>NC_070584.1:26784149-27099705 GCF_027409825.1 Scomber japonicus | reverse complement strand
GGTGACAGGAAATGAGGAGAAAGAGAAACAGAAGAAATGACATGAACTAGACCAGAGTTGATCAAATCAAGCTGCAGACACATACCAGTATACAGTATGTGTCTCAATCACCAGGACCATTCTGCAATTTTATTTTGCCTGATCAAAGGTATGAAATAAATCTACTTGCCATTGTTCATCTGAATTATCTTAGTGAAAGAGCATAAAGGAAGTGGACAATTTATAGCATGACTTTGTCACAGCACACTTGTTGTTATGGAAAAGGAAAAATATTATGATCCAGTTCTAACAGGTTCACACCAGATGTGACACACAGCTTTCTGGTGGCTTCTGATGGGAACAAATGGATGTCAAACAGACCACACAAACACACATACACACACATACATTTACACAACTATGAACTCTGCTCCACACAGCTATTTGTCAAGACAGCACACAGTGAAGGACATATAAACTGGTAAACATTCAGCTGTGAGTAAATCATCATCTAAATCATCATTAACACGTAAAAAAACACATCACACGTCGTCTCTCTGAAGGATTTGCTTCAAAATGCTCTTTGTAAAACTGTCAATATGTGCTTTGAATCTCAAACACTGCGTTTGTGTATTTTCAGTTGTATATTTATTTGGGCGTTTTCCTCATTTCTGTATCATTGTGCCAGATAATGGTTGTGCAATTGTGTGAACGTTAACGACTCACCTCATTCCTCAGCTCCTGAAAGAGGCTCTTTGTCTATTGTACTGAAGGACAATGTCTATTGTAAGACACAGAATCAGATTTCTGCCCAAGCAGGTGTGTGTGTGTGTGTGTGTGTGTGTGTGTGTGTGTGTGTGTGTGTATGTGTGTGTATGTGTGTGTATGTGTGTGTGTGTGTTTGGCTGGCAGACATACGTGCACATACACCTTCACCACCTTCACACAGCAGGATAACAGGATATAGGCTACTTGTGTGTGTGTGTGTGTGTGTGTGTGTGTGTGTGTACAACATCTCAGTGCAGTGTTGTTTTAGTGTAACAGGAAGACAACTACACACACTACAACATCCGGGTACACAGAACTTAATTTACAGCACACAGCCAGACAATAACAGACACACTAGTAGCCATTCAAATGTGTGAAAGTGGTGTGGTGTGAAAATTTACAGTGTATGTATGCATATTGTCAATTTTGTGTGTGTACATTTTCAGTGCATATGTGCACATTTAAAAAACAATTGTGCACATATTTAAATTTTTTCACCTTAATCAGCCTCCCATATGTCTCCCTCCTGTCCTGATTCACTCATTTACCTGAGTTCCTCCCTTGAGGGGCCTGGAGAACTGCCAACACACACACACACACACACAAACACCCATGCATGCATGCATAAGAAAGCAGTGAAGCAGCTGGTGAAGTCCAGCCGCATGCCAATTAAATAAAGCAACATCTCACACATCTGTGTGTGTGTGTGTGTGTGTGTGTTTATGAGTGCATGTGTGTAAGTTAACAGTATTCACAACAGTGCAAAGCTGTGGCTGGGTGGGGTATAATCCATAAATCTTTCAGGTCTAAACAACAACAAACAGCCATAAATAATGTAACACTTGTGCAATGATGAGACTAAAAACAGAACCAGAAATTACTTCCACAAATTGTGACTCTGAATTTATGGAGTTATTTATCTATGGAGATATTTTAAACACAATATTTCCAAATGAGTGCAAAGCCTGAACTGGTTTCTATTCATTTAATTGATCTTTGCAGACACCTAAACTGCCTCAAATGTGGGCTCAGTGTTCATAAAACTAGATTAATCATGTTCCCATGTTTCAGATTTTTACAACATTATAATAATAAAAGACATCTTTATTTGTAGAGCATTTTAAAATGTGCATTACACAAGGAAACAATAATAAAAGCAAAACTTGGAAATAAAACAAAAAGCAAAATTGAAATAAAATAAATGGCTATACATTTTTACAAAAGTATTTACAATAATAAATATGATCCTGTAATATCTTACATTCAGGTGATGAGACAGGCGATTCCTCCAGCGGTCATAGTCCAGTGAAGAAGGACATGGCTCCTCCTCCTCCTCCTCATCCTCCTCGTCGCCCCGTCCCTCCTCATCACGGCTCCCCTCCACAGGTAGGTCATGGCAATTCCTCTTTTCACTTTTTGATTGATTCATTGGTGGATAGTTTGTTTATTTCTGTCTGTTTTGGTAAAAATAAATACTTATACAAACTGAAAACATAAATGTCTTCATAGATACAAAATAATCTGTCAGTGTCTAAAAGATTCTAGCAAAGACTAAAAAGGTACAATGCCTAAAATGTTTTGGGTTTTTTTTTAACTGCACAATCTGGACATTAAATTAGCAATTGTTATTTACACATATATCAGTGGTCTTAAACATTTTTAACAAGTCCTCATATTGAGACAGGGTCTGCTAAATATATTTTTCATATTTTTCTTTTTGTCAACAAGTCTCCAAACCAACTTACAGTTATTATGTGTGTATATACTTATTCCTCTGTGCCATAGAGTTTCATTGTTGTCCAAAAACTATCAAAAACATATCAAAGCTCCTTTGCCCTATAGAGTTTGTTTGGAAAGGGCTCCAAAGACTAATAAGATGTATTAAGATGTCTTTTATCATCATTATTATTATTATGTTATGATCACAACTTCAGTCTCCAGAGAATGATTCAGTGTACAGCAGACACCACTGCATATACATGGAACCAGGTCTCCATTTATAGCACTTTTCTAGCTATGTATCACAACCTCTGTACTGAAATGTACAACGTTGTCCAACAATGGAGGTCTATGACCCAGAGGGAATAAGATATATCAGGTGATGGATACACACCAATGCCTATAAGTAGGTCAATTCATGGTTGGTCTGGCTCTGCACATGAGATTAGTTGACAATAAGAAAAATATAGAAATTGTCAGCTATATCCTTTCAGCCAAACCACCAAGGGAATATTTACACATACTGACATATGTAAATATACATACATACAAATATACATGTACAGATTCTTGCACACATGCAATTACAATACATATTCACACATACATATACTGTATATTTCCTTATATCCTTTATTGATCTGTTCATCCTTCAGTCTGCTCCACTCTTACTGTGTATTGTAATGCTTACTCTGTCAGGTGGCTGTTCGAGGCTCAGCCAACACGTTGACTGTGGAGCCCTCACCTTTGACCCTGGCGACACTGCTATTCCTGTTGCTGTCACCATGGGAACCCCGCTGACCATCCAGAGACACATCCTGAGACGGACTTAGACAGAAAGACTGAGAGACGACCACACACTGTCTGTTCTGTGGTTATTTGGTATTTGAAATGTCTGAAAGCGCAGCTCGACACTGATTGTTTCTTTGTGGACGACGAGGCTGGTTTATCACAGCTGCAGGTGCGCCGTGAGCATTTTTGTATTACCTGTACTGACCTCTACATGTATGTGTTTATTTGTATTTAACTTTGATAAGTTAGATTGCACATCACTACTCACTTTTTTGAAGAGAGATGTAAATACAAATATATATATTATATATTTATATAAAGAGTTTCTATAGATAACAATGGCTTGATGTGTAAATAGAGATTAATATAGTGCAGAGCAAATTGACTTGGATGTTAAGGGACATTTGGTTTGGTTTGACCTTTACATTATGAATCCCCCACAGAGACCAAGATTCATGACAGCTATAGTTCAAGCTGAAGGCAACACTGTTAACACAGTAGTGGACTTACAGTGAAGGCGAACATGTGAGGATTTATTAGTGTTAAAGAAAACTCAGCACAAGAAGCTAAAGGGGAGTTTTTTTTCTATTGGCAAAACAATAAGTTATGTGATACTCCAGGCTATTTACAGATAGTTACCCAACATGATGAAGAACTTGACAGTTTGACATGTTAACCTGTACAAATAAGGCCATCCAGCACTTTTTTAAAACACAAACAAGCTGGGTGATCTTCATTTCTGCAGCAGGTATGCACAGAGTTTTAACTGCTGTTGCTCCAAATTCATATTCCTCCAAAGTCTTGGAGGTTGTGGGAACAAACAGTAAAGATGACAGTCCTCCCAAGAGTTGTAAAAGCTCTACGAAAGGATGTAACAGCTCTTATTTCAACTTCAGTTCCATTTGTAAAACCTATTATCCTTCTTAAGCAAAAAATGAGCACTATATTTTTATTCTGAGGCTCTACTGGAGTATCATTAATGTACAGGATTCATAGTTTAAAAAGCCTCTAAGTTCACCCTCTGTCTGAAACAGGCAGTTTTAGCTCCTGTCTCTTTAAGGCCCCCCTCTGTTGTGATTGGCTCCAGTGTCCACGTATACAAACAATAGTAGTAGGACTACCACTTCTTTTTCTCATTCTTTACTCAACTTCTCAAATACATCAGTATGTGTTCAAGCCAGAATCTGATCCAAAATAATGATATATAAAAGGCCATCTGTGGGCATGCATGAATAATCTGACATCATCATGAAGAGGAAGTAGACTTTTCAAACGGAGGATTTCTTACATGCTGAAGACCTCAGTTATGACTTGAAGGCTGCATTTATTTTACATACATACACCTCAAGTTTTGTAACTTTGCTATATTTAACATACAGACCTGACATTGTAGCAGTATATAAATAAATGACAGAAAACCACACACAAAAAGCATGTTATGTCCCCTTTTAAGAAAGTATGCGCAACAACAAAAAGCACCCAATACACGAAAAGACTAAATACAGCCAGCTGTTCAGAGGCAGAGAGCCAGCTGCCTGAACAATGAATAATTTGACTTCTCATTGTAACATGAAAACACTGAACTTTCATGTGATTTCATGTCCAAATGCATTAATTAAAACTGCACTGAGAGATTATACAAGACACCAGATAAACATAGTTAATGCTTTTTCTAAGTGTGATACACGTGTCATCAGCTTGTATCAGTATTCAGTGAAGACAAGAGAAGCGAGTATCAGGAGAGCGATCACAGCACAGCTGAGCCCAGATCCAAACATGTGAATTAAATGTAATTCATATTAATTAGGATTATCATGTCCTCCTGGCTCTCTGTTGAGTCTCAAACCCCCCAAACTGCTCACAACAGCAGGACAGATAGCTGGAATACTGATTAAATAAATTCAAAAGGCTGCAAATGAACCAGCTGAAGGACACTGTATGCATTTCTGTCAGTGGGTGACTGGCTTTCTTCTCAGAGGTTTCACACTGTGCCGCATATTTTAAACTAACTTAGATGTATGTGAAGACCAAGAATACATGTTTCTCAGAGGTTTCATGAGGTAGATTAAGTCCTTTCTGTCCTTGACTTGTCCTGATAGTAAAACACACATAAATTTGTCTATATTTTCATCACCTGCGACTGTTGATTTATGAAGGAAAGTGAATGACAGATGAGACGACATAAAGAAGTGCTATTAAGAGTGTAAGCGTGTAAGATATCTGGGCAGTGAGCCGAAACACCATGTCAACATAATCTGTCAAACAAATGTGCTGTTAATTGATTACTATTTAAACGTTATACCCAAATGAGATTTTGGACCGAAGCCAGACCATCCATTCCTCAAAGCTCTTTGTAGGCGACCTCGTACATAAATAAACCCCTAAAACTCATACACGCCGTAACCATTAGTAAGATGAGTGGATATGAAAAGTGGATAGATGCACACTATTTTATTGTTTTTGCTGTTGTCAACATGATTCTGGAGGAGGATTTTAAAAATGCAAAAAAAATATATTTTCATATATTTTATATGCTTATAAGCTTTGTTTTATATATTCTCATTTAAATAATGGGCATTTAAAGCTCTCTTAGGTAATAATTCAAATGAAATCGTCTGAAAATTGAAGATAAAGTTCATATTTCTGTGTTATTCTATGAATGCCCACCTTCGTTTGGGAGCTTTCAGAGCATATTTGTACATGAGTTTGAGTGATGTTTTCCACACCAAGGTGTTGAGTAGCACAGATATTGCTTACTGATGTTTCTCTAGTGCTGTGCTGTCATAATGGCATGCTGGGGTGCTGTGTCATTGTTAAACAACATCATTAAATATACTTTATCCAAGTTTTAATACCTCTCTTTGTTTAGATTATTCTAATTGTTTGTTGTAATGTAGCCGTACAGTTTGCAGAGCCACCAGGAAGCAACAAAGCAACCAGTTAGCAGTTTTGGTTTCTGTCACCACACTCTGAAAACCACTGCGCTGATATAAACTAAACCCGTGACTCTCATGTAAAACTAAAATAAACTGACTGTAATAGGCTGTGTCCTGCCACTCTGTTGTGTCTTTTAATATCCTCAGTAATAAAATGTGTTTTCAAATATATGTTGTCACACTTTGTCTTTCATATGTCGTGTCTCAGCGGAAGATGCATGTGGGAGCCTCAAACAGAAGAGACAGCAAACAATCTCCTACAATGAAGCCATGGTAATTCAGTCATATCTTGAGTCAGTCAGTTGCAATTTTAGTACAGCAGGAAGAGTACCAATGTAAATAATAATAATGATCAGCAGGGTCTACGGATAGAGGGTGTTGTATGCTGTGGAGCAGTGGCAAGTAAATCATGGCTTGCGTATTTGACCCTATGATGAAAGCTAAAGGTTTGATTTTTATATCATGTATCCAGTAAATCCCAATTAATAAAACCTTGCTCACATATCAGGAGAGACTGTGCTAAAAAAGCTTCCAGAAATTGAATCTTAATATGTTAATTCTACATCTGTTAACTGTTAACCTGTTGGAGCAGAATACATTTTTGTCTTAACAAACACAAATAAGTGGCAGTATGAATAATAACTTTCAGTCATCAGTAAATTAAAGCAGGACACTGTTTATCATGTTTATGTAACGTGTTAATCTTGTTTCCAAGTGCAGCTCAGAACATCACAGATGAAAAATCTTGAGACAAATGAGAACTGAAATAAATTGGCCCGTGTTTCCACTGCGTTGGTTAACAAACCCTAATGAAAAATCCTGCAAACACTGATCCATGTTTGAACTTAACTGTTGACCCCTGCTGTACAGATTGTAAAGCTGTAAAGGAAAGGATAGTATTGAAGAGTCTCTTATACACCCGGAAACGTACAGAAACAATGGACATTCACAGCTTACTGTAATCAATAGGTCTGAACACCTGAGGGACGAGAGAAGCAAAATATCCGTTGTTGGTCAATAACATCCTTTTTATTTGAATTTTTTGTTTTTAACCCATTTTATCTCTGAGAATCTGTGCATCTCCTCTACCCTCCACCATTTTGAATTTATGATGCAATATTCCAAGATGACAGGAAGAACCAAAAATTATATTCAGATGGAACTGTGGAAAACACTATTGGGGTTTTCCACCTTGGTGGTAAATTTGAACCATTTGAGTTGCCATCAGGCAATCTGTGCCAACTTCCTGACCATGCCAATCCAATCACAGTAATCTCCTAAAGGGCCAGAGGCCAAAGAGCTGCGGTTGCATTCCCATCTATATACGTATACACGTAAGGCTGCTGTGACAACGCCAAAGTCTGTCTGTTAAAATTCATTTTAATAACCGTGATGTGCTGAATGCACTGACGGTAAAATATAGTAATTAACCAAATTAACCAGTGAGTGTTTTTTAAGTAAAGAGTTTATGATGGATTGCCGTTTAGGAGATTACTGGGATTGGATTGGCATGGTCGTTGGAAGTTGGCACCGATTGCCTGGTTGGCACAGGAAACTGCCAGGGGATGATGGGAAATAAAGACATCATTGAATGCAAATCGCAATGGAGAGGAAGATACAGAGAGAGAGAAGGGAGTGTTCTCATCCTGATGTTGGCACAAACACATCTCAGCCATACAATATAACCTGTTTCAATCTAAGAATGTTGTTTCATGATGTCTTTAAATGAAACATTTTACAAAGTTTTTATTAATCATTGTTTATTTTTAATTTGTTTTATTCATGGCAATTGTGTTTTCCCTTGACGATGCAATGTGTTGATTTAATGAATTATCTTGAAGCAAATGTAAGAGTGTGAAGGGCCACTTCACTCTACACACTGAACCTGAACATAAGGCAGGGTGAGAGGTGAAGAAGGTGCAAAAGGTGCAAAAGGAACAAAGAAGAGCTGGAGATCATGACTGAGAATGTCAGGGGATTTGGAAATTCAACAAGCTGCTCTGCTGAATAATATCCTTCCTCTCTGCTAGCACTGATGAAATTAGAGCTTTGGTTATCTTAAGCCTGTCCAAGGGTTATAAATGAGGTTTGTGCAGTATAAATCATATTTATGCCCCTGTCCTTGCCAGTGTTTGCAGCCTTCAAGACACACATTATATCAGATTACTGACTGTGTACATGTTACAGCATCACATGATTTTATAGCTGTTTCAGCCATAAAATATGTCAACAATGAGTTACTGAGAAGTAAGAAAGGTGAGAAAGAAGACACAGGAAGATCACCTGCCTACCTTATATGGACACAAAACAACATTAAGTCATTTATAATTGATTTATACACTACTATAATTAACAACATTGTAGCTAATGAGGTCAAATTATAAAATGCACTGGACAGGATGTATTTAGAAATGTAGGTTTGAGAATAAAAAACATTCCTAAAGAGACACATTTTCCCAAATCAAGTTGTGGTGCATGGTGTTACGGATGTCTCTTCTTGTTCATGAACTACAACCAAATAATTAAGTTGTTTTCCTCTCAGCAGTGAATGAACACTGCTGCCAGAAAAAAAGCTTGACTCACCAACAACGGATATTTTGCTTCTCTCATCCCTCAGGTGTTTAGACCTATTGATTACAGTAAGCTGTGAATGTCCATTGTTTCTGTACGTTTCTGGGCGTATAAGAGACTCTTCAATAATACACGCTAAAAGGCAGTAACGGGGCACTAGTCTAAATTTGGAAAGGGTGTTGAGCACTCATTCATCCCTGAAAGCTGATCAACTTCACAGTGTTTGGCAGCCTCCTGATCCACCGCCCTGCAACGCCAACACCAGAGCAGCACTGCTGAAGCAATCAGAGATTAAGTGTCTTGCTGAAGGGCACTTTAACATTATTTTCTGTGTGAAAGAAGAGCACTGAATCATCTAACTCATCTTAATACACCGTCATTATCCAAATCCCTGCAATGATCTAAACTGCTGTTTCGAGCAACTGTAGTGACAAGTCTGCAGGCATGCTAGTAGCTCTGTGATGCTGTACTTGCTTTAAGGAGGTAACTATATATAACTAAACTGCAACAGTAAGCATGTTTTGCTAGAAACATCATGTTGCTGCATTATGTTTTCTCTCAATATTATGGCAAAATGTTAATTAATGTATTTGGCATGTTGCAAAACTGTTAAGTGGAATGTTCAGAGAAGACAGAGTTCTTTTTTCCCACCAAAATACTATATATTATATACTTACTATATACTAAAATACTAGAAACTAAATTGTTATAAAACCTTTTTATGTTTATGATTAGACACAGGCAATGCTATATTAATGTAATGGTTCATTCATTTGGGAAAATGTTCAGATAGAGATCACATTTACCAATGCAACATAATTGAGAAAGCAGTTTAATTTTATATAAACTTAATGGTGCAATATCTAAGAATTACGTAAGTAAAACTTTTTTTTTTAACAGAACGTGCCTGTACCAGCCTGTAAACTGATTTCTATGTAAAAGATGCTCTCAAGTGTCTTGCCTCACCCCCCCACCCCACGCCCCCCTTTGACAAAGGTCACCAAAGTCATTAGGATTCATCCTCTGGGCATCATGACTGTTTGTACAGAATTTCAAGACAATCCTGTAGCTGTTACAGAGATATTTCTGTTTGGGCCAAAGTGGTGTATCGATTGATGGGTCATGGACACCCATAGAGCTGATAGTGTAGCTAATAAATCACCGTCCTCCATCTCTGCTCTTCTCTTCTCTCACATTTACAGAAACTGAGTTTGGCCTTTAACATCAAGTTCACACTTTTCAAGTTGGAACAGGTTCACATTGGCCTGGATGCCAGCCAGTCATTCACTCCCATACCATTATAGTCAGTGTTTATTGGGCAAGAATCAGAGATCTTATCTTGAGTGACAGTTAGTTTGGATCGAGGGTGGCAGGTAAGCTATAAAACAGAGAGAGACATATGGCTTCATTAACGGGATGATTTATCATTTGCAGCTGTGTTTGTACAGTAGGTGATGGGAGTTGATGTAGCTGTGCTCTGTGAGAGAAAGTGCATATGTCTACCGCAATGCTCCACCGATGTTGTAGTTGGAGCCCTGCTGATGCTACCAGGGATGACTGACATGAGTTGAAGTTGCCACTGGTTTAAAATCTGCAGAGAAGGAAATATCTGTCATTCTGACTTCCAAGCTTGAAAGGAGACGCAGCAGAACGAATAAATACTTCACTGCACTTCAGACTGTATGCAGGTTGTAGCAGGTTAAACGGCTTTGTCTTTCATTATTTTCTCTCCTTGACATCTTCATGCTCTGGTGGCTCACAGGCATGCACTTAGAAATACAGAGCCCATGATATATCTGCAAGATACTAAAGGGCTTTGTATGTGAGCGTGTGTTGAATGGGGAATAGACTGAAAAATGGTGTGTTAAAGTATTAAAACTTGTGAGGTATCTACAGTAGAGTGTGTGGGCTCAGATAATGTACAGGTACAAGTCTGTCTTTGAGCAACAGACAGTCACCCCAATGAACACTGAAAAAGTTTTTCTTGCTGTTATCATCCCTCCTGTTCATATTGACCATTAGAAGATGCCTTATTATACACTTTAAATGTTAGGGCCAAAATCCACAGTCCTCCTTCTGTGCAAAAATATATTTGAAACTCTATTTAAAGCTAATATGAAGCTCTCTATTTGATACTGTACTGCATATCACTGCAGCGCAACAGAGAAACACAAAGAAGGAATGTGATGCTAAAAAGACTGTGACCGAGATCCACTTGATATGATTAACTCAGACTGCTGAAGCCTCATATATGCTTTTGCACAAAATGTCTGTGTGCAAACCCTGTATATTTTGGCATCCATCACTTACACTGAAAGATATTTGAAGGGGATCTATTAATAGTCAATATGGACAGGATGAATGATTACAGCAAGAAAAACCTCTTTCAAAGTTCATTTGGGCACCTGACTGTTGACTTGAAAAAATGTGAACCTGTCCTTTAAAGGAAGATAAAATCAGGCAGGAAGAAGACAAATGAGACAGTTTAAAAGGTCTCAAATATGGGCTAAGCTGATGAAACTGGTTCAATCCTTTGGTTGAGTCTGATGTGTGTATCTAACCTGGCCTGACCAGCTTCATATCATGCCTCAAGCAAAAAACTCAAAGGCTTGAAACTAGATAGAGATTAACTGTGGAAGAAATACATGTTTCTTGCTAGATCCGAATATAACAACAAATGAACTGTTTTTCATATTAGTAAATATGAGCTGTGACCCAACTGACAACATTTTGATACTGACTTGGTGGCCTGAGCTTATACGAGTGTGGTGCCAAAAGGAAAGTCGAGAGGCATTTGTCCACAGCCAGCGTTCATTCACATTGTAACATGAATTAACGACCTAAATATTTGTCTCATATCAGTTCAAAACCAGTTTGTAGTGCTGTTTTAATCTGAAGTTTGATATAGCACACCTTGTGTTTCTGAGAGAAAGACTTGCTCTAAACAGGAAGGTGGCATTCTTCCACTGGATCTAGAAACAAGTACAGAAAGGATATTGAATGAGAAAAGCTGATATTTGACATGTTATTCATCGCTGTCTTTCTCTGTTAACTAATATAAAACAACATATTTTTCCCTGAGGGCTAAAGTGGCTGGTATGTGCCAATCTCTTTTCACACATTAATGCTAATGGCACTCAGCCTGCCAAGGCGATAAATCACTGGCTGGGTTAACAATTGCCCTGACATTACATTAGGTAGGTGTGTAAAGATGTGTGTATTATATGAAAGTGTACTGCAGCTCTTCTTTTTTCTTTGAATGAGGTGACGTGTAACGGTGTCCCTTCAAGCGACTGCAACAGTTAGGCCCCAAATCAACAAAACAAATGACTCAGACAGATGCTCTGAAGTTAACCTGAACCAGCCAACACAGTGGTTAAAATGAATGAGTGCTGAATTCAATTTAGCAGCTGTATTTTCAGGGTTCTGGGGTCATGCAGGCTGGCTCACTTTCACGTCATAGTTCACGTTAGTTATCAGTGACACCCTTCCTTTTTCTATGACAAGTCAAAATATGTATTGTGAAAAAGGCCTATTGAATGTGCAAGGGAGTTTAGGCTGAGGTCTGCAAAAGGTTATGTCCTCAGATTTTTAGAAAAGGGTTTGGAATCAGACAGACCTTATCAATCTGTTATCCACTCTTAAAATGACTTTGTAGCATCCAATCTCCAAACTGGGTCACCAAGTCTGAAACTCAGCTTGTTAAGCATTAAACCCAGAGTGCCCTTTTCCGTTTTACAGAATGCACCTTTATATTATACGCAAAAAAACCCCAACAGTACCATGATGATTTTATTGGGTTTAATGTACTAGTGTGCATGGCATAAATGATGTGGAACATTATTATGTGTTGTTTGTAATGAAGTATGTTTATGTAGCAACCTTTAAAGGTCCAGTGTGTAGGATTTAGTAGCATCTAGGTGCGAGGTTCCTGAATTCTGGATTCTGAATTTGATGGGAAGCCAGTGTCAAGAAATCAAGGTGTCAAATGAAGGAAGATGTTTGGCAAAGGAAGCTGAAAATTGTATTGATCACCAAAATCATGAGCATTAAAAAAAGGTTTTCCTCCAGAAAAATATAGCTGCAGGCATTTTCTCCCATTTCTGTAGAAGAGCTTAAGTAAGGTTGGTCACTGATGTGGGGCGATAAGATCTGGCTCACAGTTAGTGTTCCAGTTAATCCCAAAGGTGTTGTTCAGATAAAGTCTCAGTGAAGTTCTTCCAACAATCAAGTTCTTCTACAGCAAACTGAGAAAACCTTATACCTTCATCTTTATGAACATTGCTTTGTGCACAGGACCATCTTAATGTTAAAACAACAGGGATTTCCCCAATCTGTTGCCACAGTCTTAGAAGAACACTATTATCTAAATTGTATTTATTTTGCACACACATAGAGTACCAGTCAAATGTTTAGACACACTTTCTTATTCATGGAATGGGAAGGTGTGTCCAAACGTTTGACCTGTACTGTACAAGAGCATGAAATCCAGGTAATAGGCATAAAACGGATGTGACAGGAGAGGACCAGAAGCTGTAAACCTCCCCTCAACTTAAGAAAACAAACATAAAGGAAAAAAGACAAACAAATCCAAGCTCTTAAATGCAGCATGATTTAGCAAAATACACAGACAATTAAAAAAATAAAGATTTCACCAATCAGAAGATAATAATTGTATAAAAACAAAGACATGTCTGCCAGAAGATATAATAAAAACATCATTAATTCAATGTTATGACAACTACTTTTAAAAAAAATTCAAAGCAATTTTTTGATGAAAAAAAAGATCCATATGTCTGGTATTATAAGAATACATTAATAAATACATAAAAGATGATGGCATGCAAAGAGGCAACAACATATGAAAACACAGATCTGTATTATAGCAGTAAGAGTTTCCTTAAATCACACCAGACAAAGCTGTCCAAATACTTTTGGCAATACAATGTACGTTTAATACTGAAGGATCAGGTGATAGAATATACCATTAACTAGTATATTTAGCTCAGGGACACTGAGATTCTTTTCAACTTGAGCATTACATTTTTTCTAATACACCATTAAAAAATCAAAGCAGTGTTTGACAAGCAAGAAAAAGAGAAAAAAAGACTTTTTATAGTCTGCAAATGTATGTCAGACATCATTATATATTAACACACCTGGGCCCTGAACCTGACCTGTGTAACATTACCATCACTCACACTATTACATACATTTCATCTCTGTACTCCGCTGACACATCCAATTTAAAAGCAAGTGGAATTTATTAAAACTATTTGTAGCTTTAAGTTCACCAACAAATTACATTTAATTTTAGCTGATGAATATTTGAGCGTGTCCGTCAGATTTCAGGGTGGCTAAGCAGTGACCTTTCCTGATTCTGTTGTTGGGGAGGATGTAAGGATGTGAAGAAAGATCGGAGAGCGTCTGACAGCTCATCGGTCATGTCCACCGACCCTGCCACAGTGAGCCGGAGAAGGTGCCGAAACTCTACCAGCCTCTGACCTCTATGTAGAGATACGTGGTGATACATGGCAAGCTCAGGGCTGTGAGTGTTTGTATGAGTCACAACTGCTTCACAACTTGTTCTGTTGTTGCATTTAACGTTTTTATTGCACTTCAGTTAAATTCATTTCCTGCAATTACTTGCACAAGAGAGTCTACCCTGTTTGTTTCAAATATTGTAGAATACAGAAGATACAACCGATTTCTTGAGGTCCTTGTGGTTTTAAGGTCAAGATAACAAGAAAACTACATATTTATTACATCAGAAATTTTTTCTGCCTATTCTCTATTCAACCTGTCTGCATTCATATACAGATTTCTGTAATGGAAAAACAGCATACACAATATCCCATCATAAACAATATTTGTGATATATATATATCACATTAATTGATAGAGAAATATTTATAGTGAATAAAATAATTCAATCACACATTTAGTTTATTTATTTGCCCAGGCAGAAAACACCAGGATATAGTTTAAAATATAATGTACAGGAATTGTGTGGATGAGACCAAAAACCTTCATTGAAATGTGAGAATATATCTCAAAAAGAAGAAAAAAAGTATAAATACAGAAATTTTGCACTCAACAGAAGGAAGCAGTTCAATCATCGAGAATTAGCTGCAAGCAAAAACAATCGATCATCAATCATGCAGCATTACAATAATTGTGCACATAAAGTTTTGCTATTCGTCTCCCCTTCTTCCGATTTGAATGTGTTCAAGAGGTATAGCACAAATTTATGATAGACTGCGCTTACTTGCACCGATAAATATGACACTTTAGATTTTGGTTAATACTCGACCCCAGAGCATGGACACGAATTTTGGCGAAATGCTCTACACCAGGTTTCCAGATACATGTTGCATGGCATTTATGGTGCCCCCTATGGGTTGGTATCTATCTCCAATTAGAACTGACGTTTTGTACCAAAATGTATGTTGATTGGACAAAGTTATATGACCAATATTTGCCCGGCCTTTTTTGATCGATTTAGCTAATTTATGATAGAAATGTTTAACTCACTCGCAATTGCTGTAAACCAAATTTGGTGTTGATTGAGGATAATCCAAAAAGTAGATGTCACATTACTGTTTTTCACGGCATGCAAATTAGCCACAAAAAAAAAAAAAAAAATCCATAATCTCAGACTTTGGTCCAAGAGACGTTTTGTAGAGTACATTGAGCTGGACTTGTGTATTAACTTTCAAGTAAATTGATTGAAGTTGTGAGGGGCCTTAATTACAGCGCCACCATCTGGCCGATTGGGCTCTTATTTTTTCGTGAAGCAATTCACATCATTTCTAGTCATTGTGTTATAGTATAAATTTCATGATTATAGCTCATGTCAACTCTCAATTTGAGCAGTGGAAGAATAAAACAAACAGCTCTATAATAGGCAAATATTAATTATATTAATGAACCAGAAAAAACACAGAAGTACATTAAATATGAAAGCATGAACTTACAGACAAAAGAAGAACACACATCAAATTAAAATAGGTGACTTGTGCACATTAACTGAAAAGAAAGATTATATGCGTCCATAATACATTCAGAAGGATGTTTAATTTTAAATAACTGAGACTGTTGATGGGGAATTCCTGGAATATTTCTTTACACCTCATCCTATAATCAGGACCTGCAGGTGGCGCTGTTTAGACCGAGGTGCTTGCAGCAGAGAGACGGGGATTCACACATTCACGTTGACACACACAAAGAGACTCACTCTCTGAAACACGTTATTCATTGTCCCAGAGCCTACCAGGACAGCTCCTCTCCTGTCTGAAGCTGGCTTTAAAATAACAGATTGTGCTCTTTTGTTGGCTGATTTCCATAATCATGAAGCAATAGTGTAAGCGTGAATCTGCACCGGCTTTGACTGAGCTACACCTGCTCTCTTGCACTCTCTCTCTCCCTCTCTCTCCCTTTTGTCTCTGGCATCTCTGCAGCAGCAGCTCGGAGCAGCGGCGCCGAGGAGGAGGAAGAGGAGGAGGAGGAGGAGGAGGAGGAGGAGAAGGAGGAGCGGGGTGTACCTGACACCTACAGCCGCGCGTAGCAGCTCTCTTCTCCCGTAGAAACACCCCGGACCGCCCGCCTCGTGTGCTGCCTCGTTGTCTCTGCATTAGTTCACCGGTGTTTAAACGGAGCTCACTTCTGCTTCCTCTGACAGATCCCAAAAAAGTCTTAGAGAGCAACAAAACACTGAAGAGTCGCGGATCTTTTAAACAACTCCTGCACGGACCAAGAAAGCTTTAGGATTTTTCTGACTGATTTTTTTTTAAATTTTCTTGTGAGAAAAAAGGGACTACGGCTCAGAAGATGCGTGCCCTGCTGCTTCTCTGTGTGCTGATGAGTCTGTCTGCAGCACCGGGCCCGGTGGCCGGAGCGGACAGAAGCTGCGCCGACCTGCGGCAGTTCTACACCGGGAAAGGGTTCACTCTGGCAGGGGTACCTCAGACCGAAATCTCCGGTGAGTTTTGTGGAGAAATGACATTAAAAACACACAATTGATTTTTTACTTCAAATCACATATTAAGACACTTTTCATGATTATAATTAAAGATATAAATGATGTTTCGCTCAAAATTACCAGGTTTAATTTATAACATAATGTGATTATTCTCAATATTTAGTTATTTTTTCTAGTCTTACTGTAGTTTCTTGTGTCTTTCTGATCTTCTATGGTATGCTAGTGCCACAGAGATTTACAGTGATTAGGTGTGTAATGTTTGTATTGTAAATCTACCTGACAAAGGTGTGAGGATCATTGCGCTTCTTCTGGAGGATGATGGTTAAAGTGGTAGATTAGAACATTGTTATGATTGGTGCTTATGCCATTCATAAACCTGCACCCAAAGCTTGTGTTGCTAAGTTTTAGGTTGCTTTGGCATATTTAATTGTCTCAACAGCCAAAAACACTGGCTGTAAATTTGAGTTTGTTTCTTATTATGCAGTTATCTTGTTTTCATCACTGAGCCCTGAAGTGTTTTCCAGTCTTAAGGCTGTCCTGCATATCTCCATTACAGTCCTTTCTGGGGCATTTTCATTGTCTGCTGAGGGCAATAATGCAGGTGGGTGTAAGCCATGTGTCTTGTGGAGCTATTATGATCTATTCAGGCCACTAATCTTTGTTTGCTTATGTTTGAGCTGCAGGTGTGTGCAGCTGTTATACAAACTATACAGTAGAAAATATAGATTTGCTTTCCTCTCATAGCTAAATCCGTGCAGTGGTACACAGATGCCCAGATTGGGCATTTTTCATTGTCTGCTCTGCACCGGACTGCAGGTGGTGTGTGTGTGTGTGTATGTGTGTGTGTGTGTGTGTGCGTGCGTGTGTGTGTGTGTGTGTGTGTGTGTATGTGTGTCTGTTTATGTCCCAGTAGATGCTGAAATGGCCCATTTTGTCATTTGCATAAACTAATAATTTAGGCTTGCCTGGGGAAACCACAGCTCAGCAAGGTCACAGCATAAGCTGCTGTAACAAACTTGAGTTGAATAAGGGAGGAGAGTCAGATTTGGGATGGCTTACAATTATTTTTTCTTTTAGTTGTATTCCATTATTTAGACTAACATTAACGATTTGCTGATTATTTTCTTAAATGTTTTATTAATAGTTTAGTCAATGAAATGCTTAAAAAAATTAGGAAGACACAGCATTCACATTTTTTCAGAGCCCGCTGGGACATCTTTAGATAGCTTGTTTTTTTCTGACTAACAGTCCCAAACCTTCAGATATTCAATTTCCTGTCATGTATGACAAAGAAAAACAGCAAATCATCAGATTTGAGAGGCTGGAACCACAGAGCATTTGGTGTTTTTGCTTGAAAACGATGAACCAAATACCAAAGTTGCCAAATAACTTTATTTCCATGGATTAATCAACTAATTGTTGCAGCTTTAATTCAGTCTTGATACCCACTCTCTTGTCAGTCAGATGTCAAGCCAGTCAGGCAATCATGCCTTTAATCAGTCAGTCAATTAACCAGCTAGTCAGATAATCAATCAGCTTGAGATGCAGCAAGTCAACCAGTCAGTCAACCAGATATCACGCATCAAAGTCCTTGTATCTCATCTCTCTGGTTCACAAACGTTGATTAAACTGTCTCAGCCTCAAGGAAAGTGCAGATAGAAAATTGTGAAATTGAGTTGTTTTCCACTTTAAGGCAATCATCTGTCGCTCTGTGTCTCTCCTCCTGTTTTTCACCGGAAGATGGACAGAAAGCAGTGGTCTTGTGGGAAGGAGGTGAAAGACAGGCGAGATTGAGGGTGTGTTGTTGGTATGATCTGAAGGTCATTTCATGTTGTGTCAATGAAAATGTGCATGTATGGGCGGGTGAGTTATTAAATATTGCCTGTGTGTGTGGGTGTGTGTGATACAGACAAGCGTGAGGCAAAGAAAGGTGTAGAGACAGAAGCAGACAGAAAGAAGACACACTGACAGAAAAAGAGACATTTAGGTTGACAGAGACGGAGCAAATGAGTCACTCAAGGTCTCCGTTGGTGCTTCATGGACGACCGTGGAAGAGACCAGGCACGACTCTCTGCCTCCCTTTCCATTAAAAACTCATCTTTTATTGACAGATGAAAAACACAATGCTTCAGTCACTTGGACCTTGATCTGCTCTAGTTATTTGAGCAAGAGTTCTGCCTTCCCAGAACTCATTAAAACTGACAACCAGATAGGAGCAGAAAGATGGCGACAGGCAGCAGAATTACCCAGAACAGGGGCTCTTCAATCTTTTTCATCTCAGGGACCCAAGGTTGGTAAATTTAGCTTTTTTCGCTCAGGGAGATAGAGACTCCTCTGCACTCCAGTGTCAGTGTCACTCTAGAGGATGTTCGTGTCAACCATGTATTCCAGAGATAAACAAATCATCCTGTGGTAGCTGTGTTTGCACTTGGAAAGACCTCATGGATGGAGAGTTACACACATTCATTTGGACATCTTTCTTCCCCTTTGTGGCCATTTACTTGGATGGCAATTTAGTTTCTGATTTAGTTTGGATGATGCAGCAGCTGTGATAAACATGACTTTTGTGTGTCTGTCTTTGCATTTTCCCAAACGTTGTTTTTGCATACAAATGCAAAGGGTTCAAAAGTGTACTTTCCATTTAAAAGCTTCTTGTTTTTAAACTTTTAGTGATTTATTTGTTTCACTCTTCCTAAAGTTGATTTGAGTAAAAAAGCTATCTGAAAAGATTTATAAAGGGCTCTGGAATATGTCATCTTTTCAATTATAAGACCTTGTAGTTAAAATAATCTCTTAGTATAATTGCAAAATTATCACTAAACTAATTAAATTTTACATGATTTTAAAGTGAGTGAATGGCTAGCCCTCCTTGTAAATGCAATTTTTGATCAAAGTGGGATATTAGTTAACAACCCAAATTATAATTAAGTTATATTTATATTTGATAACGTCAAACAAAACAATATTTCCCCATTTAATTTCCCCATGGACACTGTTTTGATGTGTAAAAACCAACACGATCATCTTCAGAAGTAAAACTATAGCTGCGTACATAATTCTTGCATCATTTCAAAATGAATCTGTTATCACTCAGCGTGGTCAACACATGCACAGAAGATTTTCAGCCCCGTGGCCTTCCTGCACATGAAAGCTCACATTTGGAGGAACAAGTACTATCCTAATGATTTGGGACAAGGCTCAGCTGTTTCCAGTTTTGAGCATTTTGGGATTAGAATTAGAGTGGTACTAGAAGGTTACTTCAGTTTACTGGCATCACAGGGTGACAAATCCCTCAACAGATAAATGAAGGATAGACTTTTAAAGTTTTAAATGACACATTTTAAGAATATAATGTGTTTTTCTACAAGGCCTTATTTTGTAGACTTTCAATATGTGACGGTTTTCCAACACTTGGTTATCCCTCACTCTATCAGATATGTAAAGTGCCATTTGGCAAACACAACATTCACTTCAGTCACATAGCCTCAAAAACAGCAGCTTGTTATTTTGAGTGCAATTATTTCTCCAATAAACATAAAGGTAGATTTTCACAGATGAATTCATGGCAATTGTTGAATCCTTTGTTTTTTTTTCTCCAAACCAATAAAATGTATAGTAGATGCATAGAAATTCAGTTAATTTTCAGTTTGCCTGGAAAACTGCCAAACAACAAAGTAGAAATGCAATGTGCCTCCAGGCCACATGTGAGCTGCATAAAGGGATGATTTGCATGCATAAGCTGACATACAGTAGCTGCAAGAGAAAGATTTGAATACCTGAAACACACATTATAATGCCAGGTGTAATTATTCTATATATATTAGATCTACTATGGAAGAGAATCTGCTTATGAGATACACATTATTGCCAGGTATTAACAGAGTGTGAGACTTAGACTTGAGAGCAGATATGAAAACTGTAATTCCAAAATGCACAGAGTGTAATATGACAAGCAGATGCTCTGAATTCCTACCCTTTAAAAAAAAAAGAAAGCTCCATTCTTCTCGCTCCCTGCCAACACCTATTGTCCTATAGGTTTAACACCATGTGAATGGAAGTCATCTTTCCTGCTGTCTGCCTGTCTGTCTTTGTGCCTGCGAGCGTTTCTAACTCACACTCACATTGTAGCCTTCACCTTGTCAATAGTTAAAGATGAGCTCGTCCTGTAGTGTGTATGTGTGTGTGTGTGTGTGTGTGTGTGTTTAAAAGTCAGTGAAAGCCAACACCTTCTCCAGGGAAGACACTTTTAATTCACACATGCATTATCTGTGCAGCGCTGCACACACCCATGTGATCGGGTGACACACAGAAACAGAGTGGGACTATAGTATGTCCTGCACGCTTCACACTCTGTATTGGAAGGTATTGAGTTTTTACGCCTGTGTGTGTGTGTGTGTGTTACAGATCCCGCATATTGGATTGTTGCTTGTGTGAAAGAACACAGAAGAGGTGCAGAGAGGATGTGTGTTTCAAATGTCAGAGTTTAACATGATACACATTGTTTTAGGTCAGATTACCTGTAGATTAGGATAGATTACAGGTTTGGTTACCAGTTAGTAACTCTTAAACTAGGCTGAATCAACTGAAGAGCCTCTATTCACTTACATTTACACAACCCCCATTTCTCTGTTGTTGCTAGAGCTGCATAGGGGCGACTTTCAGTGGTTTTATTTCATAATGACGTGATATTATGTTATCATTCTTCAAATTTGTGTTGTACAAATTAATGACAGGCAACAACAGCTCCCACAAAACCTCAGTGAATAGGTTTAAAAATGCTGTTTCAACCCTCTTCAGGCAAATGCATTGTGTATGATTTGTTATGTGGTTGCCTGAGGGAAACCTGTGTTAGGTGAAAATAAATGTGATAAAAGACTAAAAGGCGCTCTGACTTCAGTGTGCAGGTCCGTTTCTATTGTAGCCTTCCTCCCTGTTAATGTTTCCAAACTAGCTGACACGAAAACCTTTCAGAACTAGTTACTGAAGGTTTTGTTATGCAGAGATGGAAAGTTATTGGCAGAGCCTGAGCATATTTTAGGTGAATGTTGATTTGTTTTATGAATCCACTAATTATTTATTGGACAAAATAATCATATCAAGTGCTGAAAACCAAAAACAACAGCCACCTTCACTGCAATTATTATCACTGAGGCTATTGTTTTAATTAGCCCGTAAGACAGGGTTCTCCTTTATTGACAAAACAAATTATATAATACAATGTTGGGCTAGATTAATTTTTGATGGTTACAATGGCCTGCCTGCAATTAATATTTAATTTTCATGCATTCATTTATTTGGTTGATCCTTGTACCAGTTGTGTTGTATTTTTATGATGGAAGAGTAACAACAAACTTTAATCTACCTGCTCATCTGTCAGTCAGGCTCTAATTTGAATGAACCTATAATTACGGTAATATGTTGTTTTGCGTGTATGAGCCAAGCCTATTCTATCTATCTATCTATATTCTAACTTTGAACATTTTTTGATACTGCCACAATGACTGACTCTATGGTGCCCATCTTATACATTAGTTTTATCAATTAGACTGTAAATAAATGGATGAGGTGGACAAATAGGTTTGACCTGTGCATATTAAGGAGAACTGATTTTTGAGGTTTTGCCAGAATGCTGGTTGTCAGTTAGTTATCGTCAAAAGTGTTGTGGTGTGGTGCTGAATGATTTGAATTGTGTTCAACATGTATCCAGCAAAAAATGTTTTAATTCTACTTTCTCCAGTGAGAACTTTTTGCTTTTCTGTTTTACTCGTGTTTTGACTGTTGATCAGAGAAATAAGCAATCTGAGAACATCACATTGGACTATTTTCTGACATTTCATTAAACAACTGTTGAAAAGATTAACTTTTAATTAGAAAATAATAATTACTTGGAGCTCCACAATGATGAAAGAAGCAGAGAAAGAGAGCGTAGATGCAGCTTTTTTTTTTAACTTTTTGAGTGACAGCAGTATTAAATACCTATTTTTTTAAATTTACATTACCTGTGAGAACACTCCAACACTACCAAGCAGAAGAAAGACGTACTGTATGTGTGAATACAAACACTATTTTATACTTTCAATGCTGCACATCTGGGGATGCTGGCCCCTATCTTTGGGATCCTTGTGTGTACCGACAGTTACATATGTGTGTGAGAGGAAATTGATACTGTCCATCATCTGTCACACATCACATGCTCACTCAGGCGCTCACAGCATACGCCACCAAGTGGAACGCAGTATACCCAGTCCGCACACACGTAAACGTACACAGGCATACACACAATCCCTCTATACTCTTCTATAACTTTTACACCCCTCCCTCTTCTCTTTCCCTTGTTGTCTGGCTTATTCCTGCTTCCATCCCTGCATTGTTTTTCTAGACAGGCTCAGATCTATGAGTGCAAGGTGTGTGTGTGTGTGTGTGTGTGTGTGTGTGTGTGTCTGTGTGTGTGTGTGTGTGTGTGGAGGTTTTGGTTGGCAAGATCTGTTAAAAGCAGAGCTGTGAATCTTTCATGATGTCTGATGCAGCGACATGAGAGAGAGACAGACATAGATAGAGGTAAGCAGGAGGAGAGGATGTGAAGAGAGGAGACCAGAAGGAAGATAAGAGGAAAGGGTGGAGGCTCTGTCCTGGTTGCCTTTCCTTATATCTACCCCTCGTCCTCCCCTCATAGAGGAGGGATGGGTGTTGCTAAGAACTGGTTTGATCGTGGCTCCCGTGCTCCATATTTGATGCTTTTCTGATGCCCTGTTATTACATGCAAAATGAAATCTGTAGTGAAGACAAGTAATTACTCATCTGGAAATATGTCTAAGTGTTGTAGAGTTGTCTGTTTGCTAACTTGTTTCCCCTAAACAGTGATTTTCCAATCACAGTTTAACAACCTAGACAGAGCATGTCTGTCTAGCTTTATTTTTCTCCACACATGCCAAGAAAAGTGTGCATGAGGCTGTAGTAGGAGTGAGGGCGGTGTCTTTTTACAGCTTTTTAAGCCAAAAACAAAGCAAAAGTGTAAGAACTGATTAAACAGTTAGTCTTGTAACTGAACCTTACCTCCAAGGCCAATGTGTGCAGTATTGACTGACTACAAGTTTATGAAGTTATAGTTTATGTTAAAAAAGGTCCCGTCTAACACATCCACTGTAGTGTTTCCTTACTGTGTGGAAATCGGTCCTAGGTTTACATTAGCGCCTCACAGTAGCGTGATAGCATTAACCAAATCCATTGGTTTGTCCTCAACATAAAGTTTTTTTTCTTGCAATACATAAAGGGAAAACAGACTGTTTTTATGCCAGCTAATAAGCAAGCATATTCTCATCTGACATTTTTTCTTATATTACAAGGACTGATCATTTCTCTCAATTAATAATATCAACTGGTGAGTATGTTAACTGTTGCCCTTGCACGTGCAGCTTTAGTATTAGCGTTAGCATACATGAATATTTACTTAATTCTGACGATATTAAAATGTCAACAACAAACAGCCTTTTCAACCCACTCTAGGAGTTAACATTTTAGCTAGCTAGCTAAAATCTGCTATCGAAGGTTGTCATTTCAAAGGGCAAAATTGACGGTTATTAGCTAGAAATGAGGCCAGCTGCTTGTTTATCTCTGAAATCAAGAACCAATTATTTAAAAAATGACAAAGAATTACAAAGAATATCACATGATAAATCTGCCATGGTTTTCAATGTGAGCCCACCATTGGAAAAGTAATGATTTTTTGTTGCATAAATCCTCTTCACAGTGTTGAAGCTTGTTGATATATGTTATACCGCCACATTAATACATGCACATTTACATTCTAGGTATGTACCCATAGCTATTATGCAGAGTGACTGTGGGTGATGGCACAAGAAGATTAAATCCTTTCATCACCAACATATAATCAAGTAAAACTGATGAATGCAAGAGTCAGAGACATACGGCCCTCCTGCATCCTTATGTTCATCACGTATGAAAGGAGTGGTAGGTGAGGGGGAGAAAAAAAAAAGAACCGAGGAGCAAAAGCACAAACCGTTCGATGCTTTAACATCAATCCTTGCACCAAAAATCAATGCAGAACAAACCAGCATCGTTTCTCAATAACCCCTGTCGTTTTTTTCCTGCAATTCTCTCTTTCCCCCCATGAGTCAATTCACACCTCATCTCCTTGTTCTTTCCCTTCCCTTTAATATTTACTTCCACCTTCTTATGAGACGCTATTTTTACTTTCTCCTCCTCTTCCTCCTCCTCCTCCTCCTCCTCCTCCTCCTCCCATCTCTCCTCTCATCTTACCCTCCTCTCTGAGAGTCGAGCGTCCATCTGTTTTCCAAATGAAAAGATGAGTTGTTTGTCTGATGTGGTGGACTCGGTGGTTGCTTTGTGAGTCAACGCTCTTCCTACATATGCTCCGAGGTTCCCTGTACACTGTGTGTGTGTGTGTGTGTGTGTGTGTGTGTGTGTGTGTGTGTGTGTGTTTGGACTGACGAGATGGAGATTTATTGGTGTTTGTGTCACTTGAATAACAGGAATTTACATAAATGAACCAGAGTGAAAACTGGTTATACTGGTAGTTTTTTCTCAACTGATTATTCTGAAACTATTGAGCAATGGAATCAAATAATGTTCATGGAGAGTTGAGATGATTAATCAGCTAATCAATTATTTGATTGACGGAAAAGTAATCTGCAACAAATTTGATGAATGATTAATTCAGTCATTTTTCAAAGAAGAATTTACACTTTCCAGGCTCTAAAATGTGAGTTTTTCTTAGTCTTGTAGAAACTGAAGATATATTTGAGTTTTGAACAGTTGGTGGAACAAAACAAGTTATCTAAATATAACAAATTGAATTGGGAGAAATTGTGACAGGTATTTTATACTGTTTTCTAACATTTTGTAGACCCAAATATTAATTGATGAAGATAAAAATCATCAGGTGCAGCCCTGTGTTAATTTATAACTGATACACTCATATTCAGCAAAGAGTTAAACATAATTTTCATGGTTTGGTTTAATTGACATGTTCATTATTTAATCTAATACTGAGGAATTATTTATTTCTTTTCCTAAGGTGATATACCAGAACCTTCTTTATGGATATGTAGTAACTTATCATGCATTTCCAAGCCTTGACAATACACTTCAGCTAAAGTTGGAGCTTTTTTTAATAACTTGACAGCGAATAGAGACGACAGGAGTGGATGTAATGTGTCGGCTTACAGTGCTCACCCTGCGTTTCAGCTCGCAGCTTATAAACTGTCATGCATTGTGGTTTGTAATTTCAGGAAGAAGGACACAAGTGCAGTCTCCTCAGCGGGTTATACAGAAAAATTAGAGAATGTACAGCGAGGCATTACAGTGCCCTGCTTTCCGTTTCACTAACCTTTGCAGTCCAACACGCCATTGCAGAGCTGCTTCCAGTGAATGCCTGGCTTCCATCGATTGGTTTTAACAAGGATTCATTGTTGTAATTCAAGTCTTTACTGCAAAATTATACAACCAAATAAACTCTAGTGCCTCAGAAACCAAGAGAGATGTTATATATTTCTAAATTAATGTAGTTAGTTCTGAAAAGTCTCCAGAAACCTCAGTGTTGAAGCCTTTTTCAGGATATAAAAGAACATTTCATTCATTAATAACATGTCTAAGAGTGTACAGCCAGCGGCTCTATGAGGCTGCACAAAGATGAACTGAATGCTAACATGAGCATGGTAATATGTTTCCAATAAGTGTCTTTCCATCCTCCTGTCTTTTCAATTTGTCCTTAAAAATATCTGAGTGCCAAAAATTACAAAAATATAGTAAAGGTGACATAAAATGATAAAATTTGACAAGAGGCAACCAAAACCGATTTAGCGATTAAATTGTGATGTACATGAAGCATGTGAATTAAATGTCCACTTATGTTTCTGCTCTACCGCACCAAAACGACAACATCAGATCTGTGTAGACCAATAAGGGGAAGACTGTAACAAAAATGTCATAATTATGTAATTTGTTTTGTTTTTCGCTAACATAGAGGGGGCGGGATTCATGATCAATACTTCAGCCAACCACCAGGGGGCAAACAAGATGTTTCAGCTTCATTTTTGGGGCGGTGTAATGATGTCCATTTTTATATACCTTCAGTGGTCTCAAACAACAAAATCCATCAGTGGACAGAAAGACCTGTATTGTTGTTCCTAGAGCTGCTAGCATTACTAAAAATGTATAAACTCTATAAAACATGAAAACAACCAACAATATAACTTCTCCCCTGAGAATCTGCATTCTGCAAGAGGAATCTCATTTGCAGTTAAAAATGATATTGAACAGTCTAATTAGACATACCATAAAATATTAAATGACTGGCTGTACATTTGTTCAAAGTGCTATACAGTCACCAGGGGAGACATTATTTTATTACAGCTCATCACATAGTTTGTAAGTATTTTCCTCCTCAAACCCCAGCAGGGTTATTATTGGTTTTATAGCTTCAATAGTGTCTTCAGAAGAAAGTGTTAGTAATTCAGTGCTTTTGTTCAGTAGTGGATATTTCTGTCAGTGTACACACCCACAGTGTCCTTACTGAGAGGTCACATCACAGACACACACATGCACACCCATGGCGTTGATAGGATCACTTGTAGACAGCATTATCAGAAGTAAATCTCATTGAGTGTGACTATGTGTCCGTGGCAGGTCTATCTGTCACAGCTTTAAAAGGTAAATCAAGCAGACTTGGCACGGGTTTCCAATAGCAAATGGTGGATGCTGATTAGCTTTGATACACTGCTGGTTAGCAAAGTGATAAGATGATTGATTTTAATGCAGAGGAATGATTTTAAAAGGTCAAATCAATAAGGGATCACGCTGCAGCTTTCACCTGGATTCAAGTGTTTGTGCTGTATCATGGAAAGAGTAAATTGATGATTTGTTGAAATTGAACACACACGTTGTCACACACGCTCATGGTATCATGAGAGGTGTGGCTAATAAGCTGAAACCAAATGCTGCATCTGAAGCGTCCGCCACTGTGTGTACTGTACGTGTGTGTTGTCAAGTGTTTTTCTGTGTATGTGTGAGGCTCAGACAGAGGCCTATAATTAGACATGTTGCTGTGAAAATCCAAACTCGATGCACGCCTGTCGTGTTTGTGTTTCTACAAGCCTTACTGTCACGCAGCCAGCCTCCCTCCCAGTTTTTAAAAATCATTTTAAACTCCCGAGTATCAGCTCCACAGCTATTCCATGTTACTTTTATTGTCATTTTTATGGCATTTCTGCTTTATTAGATACACTGTAAAAAATATCCGTAGATTTCACGGTGGAAAACTGTGAAAATGCAACAGTCTAAAACTGTAAATCAAAAAAAGGTAGAAAACAGTTTTTGAAACGGTAGAACACTGTAAACGAATATACCACACTGAACTGTACAAATTACAGATTTTTTCCGTAAAAAATACAACATTTATCCTTAAAAAAGTCACAAGACAGTTTATAGCTTATATCCGTAGATTTCACGGTGGAAAACTGTGAAAATGCAACAGTCTAAACCTGTAAATCGAAAAAAGGTAGAAAACAGTCTTTGAAACGGTAGAACACTGTAAACGAATATACCACACTGAACTGTATAAATTACATTTTTTTTTCATTAAAAAAATGCAACAGTCTAAACCTGTAAATCAAAAAAAGGTAGAAAACAGTTTTTGAAACGGTAGTAAACTGTAAACGAATATACCACACTGAAATGTAAAAATTACAGATTTTTTTCGTAAAAAAAATGCAACAGTCTAAACCTGTAAATCGAAAAAAGGTAGAAAACAGTTTTTGAAACGGTAGAACACTGTAAATGAATATACCACACACTGAAAAAAGTGAACTTGGGCAACCATTGATGTAAGGAGGGATTTCTCTTTGAACTGACCCATAATCGCTATGTTTCTGTCTTTTACTTGGTTTAAGGTAAAATATCACTGTGATTAAATGTAAATCAAGGTCTCATTGGTTCAAAGTAATTCACAAACATCCAATCAAGCAACAATTGTACTTTTAAGTTGAAAACGTTGCATGTCACGTGACGTGCGTACGTACTGACGTCACGCTACAACCAGACTTCAACTTTGAATTTTCCGCCATCTTGTTTTCCCGCATGAAGACTTCACAGAAGAAAAGAGAAAGAAATCGGTAAGAAATATGCATGACTGTTAAATATGTGTCTACATTCATACACCACTCTTACACAATGTAACTTTACGCTGTTTTTATCACACAACGTCGATGATTAGCCGTGACTGTTTGGTACAATTAGCTAACGTTAGCTAGCGGATCGATACAGGTTAGCGTTAGCATTAGCATTAGCTTAGAAGACGCCGCCATGTGTCTGTGTCTGAGCGCGAGTTTCAGGTAACTGACGTCCTGCTTCACACCTACTGCCACACAAGTACAGAG
Organism: Scomber japonicus; assembly: GCF_027409825.1. Classification (NCBI taxonomy): domain Eukaryota; kingdom Metazoa; phylum Chordata; class Actinopteri; order Scombriformes; family Scombridae; genus Scomber; species Scomber japonicus. Next base: position 27,070,546 of record NC_070584.1, on the reverse strand, counting down.
TAACTGAAAACTTTATTACACTTTGACTGAAGTTTTCAGAAATGATAGTTTTCAGTGACTTGAAGCTTATTTTTCGTGTTAACAAAAGGAGAAAGACAGTGTTTGTATGTGTTCAAATGGAAAACACTTGTTTGCTCTCATTAACAAATGTCTCCTTTCTTCCAGGCATGCAGTGATCTCATATAGTTAAAAGAAGCAACGTTTAATGGGTAAGTGTTTATATTTGAATGTCATGTGAGTTATGCAGCTGAGTATCAGGTGTAAGGTTATGGTCATGATTATTATGAGATAAGTATTATTATTGTTCATCACCTGTGATATGGAGTTTTATTTTCTGTGACTGAATCCAAAGTCAAAAGCAATAGAAAAAAAAAATCAAAAGGACTTTTTGTATATCATTCCATATGTTCAACATATGCATTAAGTATTATTAAAATAATACCACATGGTAATATCCTGTGTGACGTAAAAAAAAAATCAAAATTCCAAGTAGTCCTTATGTTTCATGCTTTATTTTGTCAGTGGTAATCGTGAGGATTTGCCTACCATATAAGACAGAAGTGTATCCCTATATTACTGTATATTAAATTTATAAAATATATTTAAAATATTTTTATGTATTTTTTATATTTTATTATAATCTATTTTGTAATATATATTTATAAATTGAGTTTTCAGTATCACTTCCACTTCTACCAACAATGCCAATGTAATTTGGGTCTTTCTTATGCTCCAACCACCCCCATCCTCCCCTTTTCAGTCATCTGCTGAATGTGGAAATGTAAAGACTGTGGGGTCACCAAATCACGACGATCGGAACTTCTGAAGCATTACAAACTCCAGGAGCGATGGCCAGCGATGTTTCAAGAAGCGGAGGTATGAGCTGTTAAAACTCTATTCCAGAGTCCAGTCAGGCAAACACTATATTTTCCTGATCTTTTTTGAACTTTGCCAATGCCTTAACATGAAATGTGTTGTCTAATTTGTATATTTCAGATCAATGCTGAATTCCTAAGAATTACAACGGTACCGCTACAACCACGATTCTTGGCTGGTTTGGATAAGCAGAGCAGTCAGCTTCTTCAGGTCATGAGGAAAAAAGGTGGAGCTGTCGGTCAGAAAATCAGGGACACCCTTAAACCTTTGGATCAGGTATGAAATGCATATGTGTTGCATTTGATTTCCTCTTTTGTCAGTTCAGTTCTCTCTGTGGGTGAGTTGAAAGGTGATACGTATTTTATCTTTCATCTTTTGATATGTCTTTGTTGCTACAGGGTGTGGACTTGAACAGAGTGCCTCCTGAAGTCGCTCGTGATTTACCTGGGTGAAGATGTGAGCCACCTGATCAAAGAGTACCTGGTAAGTCAGCAAATCATGGCAGTGCACTGAGATCAGGGTGTTTTCTGTTAAATGTAACTGTTGGCCCTGGGCGTTTGATCAGACTAATCAATAACTACCGGTATCCAGGAGAATGACATTGAGGGTCTTTCCATCTCCTTGCTGTCTTTCTCTCAGTTCAATTACTTATTTGGATTGTCATGCAACTGTCCCTATTTCTCTCTCTCTTTCTCTACCTCCCTTTGATATTTAACCCTCCTGTTGGCCCGGCGTCCGAGGGAGAGTTTCTCTCGACGGGGTAGAGACAGAGACGAGGGGAGAGACCCTAGGCTGGGACCCGGGGCGACAGGAGGGTTAAAATTAGAATGTGATCAGAGGAGTGCACATATTATGTACTACTTGCATGATTAATTGTGTGTCAATAATTGTAATCATTATTTAATTAATAATCTCCCCTCTCCCCTCCCTGGGTACAGTTATCTAAACTAACTTAATTGTCTGATTTCAGGTTGTCCAACAGGAAGAGGCGGAGGAAGAACTTGAAAAAGCCGCCATGGCCATCTTTGTCCTGCACAATGGTGATGCTCTCTCGAGGGGCTGCAGAAGAACCGTGGACAGCAGGTATAGACCCCTTTAGAGTTTGTAAACAGGTATGACGTAATTTGGCTGTGTGCGCACCGCTGCCTCAAAATCGTCCATGCTCCGTTCACTTGTACAGAGACTCGACAGGTGTTTTTTCCGAAATAAGATAACGGATGCTCGCGCTAACCTCAGATATGCAGTGAGCACCACGGACACGGGTATTCCTGGCGATGTCTTGTAGCAACAAACATCTCCTATGCTTCCGGAACAGCCTCTTCCCTCTCAAAATAGCATAACAAGTGTACTTTTTGGAATCTCTATTTTTTTAATCAACGTACACGCTTCAGAATGGCAGTTTTTCTCGCTTTAGTGTCTGCACTGTCACCCATTAGTAAATACAGAATCACCACTCCCGATTTTACCCATGCCTGCAGTTCTCCTAGTGGCCGCTGTCGAGATACGGCTCTGAGCGCAGCAGCCCATTCTTTCTGAATGGAGTCTGCACTCCCCCTAGAGTGTAGAACCACCCAGAAAAGTGGAGTCTCTCGTTATATCCCTACAATATCTCTGGTGTGTTTGAGTCAACGATGCGCACGCATTCATGAGCACGTCGACTCTGAACGGGTCTATAGGAGGCGCGCACACACACACACACACACACAGGTGTTCATGCACAGTTTTAATTCCCTTCATGAAAGTGTACTGTGAAGCACCACAAAAAAACAATTTAAATTGATTGATTGACGTGTGTCCAAACTTTTGCCTACACTATATATATATTGGTGTTTTACTGTTAACTTTATTTGTTTGAGCAGTGTTGTCATCTTCAGGTTCCACTACAGCATTGCATTTTAACAGATGGACTATGCACCCACTGAAATGGTGGCGATTTCTTGTAACGGATAAATTGTCATTTATTCTGTCTACTCCATTAGTTCTAATGGCTTAATGTTGTCTTTGTTCTCACAGCTCTGTGCTTGCACTGGTGCTTCTGATTCACGCAGTGGAACCAGCAGATGTTAAAGCGGCATACCTTCATCGTTCACACACCTTCAAGCCAGGTTGGATCACCAGAACAGCCCCCTTTTTGACTTTGCATGCCACAGAAAGGCAAGACCTTTGGCTCCTTTCTATGGTGTTTGGACTTTGGGGCACGTTCTACACCGAAAGACTGTTGAACTCTTTGGGACTTTTACCAGATTTTCCATTGTTTAAGTCTTTTAAGACAATTTGGTGCAAAACGCTCAAAACGGCAAACTTATGTTAAGAGATGGGGGCACAGAGAGTTGTAAATTATAGGAATAAAGTAACTATTTATGGGAAACTGGTCATTTCTGTGATTTCTTGTGATTAACTATTTATTAGGGTTAAGGTTTAAGCTGAGCTGAGTGTCAGACTTTTACCGTCAAATTTACAGAGAAATTCTGGCAACTCAGCAGCCAGATTTTCACCGTTAAAATAACGGATGTCCTTTCACCGTAAAGTTTGCGGGGAAATTCTGGCAACTCAGCTGCCAGATTTTCACCGCTAAAATAACGGATGTCCTTTCACCGTAAAATATACGGAGAAATTCTGGCAACTCAGCTGCCAGATTTTCACCGTTAAAAATAACGAATGTTCTTTCGTCGTAAAATTTACGGTGAAATTCTGGCGACTTAGCTGCCAGACTTTCACCGTAAAATTTACAGGGAAAAACTGGCAACTCAGCTGCCAGATTTTCACCGTTAAAAATAACGAATGTTCTTTCGTCGTAAAATTTACGGTGAAATTCTGGCGACTTAGCTGCCAGACTTTCACCGTAAAATTTACAGGGAAAAACTGGCAACTCAGCTGCCAGATTTTCACCGTGAAATTGACGGTTTTTTTTTTACAGTGTAGTTTGCCGTCGGGAACTGAGACACAAAGTTTATTTGATAGAGGTGGCGAACTACATAAAAACGGCTCCTTGGCTCGTAACATTTTGGAAAACACAGTGTGCGTCATATCCTGATGATACACCAGGGTGCATGAATGAGTTCTCAAAATCTTCTACATGTTGTGAGAAGGCTACAGTGCAGCACTAACAGCAGCTTGCCCAAAGGCCCCTTGGGAGATATAGTCATGAATATCAGTGAATAAACTGAATCAGAGGAATAACCTGCTCCCTATGAAATTTTGAGAATTGCTTACACTAGATTATTGCACAAGATTTACCTCTCATATTACAGTAGTGGGACAAACAATAATTATCATTCACATTTTGAATACTCCCTGAATTTGCTCAACCCTATTTTTTACTACTGTATGTATGAAGTACATTGGGGACTACACAACCAGCATAAATTAAGATAAGTTCTTAACACAAAGTACAGCTAAAACTATGGGGTCAGTTTTTATTGGCTACAGTATTTGGTCATAAAGCAGATTTTGATCTTACGATGATGTCAGAAGAAAATCAGGAATTACACAAGTCATAATTCAGGCTGATGAGTCAATCATAAAAATAATCATTATTTGCAGCTGTAACTAGGGAACCAGCAGTTAATGACCACAACACCAAATCTATTTCGATCACTGAATAATTCTGAGATGTAGGCGACACCTTCCAGCTTCATGCTCTAACAAACGACACATTTTTCCTTCCATCCCTTATTTAACCATGTCTCTCTATTTTTCAAGAGAGACCTGGTCAAGAGAGCATAAACACTGTTACAGCAACAAAATAAACCGACAATAAAAGAGCATACAAACAATTTAAATACATACAGTTTAGAATAATAAAGGAATGGTTTTCCATGTTTTTAACATTGATTGAATTTAAATTTGACTTAACTGTACATGCATTGCCAGTAGAAGTGTTCCAGGATTCAAAATGTGGGTATGTAATCTCTCATATACATATAATCTCTCTCAAAATCTCTGATCTGTGATGAAAGTCCTTTGCTGATCTGGGAGTCAGGAATTAGTTACATGGCAATCATGTAACAAACCATTTCTGTCTTGTCTTGAACATGGGACTTGGATCATTTTACCAGCCATGGTGAGATATCTTATTTGTATCAATCAATTATGTAGAAAAGTGAAGGAATCCCCAGTAAATAAAAGATTGTCCTGGTGTAATGATTTAAATACCGATATCACAGAGAAAAGCGGAGGGTTGATATTCAACAATGCTCAATATCAAACTATCAATACTACGTTGAAATAAATGGATTTTTCACTTACTCCCACTCTCTTACATCGATATAATGAAAATAATCTAGACACAGAGTAGGGGACATTAATACACTGTATGTGGAACTGCCAGAAGCTGCAAATCTTTGGGGTAAAAGCAATACAGATCTTATCAGATATTGTTTCTTTACAATCAGCTATCTGTCCCTTCTCTTTGCATCCTGGGTTGATAAGAAATCTAAGATGAAAATGATCAATCTTTGATTTCCACATGCAAAATATTGTACTGCACTTCAGTAGGAAAAAACTGAAGCACCAACTGTTAATGCTAAAAAGCCTTTCACGCTGTCTGGCCATGGAAAAGCTGACATATGCTGCAAAAAGCCACTAACAAACTTGCCAAATAATATGGGTAATAATATTCTTTATACACTATTAGGACACTTAGTTACCATACCTACTTTGTAATTTGTACTTTCTGATAAACTGATAAAGGAAAAAAACAATACATATATATATTTTTTAAATTCTTTAGAACTGACTTAAGTCAGAAACAGAAATCAGCTCTGAAAATTTCAAGTCCTTGTGTACATTACTCCTGGAGGAATGGGGAGCATATTTAAAACCTGTTTTTGCTCAACTCCATCCTAACATGAGGAATAGCATCTGTAGTAAGTCATGAGGAATAAATAATATATCTAACTGTCAAATACCCCCTCATAGTTACAGCATACTGATAATCTTACTAAGTAATGACTGGATTAATGAACAGGAGCAAGTCATGTTGTATTTTTAAAAATTATTATTTGTGTCTTTGTGTATTACTTTGATATGTGATTGTGCGGCAGAGGTTGAATCAAATGCTAAATCTTTCGTCAAATTTCCAGCTCCCTTGATGCTTTAGTCCAAAACCACATGGCTGTACTCCCAGCAGCTCTGATCCGCCAGTTGTTGCCACATTCAATCAGATTTTTCACTGTTCTGACATTGACGACTTGACCTGGAACGGCTGACCTCAGGCTACAACCTAATGTTCCTCCATCGACAGAGATTTAATGCCCCCTGCTGCGAAAGAGCAGGAATGGAGGCAGATTCTCCTAATGTGCCCCTATTAACCACCCCACTAAACACCACACACACACTCACATTCATGTATTCCCACCTCCCGTTTGCCACCTTCCCATCAACACTAACGATACTGTGCTGTTGGATTAGGGACTGATGTCTAATCTCCCGCTAATCCTGGCCTGTTAATCTATGTGTTAGCAGTTCTTAGCTCTCGGCATGACAGCTAATGCACTGACCTTGCTGCAGAGGGAATAACACACACACACACACACTAAGTTATTCCATATTTGTTGCTGTCTTTTTGGCTCTTGCTTCAATACAGCATGTTTATATCTGCAGAGGTTCTTATTATTTCTCAGGATGCTTAAGTCTCCTTTTGATTTGTCACAAGACGACACAATCTCCTGTTTACACTCAACTGTAAATAAAGGCTAATCCCAGCAGTCAAAGATAGCTGACATGACCTTTGTCGTCTCCAGACTTATCCACATACTTGAACTAATGTGCACAGTGAGTCGTTCTCTCTCTAGCGTGGCACACACCAGCTGGCACGTGTTGTGCTTTTTTTACAGACTGAGTGATGGGGAGTAAAAGTAGTAGTTAGTTTAATGCCTTTAACTACTTCCAGAAATGACATAGAATTATGGTATTATACAGTGAAGCTGGTGCCATACGAACACACACATGCACACACGCTCGATGGGCAGCAGACAGGGCTGGACTGTGGGGTAGGTGAGTATTTTTAGTTTAGTAATGGTATAAAATGAGGAGGGGTAAGGGGTTCATTCAAAACACAGTTTGCCCACACTCCCTCTCTTTCTCTGCCAGATGTTTTTATTTAATGTTCTTTCTTTTTTCCTTATTTTTAAGTGTGGTCTCAAGGTTTTCAAAGCATTAGCATTTAATATTCCTCAGTGATGCATGTTAGTGATTGCTAACATGCCTATAATGGGGACAATAAAGACTGTGTTTTATGTATAGGGGCCATGGTTAATGCATTATAATGTAGTTCTAGTCAGAAACACAGGACTGAATGAAGTAGAGCAGCAACTAATCATTATTTTCATTATTGATTTTGTAGATTATTTTCTCCATTAATTGATTAGTTGTTTGGTCCATAAAATGGTGAAAAAGGTCTATCACAGTTTCCCACCAATGTCTTCTTTTGAAATATATTATTTAGCTGGTCAGTCAACTGATTAAATGACTCATTTTTCAGCTGTATCTATATTTGAATACAATCTGCAGTCACTAGAAGATTCAACACCATTCATTTCATATACACGCAATACTATTTAAGTGTTAATATAAGTTGTGACAGGAGCAGCCTCATTGATGTTCATGTTGAGCAGAGTTTTGAAAAGTTCTGCTTGCTGTGGGAAAATGATGATGATGAAGTGCCAAAAAACTGCAGTGTAGGTCAGTTTTTGTAATGATGGATAATCATGTTCAATGATGGTTGATTATTTATGCAATCATTTGTGAGAAACTGCTAATATCAACACTGACAAAAGAGGCTGAAAATCAAAAGAGCACGGTGAAAAGATTTAAACCAAAGGATTTATTAGACACTTAGAAACAGATTACAGCTTTATATTTCACTCTACTTCCCCTCTTTTCTTCTCTGCGTCTGCTTCTCTCTCACCACCCATGTTCTCTCTCACCCCCCACCCCCACCCCCTCCCCTCCCTCCTCCCACCTCTCCCTCTTCTTTCATTTTCCATTTTATTGCCTTCTCATCCCTCCTTCTCACTCTCTCCTCTTTCATCATTACTGGCTCTGTCTCTCTCTCCCTCCCCTCCCTCCCTCGCTTTTTGGTGGATAGTAAAAAAGGTAAAAGTGTACTTTGGGAGGATTCGCAGGAAGGCCATGTGGGACACTAAATCACATACAGGTGCCCTTAAATGGCAAAGAGAGTGTAAGATTGAAATGCACACACACACACACACACACACACACGTGCACATGCCCCTCATTTAGGTAGCAGTAATTTGCCGCAGTAAGTGACAGGGTTATTGTAAGACGCTCATTAAGAAAGGGAAGCAGCGAATAAACGTCTGACTGAAGGGAATAAATTCAAACCGCTGCGCCACTTTTACTGCTCAGCAATAAGCCGCTTTGATGTGGTGTGTGATGGCAGAGCTGGGGCAGACACAGGGCGTGTGTGTGTGTGTGTGTACATGTATGTGTGTGTGTGTGTGTGTGTGTGTGTGTGTGTGTGTGTGTGTGTGTGTGTGTGTGTGTTGGAGTCATACTCATGTGCAGCCTCTTGTAACATTCACATTTTATTTGTAATGCAATCTCAGTATAATGCTTTTTCCCCCCCGTTGTTTCTATCATAACATACGCACTGTGCTATGTATGTGTCACTTCCTCTACGGGTCGGAGGTCAGATCAGTTACAAAGCGACAGGCTGTTACTGTGGTAACACAGTGCAAGGTCACTTCCTAAATGACAAACTTTCATCTCAGCGGGAGAGGGGGAAGGAAAGAGAGGAGGAGGGATGGATGGTTGGATGAAAGGAACGAGGTGACATTAGAGGAAACGGAGGGTTGAAAGAAAAAGTGATGAGAAGCTGATTTGAGGAGGAGAATCAAAAGGAAGGCAGAGATGGATGACATGCAGGGTGAGGAGAAATGTGAGGGATGAACAGAGTAAGACAAGACTGGAGGAGAGGGGAGAGGAAACCTGAAAAAGAGACACATTTGTCCATTTATATTCCATGTAACGACTAAAGCAGTGAACGAGGAACACTTAACTGTTTTCTTATTTCATAGTTTATTCTGCAATCATGATATGAATAGCTGGCATCACTTTACTTTACAACACATATACCACTGCAGCAAATTCATTTTGAGAGAATTATAATGCAGCCAAAATTATATTTTTTATGAACATCTTGTGGAAACGTTGTTAAGGGCAAGTTGCAAAAAGTTCATACTGAATGCATTGGCAGTATTGTAGTTATTTGCCTACAATTTATGCCCTTGCAACATAATATCTGCTTGTTACGACAAAAGCATTATAAAACATTTTATGGTTATGTGTAGGCAGTCACAGCACTTGGGTAAGATTTGGGAAAGACTGGATCTGTTCACTTTATTGTCATTAACCGATACCACAAAAATGTCCATAATTGTCCTTCATTGTAGGAAAACTGCATACATAACGATGGAAAGTTGAAGCTGGAAATTGGTTTAAGCTGTGGTGTAGTTGGGTAAGATTGGGTAATTTGACCTTTATTTACCTCAATTTCACCAAAGTTTTTATTTGTTTTCTTTTCGAAATCAATTTGGCTAACCTAGAGGTTTGTTTAAGATGTATCTGATCATCTGGAAGCTCACAATGCTTTCCCAGTCTGACTTCTTTTTAGTTCATGTTGCTACATGTCCAGATCACTGCAATTATTTTTGTGAACACAATTTTAAATGGTAAATGGACTGTACTTATATATAGCACCTTTCTAGTCTTTACTACCACTCAAAGTGCTTTACATTACAACTCATTCACCCATTCACACACATTCATACACATTCATACACTGATGGCAGGAGCTACCACGCAGGGTGCCAACCTGCTCATCAGGGGGAATTTAACCATTCATTCTCATTCACACACCGTTAAGTGAGGACACATTGATGTGGACTGGAGGAGCCGGGAATTGAACCGCCAATCTTCCCAATTGAAGGATGACCGCTCTACCTCCTGAGCCACAGCCATCCCACTTTTAGTGTTTTAAGACTATGAAAGTATGACCAACGTTGGAATAAACAGAAATTATCCTATGAATAAATAGATATCATTAGCAAAAATGATCAGAAATAATGTTAACCCTTTCAGGTAACAAGCTCATTTTATTATAAATAGACAACAATGATTCTTCTCCCCTTAGGACAGCTGTTAGTCAAACTCCAGCTGATTTAGCTTTAGTGTATACTGTCCAACCTTTGAGAAAGATTAGTCTGCAGTGTTGGTGCAGGTTAGATGTGTGATGGAGCTCCTCCACTGTTGCTGAGAGTGTAATTGGATTTACACGTTTCATTTAACCTGCTTGATGCCTCAACAATCTCAGATATTGGATACATCACTTGTGTTTCTCAAGTAAAGAAACTTGATCCTGTATTTTTCATGGAACAGAAATGATCTGTAATTACTTACAATTAAACAAAAGTGCAACCAAAACAACCCTGGACCAGTTCAACAATGTTCAGCTATTTGGATGCTTTATTATGATTACCTTTTAATTGCAAAGTATTCAGAACATTTGTTTTAGCAGCAGTTTCCCACAGTTTCAGAAACACCAAAAACTGAGCTGCGACTCAGCTTTGTGTATGCGCGCGCATGTGTGTGTGTGTGTGCACGTGCCTGTGTGTTTATATGTTAGAAAGTGCTGAGATTATCCTGTGTGTACATACCATTCATGGTAACCTACAGCCTCAGGGTATTACATCAGTGACATTAAATGTCTCCCTACATTTGTGTGTGTGTCTCTGTGTGTAGGGTGAAAAAGGCTTTACATATAATTTAAGTAACTGCTGTGTGTGTGTGTGTGTGTGTGTGTGTGTGTGTGTGTGTGTGTGGTTGTGTGTGTGTGTGTGTGTGTGCCCACGTTATGAAATACAGTGACCTGATCTTCTTAATTGTATGTCTGGTGACCCTGATCCACCTACTCTAGGCTGCAAGGGGAGGTGTGTGTGTGTGTGTGTGTGTGTGTGTGTGTGTGTGTGTGTGTGTGTGTGTGTGTGTGTGTGTGTGTGTGTGTGTGTGTTTTCATAAGCTCTCATGCATTCAGCAGTGTTAATCTTTCTCCGTGTGGCTGTATTGTTATGTTGGATATGTAGTGGTTTATGTCTCAATTAAAAAAATAAACTGACTGCAACCACTGTAACAAACCTGCAAAGTCATTAAAGTAATTAAAAAAAGGGATGACAAGGTGTCCTGATATGAGTATTGTTTTTGTAGTTAGCTGCCATTTACTATAAAATATGTCTTCACTTCACCTAATTGTGTTTGAGATATCTTAAAGTATAATCCAGCACATCTAGGGAAATAAATATACACCTTTAACTGACATATGGCTGTGTCAGTTGAAAGTAGTTTTACTGACACAAGAAGAAAGAATGTATTTGCTGTGGCCATATTGTTTTAAAAACACATACACTGATAAATAATCTGCGTCATTTTCCTCAAATTTTTTCTTGAAGGTTGTGAACCATCATGCTTTATGTCACTGCATGCTCTTCACTTAATTATCACTTAGATTAGAGATTTTTGAGTAAATTATAATATGGTGCACAGATTATAGATGCATTTACTCTGAGATGATAAAGTTCTCGTGTCACTGCCTCCAGCAGGATGTTGAACCTGTTACTACAGATGATTCTTTGAAATGAATTACTGTGATATTTTAATTTGACTATAATTTTACAAACCCTGATTTTAAAGTAAAAGTCTAAAACAGAGGTTTTCAAAGTGAGAGACATGCCTCTCAAAAGTGTTTCCAGTGTGACTCAGTGAATAGAAATTAAAAAAATTGTGAATCAAAGGACGTCAGTCCTGAGCAGCAGCATGATAGATCCACCCATGGAGTCCAGACACTGGTGGTGGTGGCTGATGATATCGATCAATCAATCTCAGGCCAAATCACATCAAAAGTCATCTTGAGGCACCTTTGGCATGGAGCAGGACTAGACTGTATTCATTGATTAATTGTCTAATTTAGACCCAAAATTCCCACATGAGCAAGCACTTGGCGACAGTGACACAGAAAAACTCCCCTTTTCAGGGAAGAAACCTCAGGCAGAAGCGGGCTCTAGGTGGGCGGCCATCTGCCTTGACCGGTTGGGGTTGAGGGAAGAGAGGAAGGGAAAGGGAGAAAGGGATGGAGGAGACAGAGAGTGCAGGGGCAAACGATATCAATTGGACTCTGCTGAGACTCATTGGACTGATGAGGTTGAAGTGTTGCATTGAGGAATCTGAAGATTGGATGATGATTGGGGGGGGGGGGGGGTCTTCGTGCAAAACAGCATCAAGAAATCACTTGAGCAGAGAAGGAGAACATTTAAAAAGACAGCTGCAATATGACAATGAGTTATTGGTTACTTGACCAGGTGATGTGAACAGCTGACGTGTCAATTGATGCCCTGGAATTGACAGCAAGGAAATTATGAGCTTTGACAGAGATCAGTATTAGCTGTGAGAAGGATCAGAATGACTAAAGAATGAGAAATAAAACGATAATGGGATCATACAAAGATGGTCTTCCTGTCTGAACTTTTACTAAGTTTCATTTACAGTTTGAGTTCTTGATCTGATTTGTCTATGCAGATAGTTTGTTCTGCTGTGAGCATGTTTTTACCTGAAGTCCTTGTCGCTGGAAGTCATTTTCTCCCACAGATCGGATATAGGTGCTTCCCAGTACTGTTAGCCTCCTGTTAGCCTCCTGCTAACAGACTGGAGTGCACATACTAATGATCTCTCTGTAAAGGCAGATCATGGAGACATTTTAATCATTCATGATCTCATAGCATCATACCCCTGCACAGTAGACCTAATCAAAGTTGAATGGGACTTTAATTTAAAAAGGTCTGATTCAGCTGATCACACCTAATGTAAGATCAATGCTTATCAGGCCAATTTACTGTGATTGACAACAGCCCAGTTGAGCCCAGCTACAGCAGATCTAGTTCAGCTAATAACTTTAATCGCATTCTTTCTCACAGTGGAAAATTATGTTGTTAACAAATTAAATTCTAGTAATTGATCAGCTTGTCATGTCATGCAGAGAAAAACAACCAAAAATCTTCCTGTGAACATTAAAAACACATTTAAAGTTTTGCATCAGATCGGGACAGACGCTTTGGTGCAACTGAATTCACGTCAGCTGTGTCTGCATCTCCACACTTCCTGTCACTCACCATCATTCAGCTCTCTGCTGCTTGGCTGGATGGCTTCCTGTCAGACTGCAGCACAGTGCAAGATACTTGTTCACCTGCTTGGCACACATGCTGATGTTGGCTCACTTGTCAAGACGGGCTCAGGTATGCCGAGGCTGCGACAAGGAATGTAGGGAAAAAACGTACAGACATAGAGAGAGGGCGTGACAAGTGAGAAGAAAGTCAGAGCCAGATGCTTTTGATGGGAAAAGGAAATGAATAGCTAAGCAGTGTTGTCTTGATTTGGCCTCCATGGCTACCACTGTAAGCTGTTATACATCTGTAGGAAAAACTAAAAACTACTTTCTAATTAAATGGATTCTCTAATGATTAAGTGTAAAATAGCCTGCAGCAGAACAAGGTTGTTATAATCCAGCAAGTATAGCTACAGGAGGGTTGTGGGGAAACTGTGATCACTTCTTGGCTTAATATCCACCATTAAATTAATTTATCCCCATAAATATTACATCAGCTGTTTCTACATAATCAATACTAAAGGATTTATATGATCAGTATTCATGCCAGTCTAATGAGATGAATAACCTATATTCCTCAAATAATAAGCACTTCATAATAAACCACTACATTTTTACCTTAAAGGTTACAGAAACCCAGTTGAGCCCATTAGATCAGGGGTTCATAAAAGTGGGAGACTCATGGCCAAAAATAAAGGACTGTGATTGAACTAAAGGAGAGCACTTAGGGTTGATTGTGATGACGACAATGATGATGATATTAATGGGAAGCAAGATTTTCTGGGTAGGAGCAAGCATGCTCGAGTGTCCTTTCCTGGATAGATACAGTGCTTGTTTAAAAATCAGACGGAGCAATGATTAGACATGTTTGCTCATTTATCTTGCCTTTCTTGTTTTTCTTCCGCACATTATTATTGACTCAACAGCACCAAGCAATACTCAACTTTATGCCAGTCAGAGGTGACACACTCACTCTAAAACCTCATCATTGCTTACAGCACTTGCAGGAACTCATTTTTTGCTGACCAAGCAAAGTTTTACTGCCGATAAATGCCAGTAAAAATCTCCACATCTTAGCGGCAGATGTTTAGCACAACCAAACACATTTTCATGAAGATATTCCATATAGTCAATGCTTCACTTCTCATGCCAACAATTTCGGATAATGTGTACAAGCACGAAACAGGAAGCTCCGCTGAACTGTCCATCACTATTACTAGGTGATTAATCATCTTAGACGTACACAAACAAGAGTTCAGTCAGAGGTTGATCTGAACACAAACACACAGAAACACTCCAGCAGACACAGTTGGCAGATACAATTGGCATTTTGGTAGTTTAAGGCAACAGACACAAATCGTCCAGTTGACAAATAAATGTGAATGAGGTGAGGTGAAATGCTTTCTGTCTGAACATACCATCACCAGGAACAGTAAAGAGGCATGAAAGGTCCTGATGGCTCAGCAGGTGTTTTCACAGGGTTGTACATTTTAATTCAACTGTCAAACTGTCTCCTGTACTTTTTCCATGTCTTCTTGATGATTTGCCACGTGACACTGTAGGAATAAAGGTCTTATTGAAGAAAAATCAGACCCAGGAGGAGTTAAACTAATTACTGTTAGGCTGAAATGAATACCCTGCATAGCTGTGTGTGTGAGTCTTAGTTTCTTAAAGAGCTGTTTGAGGGATAAGACCTTTAGGGTTTAAATTATAATTACGTTTAGGGTTAGGTTAGGTCATGTTTTCTCTCTGACTACATAAAGGGAATAAAAGGCAAGACATAAGCCAGTGTACTGTATATCAATAAAGGCCCTCCCCTTCATGTAGGACCTGATGGAAAAGAGCAACAAGGGCAGTCCTCATAAGGTAACACTACACAATGGGATGAGTTCAGATTAGGTGGTTGAGCTAAAGACAAAGCATCAGTCAGAGGGATAAGAGCCAAACATGCCTCGCAAAGATGGTTTGGGCTCGGCGTCCAAGAGCAAATCTCATGTCAAGAGATCAACAGAAGCTTTGTTTTCTCAGGTCAGGTTTAGTCAGACCTGTGAAGGTTTAGACGTCCGTATACTATAAACTAAGTGCTTTTGAAAATGTCAAAGAGCATCTAAAGCCCCTCCCCCATTACTTGTCCAGCCCTGGAAGTGCGGAGGCTGTGTCTGGCATTTTATGTCACTTTCCACTACTGACGAGCAAGCCCAGTTAGCGCAGTAATAGGCCAGTTTTTGACAGGATTTTAACTTCCATTAGAATTATAGTTTTTTTCTCACCCCACTTTATCTTTGAGTGTGATTGTTCAGAATAGCTATAAAGATGTGGTCAGATATTGTAGTTTGTTTCAAGTATAACTCTGCCTTTAGGGTTAGGGTTAGCAGCAGTATTTCGAAGGGTCACATGAATAGAAAGTAACTGAAAGTGCTGTCTCTCTCCTTCTATTGCGATGCTCTGAGCATCTTGTTTTTCTCATCTGAACAGAGCCTTAGGCCCTAGGGAATGAATTATGTCAATGAAGGTCCTCACAAGTGTAGTATAACTGTGTGCGTGTGTGCCCCCAGGTTATAGATTTAACTAAATATATGCTGAAGCTTGAGGGCAAAAACAATTTGAGTGCCCGCATCACATAAAAAAAACATTTTATTTGACCCAGATATCACATCTAATATCTCCTCTCCTCTCCTCTCCTCTCCTCTTCTCTCCTCTCCTCTCCTCTCCTCTCCTCTCCTCTCCTCTCCTCTCCTCTCCTCTCCTCTCCTCTCCTCTCCAGCACTTACGACCTGTGTTTTGCTTGGAGGCTTTTGCTTAAAAGGGCTAAACTTTTTTCCCCCATTTTAATAATCTCACTCTGTCACTATATGCACTTAAGACCTGTGTTTTGCTTGGAGGCTTTTGCTTAAAAGGGGTAAAGTTTTTTTCCCCATTTTAATAATCTTACTCTGTCACTATATGCAGATGTAATTTTCTCCATTTTCCTTCAGAGTCCCCTTGAGCAAGGCACTTGATCTCAAATTTCCTGAGAAAACCTTTAACATGTTGAACCTTCTGGTCTTTTCAAACTACTAGAAAGCAAATTTTGCATGTATTAGCACGTTCGCCAGTTTTCCTTTTGCACGTGTGTGTGTGCACGCGTGTGTGTGTGTGTGTGTGTGTGTGTATGTGTGTGTGTGTCGCCACTGTGCTTAGTTCTGTCTTTCCAAGTAAATTAAGGTTTTATAGCAGGATGCCAGCAGCTTCCATTACCCAGCAACCCAGGAATGCAGTAAAGCATATGTGTCTGTGGTAAACGCCTTATGTCATCTGGGTTGGTAAGCAAACCAACAACTAAATGTTAACATTAGCTGCAGCACATGAGCACCCATGGATGCTGTCTGCAGTCTCTGAACCACGTATAACGCTGATGGTTTGAGTTTTAAAGCAGCTGCGACCTCTACTCTACTCTACTCTAATCTACTCTACTCTACTCTACTCTACTCTACTACTTGTCTTCTCTTCTCTCCTCCAATCCTACCAGGTGTTACCAGCTTTGACTCTGAACCTGCCCAGTTGTCATAAAAGTAGCCCAGCTTTTTTTTTCATGTGTTTTTTTTAGTACAAAATATGTAAGAGTAATTTCTTTAGTCTGAAGTGGAATATGATATTAATGTAATGTACCTACACAACACACCTATTACTAATGACCCTTATTGGATTGATCCTGTGGTAATAAGAAGGACATTTGTCCACTCAAAACATCACTGATATGTTCTGCAACTGCAAAAACACAGTGTTAAGAAGACACCCTTCATATCTTCTGTTCTATTTTATCAACGCAGTGTTAAATTAAAATAGTTAAAAGGAAAAAAAAAGTTCTACAACTAACATTACATTTTGTTTTGTCAGTCATCATTCCTCTGTCACTGTATATCGAACATAAATCTCCCTGCCCTGTTGATCCCTTCTTTTTCCTCTTCTTCTCTAAAAAAGGAGAAAAGTATAGACTGGGAATGTATTCTATAACCTTTCATTGTGGGAAACTGCTCAAATGGTGGAGACAAAACCATTTTACCCAATCCAATTAAACATATCAACTATTTTAATTAACTTGACTGAACCTTGGGTGGGGATATGACATTATACTAAATGCAGAACCTTTCTGATTGCACACGATCATAGGTACTGCTTCAGTTTTCAATAGTTCATATTTCAATAGTCTATAATATTATAATGGCATGAATTTAAAACATAAAAGGTTTTCTTCAAATGTTGACAGACAGCAGCCGCAGACAAACAAAAAGAGGTGATTCCGTAGTTTTTCACTGAAAACCCAGATTATCAGGATTGTGGTACAGCTAAAGTGTGAATGTGCTGTTACAATTTTAAATCAGACTCACAGCTCAGTACAAAGCAGGTGTGTTTAACAGAAATGGATTTTTATTTGATGGTGTTTGTGTCTCATCTGAGACAGACTGACCTGCACTTGACACTTGAGGCCTTGTGAAAAAATTGGAATATTAAATGAGCATCCTTGTTGCTCTGTGGAACGAGGGTCTGAGAGTTAAACTCAAGCTTAAAAAAACTTGAAACTCTTTTTCTATGTGTAATAAAGCAGTAAAAGGCTTAAAATATCCCAAATAAAATGATGTGAAAAAGGAAGTAAGTTAGTGTTATTTGGGTACTATGCTATGGCTGCCGGTCTCTCTTTCTCTCACACACACACACACACATACAACTCACTCACACCAGCCAGTGCCAATGAAAGATTCATGGAGCGGTGATGATGAAGGCGTCTCCTCTTCTGCTCCACTTACCATGGTGGACAAATTCTGCCCCACAACCCACACACATACACCCACCCACCCACGCACACACACACACACACACACACACACACACACACACACACACACACACCAACCAAGGACCTGTTAAGAAGGAAGAGAGCAGTGATGCACACAGCTGTGGGGTACTTACTCCCCCTTAACCTTCCCAGATGTGGGCATGCACACACACATACGAACACACACACACACACACATACATGAACACACAGACACAAACCAATCCTGAGGCATTCAGTCTGCCAAGAGACTGATGCTGCAGACTGCTTTCTAGGCTGTCTGGCATATGTGGTGTGTGTGTGTGTGTGTTCATGTATGTATATATGTATGTGTGTGTGTGAACAAGATCTTTCTACCCTCCCTCATGAGCTTGAGTATCCCCTCAAGTATAGAAAATTTTTTGAAGGCGAGCAATTTTCTACGCTTTTCTCTATATTTTAATGTTTTATGGTAAAGGTCAGAGTAACATTGTTTCAAGATTATAGGGCTCAGGTTTAGGTTGGATGGGTTATGGATCATGCAGGGTTTAGTTAGTGATTAAAGTAGATAAATGAAGCTTGTTAAAAAAACACTGTTATATCCACATTTATCATTACTTTCTGTGTTTAGGCCAATCAAACAGTATTTTCTGTGAGATGTCACAAAATCAAGCATGTCAAGGTTATGACAGTGTTTTGTCATGTATTTATGCCTTTTTGCAGATGTTGTAAAGCACGTTTTATACACTGAGGTGGATTCAAGGTGCCGTACGGAGAAGTTAAAGCAACACAACCAGCATGAAGCAAAATAATCAATATAGAGATAGAAATAATTTTGAAAAAGTATAGTTCAAGTTAAAAATACAATAATAAGACATTGAGGGTTTTTCAAAAACATTTTATTATAAGTGCTTCAGGATAATAAGGTTTTCAGTCCGGATTTAAAAGCTATGGATGGTCCTGAGACAACCAAGCAGTTGGTTCCAGCGCTGTGCTGCATAATGACTAAAAGCCGCTTCTCCTCGTTTAGATTTTGCCCTGGGCATCACAAGCAGTCCACTCCCAAGTGATATAACAAGTCTCACAGGGTTAGATTGCTCAAGCATATCAGTCATATATTTAGGGCCCACTCCATGTAGAAATGTATGAATAATTAATAAGACTTTAAAATCAGTTCTATGGATTACTGGCAACGAGTGTAGAGATTTAAATACTGTGCTGTCTTTTTGGTTTTAGTCCAGAACTCTTACAGCTGATTTTTGAATAAGTTGCTCGTGCCTGATGGTCTTATTAGGAAGTCCTGTCAGAAGTGTAGTGCAGTAATCAGTTTTTCTAGATATAAAAAAAGAATCATTTTTCTCCGATTTATTTAATGTGATAAAATATTTTGTTATTATTAAAACTTGGAGTCAATGAAAACAGCAAAGTTCAAACCAAAATCAGTGTAAAACTTAAATGCTACTATTAAAAGGAAACTGGGTTTACAAAGGCATAGACTAAGTATCATACTATAGCACTTTGCATTTCACTGTGAATGAAAAGTTCTGTACAAATTATATGCATAAATAATTACATGCATTAAAAAGTCAGTTAGCAAAGTTGTAACTGCCAATACAGCTGTTGTTTTGTGTTGTTAGTTCATAAACATGTAAAATGATTTTATTACGAGGTCAAAAATCAAGTGTATGAATGAATGAACTCATTATAGAAAAAATAACATGAACACACCACAACACATCAAACACACAGCTACAGAAAATATAAAGCAACTAGGTACGGAAAAGAGGATGAAAGCCAAAAAAACAATGATTATACTGTACATGCTCTAAAAGGAATTCAAGAGTGAAATAAATGATTTATAAAGTGGGTAGAGGCACTCAAATACTTTACTTACAGTGGGCAAAAACAGCAGTGCCACATCAGAAAAACCCTCTAGGGTTACAATTCAAGCAAAAATAAACAGGTCAAAGGAATACAATGTACTACTATCATAAGTAATGAAGAATGAGTTATATCAAAGTTTTAAACTATTTATGAGTTAATACAGTATTTAAGCAGTATGTCGTCTGACTTTATGTGTCATACTATTATTGTCATGTGACAATTTCATATGGCCAATTTTGGGGATATTCATGCTTTCATATAAGTTAAAGAATTGCATGGTCCATAAGACTAGGGCTGAAACTAACAATTATTTTTTCGACTGATGAATCGAAAATAGAGAAAAATAGCCTTTATAATTTACCAAAGTCCAAGATTATACCTTCAAATGTCTTATGTTTTCTGACCAACAGTCCAAAACCCAACAATATTTGCATTACTATCCTATATGACAAACAAGCAACAACTCCTCGAATTTATGGAGCTGAAACCAAAGAGTGTTTGGCTTATTTGCTTAAAAAGGGACTGAAACAATTAATGAATTATTAAAATAGTATTTGTTTTCTCATGATCTTTTTATTGTTGCAGCTTTAGTTGAGTCTGTCTAAAAGGATTTCCTTAACTGTATTGTCAAATCCTTGGTGGTGAGATTAGTTTGGTTTAGTGGACGTCCAGTAGTCAATTAATGTAAAATATTTAAATGAAATACAATTATATTAATTAATGACTCTGTGTTTTCCCCACTGCACCAGGTGAACATCTGAGGATGTGTCCCCAGGGCCCGACCTGTTGTACCAGCACCATGGAGGAGAACCTTGCTGGTCTGAGCACACGGGAGACTGAGGGACTGATCAGAGAGGCTGGCAGGTCGCTACAGGCTGTCTTCAACGGTCTCCACAGGAGCTTTGACAGTAAGTAGGGTGTGTTTCTGTGTGTGTTTGCAGGATGAATACTCATTACTGGGCAAGCTGAAGTATCAGCAGTGAGCACAGGGGAGTGTGACATTTGTATGTTGTGTATTTTTTACGTCTGTGTTCGCTACAAGCTCTGGCTGTGCTCAGCAGTCAATACTGCAGCTTCAGTAGTAACAGTGTGTGTGTGTGTGTGTGTGTGTGTGCGTGTGTGTGTGTGCGTGTGTGTGTGTGTGCACGTGCACGCAAAGGGGAACGTGTATGTGTCCTGTGCGTCAAGAGGACCCCTGACTGGGTGTTATAATGAGAGCAGAGTCAGCCAGACACAATGAAACGTGATAAGCCGATCGCCTGATCTTGAAGAAGCACACACACACGCACGCACGTGCACACACACACACACACACACACACATGCACGCACACACAAACAGAGGGGTGTCCCCCGGGGCCGTGGCTGGTTCGGCTAATGAGCAGTTGACCCACTGAGGAGCCGAGTCTGCAGATCACTGCACATCAGAAAAAAGGAGAGATGGAGGGAGGGAGAAAGAGAAAAAAAAACTGATAAAATGCCATGGCCAACAATAGGGAGAGACAAATGCAGCAAGTGAGAAATGTGTCATTAGTACTGAATAGAAAAAGTGAGTCACAACAAAAACAAAACTGAAGAAAGAGAAACAGAGAGCAGGAGGAGGACTAGTCGGAGGAGGACAGTATTATTAGTCTGAAGGCAGCAGGCCACCTCAGTAGCAGTAATGTGGCTGTCCATCTGGTTGTGGTTAGAGCAGGCTGGCACTGGTCCACAGCCTTTGAAGCATGAGGGAAAAGCCCAGACCAATATACTGCAGAGACAGCTCACTGACTCTCTTATTCTCTCTGTTTGACCTCTCTATCGCTTTGTATCCATCTGGCTGCAGAGAACATTTCAAAGAAGCCTTTAAAAAATGTGAAATGAATAAATATGAATTAGAAGTGATTATCAGATCAGTAGAAAAGAGAGTAAATCAGCTTAATGACTAAAAAATATACTGTGCATGAATAAGAAAAGAATCTTTCAAGAATAAATTAAGGGTTAGTTGGATCCATTGGACATGAACTTTCTGTCTGAGAAGTCTGAGAAGCAATTTAATTCCTTATTAAATTTTCATTAGCAGTATTTCAATATCGTTGCTTATTGGATCATTTTTCTACAAAATGAAATTACACATAAAGGGGAACTGCACCAATTTTACATATCAAAGTCTGTTTACAGGTCTGGGGGAGTACAACTTCATACGTGAAAGCCTCATGTAGCTCCAGATGGAGCTGCATGATGTCTGATAAATTGCCTCCAGTGATGTCACTTGAGTCCGCTGGAAACTAGAAGGTTGAAAATGAAAAATAATTCTAAGGGTATAGAGTAAAAGAAAGAAAGATGAGAGGTTACCAGACCTCCGTAGCCTGCTCTTCATCTCTGCTTGAGACTACATTACCCGCTACTAATACGTCACACCCAAATCTCTGACTGAACTGTCGGAGGTCATGATGCATTGTGGGTAATGTATGCACATAGTTTGACAAGGAAAAAGAAAGCATAGTATAAAAAAGTATTATACAGTAGAAGTGCAATGTTATATTGTTGCAGGGATACTAAACAAATATTTGTATGATTCATAGTGTCAAATCCACAGAGAATTTCCGCCCAATCATGTGGTTCCCCTTAGCTTTACAGAGTGTTTTAGTGTCTTTCAGCTCATTGTTCTGGTTTTACAACCCTCAACTTTTGGGTCACTCTTACAGCTCACATCAGTGTTGTTTCCAGTAGAAAAAGGTCTAATTAATCCACTGAGCCTACCTTCCCGACAACATGCGTAAGACAAGCAAAGTTAGCGACTAGCTGGTGCACATAGTGGAGCACAGAGCTGCTAAAGACCCGGTTAAATTAGGGAAAAAGTCAGTGAGATTCAAAACAAAATTAAAGGGTTAATATTGGACTTACATTAGTCATGCTGCCAAAAACTTGACTCCAAATAAATGTTATTCAAGAGTCTTCTCTGTGTGTGATAAAGCAGCTGTTTGCTAAGATGACAAGGCCATGACATATCAAACATGTACGTAATGGTCAAGCTGTTGTAACAAATATTTCAGATTCAGATTTTCTATTTCAGATCATCATAACTTGCCAAAACAAATCTCCTGTTCTTTTCTTCCCTCTCCTTCTTTTCCTGTGCTTATTAACTCTGCTCCCTCTCATCTCTCCTATGTCTCTCTTTCCTCTCTCCTCCTCCAGCCTATTTCACTGAACTGCACAGACGTTCTGAGCGCTCCCTGCAGGAGGCGCTGTCTCCCCTCGGCCCCCTGTACTCACAGAACACCCGTCTCTATGGAGATCTTTATACAGACCTGCGACAGTACTACAGGGGCTCCGCTCTCAACTTGGACGAGACCCTGTCAGAATTCTGGTCCCGTCTCCTGGAACGCACCTTTAAAAGCTCCACCCCAACAGATGTGAGTTCAACTTCAGATCTGTCACACATTGAATGAGAGACGGGCAAAATACAGGGAACAAAAGAGCAAACCCATTAATGGCAAAAGTGTGATAGTAAGGCAGAAAGCAGAGCACTGATTGGACAGCTGAGATAGGGGAAGAGGTCAGGCTAGGTCACAATATGGCGGTCTCAGTCTTATTTTTGATGTTTGAACTTCCACCTTAATAATAGTCAAATTACACTCTATGTTATACACAATTGAAGGATTTGCAAACTATTCACCTCACCCTTTCAGCTCCGAGCTCAACTGCTTCTTCTCAAACATTGCTTCTGTTCTAGCATGTAAAAACGTGATAAAATATTTGCACAACGTGAGAAGCTGATAAAATTTCCATTTTTAGATGCATCACTTACACTTGTTTTTTCATCTATTATCACACTTACATATTTACAATTCTCCTGTTAGGTAGGAGAGGTATTTTTAATAGTCTTTTAAACTCCTGTCACCATTCTACTTTATCATGTCTGCTGTCCACTGTAACCTCTGTCTGACAGGTCAACATTTCAGAAGACTATCTTGAATGTGTTGCTAAGCAACAAGAGACGCTGCGACCATTTGGAGACGTCCCAAGGGACATGAAGATGAAGGTGATCCGGGCTTTTGTCACAGCTAGGTCATTTATCCAGGGCCTAGTAGTCAGCGGAGATGTGGTCAGGAAGGTCTCCCAGGTGAGTGTGTATGTGTGTGTGCATGTCACAGTAGAAGGGATGCAGTGAAACACACAGAGAGACATGATGAGTTGGTGTGAGAGAAGCTGAGACTGAGAGTTAAAGATTTGTTGTTTGTGTCAAAGTGAGCGAGAATATTTCTTTCTGTGTTTGTGTGTGTGTGTGTTTTCGTATGTGTGTGTGGGCTGGTGTGTTTGTGACTAAGGCCTGCTGGGCTGAGTCCCAGGAAAGCAACTATGATGGATAGTTGTCACACCCTAACTGCCAGAGAAAATGTCTCCACCCTAAAACTGGAAAACACAAAGATCATCAAAAATTAAGTGTCAGACTCTGCCATCAGAACAAAGCTCTCATTTGGAGCCATGACAATGCTGTTGTCAAATTATGGGTGTGATGGTGTTTTTGCAGCTCTTGATGCAATTTTTTTTTCTCCCAAATACTGATGTGAATCTTGTGTTTGTGTTATTATGCATGTAGTGAAGACTTGAACTAGCTCATATCAGCACAACAAGGCATTTTAACATCCTTCTTTATTTGTTCATGCCACTATAAATATACATGTCAGGTTTACCATATAATCCTTGTCCCAGTTTGGCAATTTAATGAACCATGCCCCGTAATTTTGCATAATTTGATCTGTTTTCAACAGGTCTGATATTTATATCACAGCTATTTTCAACATCAAGTCTGCATTCATTTTGGTTAAGACACTATCATAGTGAACTGAGGCTTTTTAAATCAGCCAGCACTTGAAATGATGAAATAACACTGACACAAATGAATACAGACTTGGCGTTGATACACAAAAATCTCACGAGTCCGCTGGCTGATTTTGACACTGCACAGAAATGAATGTGAGAATCGTGGAGGGAAAATGTATCCATAAAGCTAAATCTGAATCACATAGATTAGAAAACAAAGTTATAGTGTAATCCAAAACTTACACACACACGCTGGTGGAGTCCGTTAATTCACGCCTGTAGTACCACCTGTACTGGTAAAATAACTCCACTATGGAACTGGACTCCTTTCATGACTTACGTAGATACTCAGAAGCTGACAGCATAAGAGACACATGACAAGCAAGGCTGTCATTTCCTCCTTCTTCAGGCTGTCTTGTATAATGTTACCATACCGCCCCCTGCTGCTCATCCTTTTCCTTGGGTTATTTGTACTCTAAAATATAATGAGGAAAGTGTCACCACGTGTCAAAAGTGAGGGGGGAACTGTCATAACGCACAATTCATCAAAGGCGACTCTGGATGTGAATGTCCTTCTTTCATTATCCATCATGAGGTAATGCAAATTGTCCTGTCGACCCTTTTCAGGTTTCTCTGAGTCCAGATTGTGGAAAGGCCCTGATGAAGCTGGTTTACTGTCCTCACTGTCGCGGCATGGCCTCCGTCCAACCCTGCTCCAGCTACTGCTCCAACGTCATGAAGGGTTGCCTTGCCAACCAAGCTGACCTCGACACCGAGTGGCAGAATCTTATAAGTGAGATTCAGATAGTACAAGAACTCCTCGGAGGGTACAGCCAGAGGTAGTCCAGATGTTCTTAAAAGCAAATACAAACATCTTCTCTCCTCTCCTCTCCCCTCTTCAGACACCATGATCCAGGTGGCATCTAGTTTCAGTACGGAGCCCAGTCTGGATGTGGTTCTCTCCTCCATCCCCGTTCGAATCTTTGACGCTGTGCACTACCTTCAGGAAAACATGGACACATTCACAGCAAAAGTAAGACATTTCAGTTTGGCTCATCGCTTGAATAGACATACACATACAAAACATGTTTCTTCTAGGAGCTTTTTATTTTTTTCATGTAGTAAGGCAGCATTAAAACAATAAGACAATTCAAGACATTAAAATTACTGGTACTCACATGAAGGAAACACTCACATGAAGGAAAAATGCAAAAAAAAAAAAAAAGGTGCTAAAGAGTGTTTACTGCACTTGGTATAAGTGAAAATTGGAACCTGTTACACCTACCTTTTGGAAACCTGTATGTAATTCCTTAAGGAGAGGATGGCCTGGATATGCTATGATGGATCTAGCTTCCGGTGTGATTTGTCTGCTATAAATGTTTGACAGAAAAGACTACGGCTCACCAATGATTTTATGAGCTGCCTTGACAGTGTTTCCCAGTCCATTCCTGTTTCTGACATTTAAAGTCCCATACCAGTGAATCAATAACCTGGAAAAAAACACCATCTGTCAACATTAAAAACCATTTAACCACCACACAAACTACAGCCATTGTTGTCACTTAATGCAGTGTTCCCATCAAGGCTCAATCCTTTATCACTGTAAGCAGCAACGTACCTGTGGCTCTGTACAATTTATACTTCCTGTCCTTTATCAGCAGTCAAGCAGGGTGAAAGTGATGTTTTATGGAAGTCAATCTTTTGTCAAATATGTGTGATTCCCTGCTCATTCGGCAATATCATACAGAGGCAATATTATTATCTTCAAGGAACAATTGCACTTGAAATAAAGCACAAGAATGTTCTTCAAAGGTAATAGACTCAGTCTTTCAGCACTAACTTTTATTGGTTGTCTAAATATGTCTTTCAAATGAGGGTTAATAGCATTAGTGTGCTGCTATGCGCTCATAATGTTCTGTCACATAACAGATGTGATAAATATTGACGCCCATTTATTCGACAGGCGGCAAGAACAGCAAAAAGAAATAAAGTCTTGGCCTTGTTTTCAAAGCAAAGCAGATTTGTTCCTACAACTTTTAAAGTGTGGTTTATTTTCAATCTCTGCCACTCACTGTTTCCATAAACTTTTACATGTTGAGTTTGGTGTAATGTATTCATCAGATGGAACATTTTGTCTCACTGTTGAGACAAAATGAGACAGAATGTCCAGTCCAATCAGAATGTCATAACATTAATGGCTGAAAATATTAGATGTGGGATTTAAAAACTCAATGAATCTGCCTTTTAAATTACAGTACAAGGACGCAACTGCAAGTCAAACAGCTTTAAAGTTTTAAACATGTATCTATGGTGACATCTAGTGGATGTACAGTAGCACAAATGTTGTAATACAATATGTCCTAGAGCTGTATTTGAGAATGTTAGGCAATTTGAGTTTTTTTTAGAAACTATGTCTCCAGCTCCTAGTACATGCATGTTGAAAAGTGTTTGTATATCTGTGTGTTTCTGTATGTTTAGGTGTACCAGACATGTGGAACTCCAGGTGAACCAGGCACAGGAAGCCCCTCGCTACACGAGCAAAGGAAGAAGAGTGGCTCGCTGACTGCCTCGGAGTACAAACCCTCCCCCACTGCTGGACTCAGACTGGAGATGCAGGTGTGTATGTATAGAAGATAAAGAGACTAAAATGAAACGTGTGTCTGTGATAATTTGTATATTTATACTGTAAGTAAATATGTTCTGATGTGGTTTTGAAAGAATGACTGAAGAGGTGGATTTCCTTTATGTTTTTGAGAAATTACTTTTATTTAATGGAAACATCCAATTTAGTTAGTTGTCATGTTATCTGTCATACACATACAAGTCCCTAGCCCACATGGACTTATATGACACAAAAACATATATAGAAATGTATGTGCCTTTGTCGAGGGCTATCCATATATCACAATAGAGATAGACTGCATTCACTTACAGGTATAATGGTGCTGTTTTCTGGAAAAACACTTTAACTTAATAAGGATTCTCAATGGATGTGATTTGGGGCTTGTCCTTCAACACTTGAGACATGTGACTCCTTACCCACACAAAGACTCTGGGTATCTCTGTTCTCAGGTGTCAGATCTCTCCAGCAAGCTGAGGGAAATGCGCCAGTACTGGCTCCAGCTCCCTGTCGAACTTTGCAGAAAATTGGCAGATGGAAGTGATAAGGATAAATGCTGGAATGGCATTACCAAAGCCAGGTGAGGAAGAACCGCGGTCTAGAAAAATGGTTGAGCAGCAGTAATCTTCCTTACATGTCATGTTACTGTCTCACTGCCATTTAGATATTTAATATATGAATGTTTCATGGTTAGCCTATAAGTTTTTTTTCCTTTTAAGTATGCCTTTTAATTTCAGGTTACATGCCTGTCCACTTCAGTTGTTGTGAGAATTGATTGTCAATCCATCATCAATGCACTCATTCTTTGATTTAATACATTTCTGATATCAATCTTTGTACCCATATTGATGTTGATGTTCCTGAAACCAAGCCTTAAAACTCCAAACCACACTTCCATCTAAATACCATGTAGAGTGTTAAATAAAACAGTTTCAAGGTCTGAAATCTCTTCATCACAAGTTTAATTCATGCAATGCACACACAAGGTGCATTACAAGAAGAAAGTGCATGTTCTGTAATAATAACTGAGGCCTTTGAAGAGAAGCAAGGGAGACTACTAGCCTCTTATAAAGATACTATAACAGCCCAGCTCTTTCTTTGGTCAAGGACAACAAACTATTTCTTCTCAGCTCAACTGAAAGCAGTGTATGGAAGTCCTTTCTAAGGCAGGATTTCTTCCATATGCAAAGATTTGAAACCTTTTAAAATTCACACCATGCAATATGCATTCGTAGCCACACACACACACACACACACCCCCCTGCACTTTTTTCGCCTCCCTTAATCCTTGTGTAAATGGATTATAAAACAATTTGATGCCATGTTGATATGTATACATGTTATCTTGCCCCCCGCACATCTCATATCCTTTTAAGTGGTTGGCTTATCGCCAACTGATTAGATTTTTTCATGAGCAGAACCCTCAGAAATATATGACAGTGAATTTCAAAAGGCATGAATTATAGATATGTGTGTGTGCGAGAGAGAGGAAGAGAGAGAGAGAGTTCAAGTCAAGCCTCAAATCTTGAAATTGACTCTTTCGTGTCTTCTTATAATGAAGACAGTGAATAATGTGAGAAAAAAGCCATGAAATATAGATGAATCCCTGACTGTGTGTGACACATTAAAGAAATATAAATCGTGTGTGCACAGGTGTGGCAGAGAGTGAATTATAAAGATCAATTGATACTTCCCTTGGCTGCAGGGCTCCATTGGTCAGTGATGTAAATGTTGTCATCTGCCCTGCGCAAAATTTGAGACCATGCAGACTACACTCATAGGCAAGGCAAGCTTTATTTATATAGCTAATTTCATACCCAGGGGCAACTCAATGTGCTTTATATAGAACAAACATTTAACAGTAAGAATTGAAAAAAAACATAAAAAATTCATAAACTCAATAATAGTAAAAGCATGGAAAAATTAAAACCTACAATTAAAAATAGCAAGTGTGGCTGTCTTGTCTACTTTGTGTGTGTGTGTAAGGATGGGGGTGTTATACTGTGTATGTTGTTATGATGGATAAGAGTAGACATAAGCGCAAGGGGACAGTGATGAACAAATAATTTGGAAGGAACAACTCCTTTTACTGACTCTGGAGTTACAAGTCCTCCTTACCACTAACTCAATGACTGACTGGCTCTTCTCATCTGCTTGCTAGCTAGTGCAAACAAGATGAGACAACATGTCACTAGTATGCAACTTTTTAAGTGTATTTGTGGAGATGTATCAAGTACTGTATTAAACTAGCCCTGTCAAAAAAGCAGCCCCTTTGGTGCTTGTTCAATTTAGCACGCTATATCCCATTGGCTCAACCTCCATCAATCCATCCAACATGCCAGTAGCTTGCCTGCTTCCTGGGTTCATTGGGTTAGCCAGCTTAAATTAATTTCTGAACAAGAACACTAAAGTATCAAATCAGTTTATTAATTCATATTTAACCATTGAAAACCTCTATTCAAATCACCAACATTCTCCAAGAAACATTTCATGGGATTTATTTATTTGTTCTAGTCTGGGCCCAAGTTGTAGACTCAGTGTTCATTTACTGGTTTACCAGTCTCCGACTGACTGACTTGGTGACTTGACTCTAAAACCTGATCTTCTTTAGTGAGTGACTTATAAAATCTCAAGTAGTAAAACAGGTCAAACCTAATATCTTTATAAAGGGATGTAGTTTGTCAATGAGGGTCCTCACAAGTACGGAAGTACAAGCATGTATGTGTGCATGTGTGGGCTGTAATACAGTTTGTTGGTCTATCTGCTGACCAGGCACTGTCAGCAAAATGCCACACTTAATTTAGAAAATTGAGCACAGCTGTGCAGACTTACTGAGTGTGCATGCATGTGCTTTTAAGTAAATAAATTCAAATAGAGCCTTGCTTAAAAAAAAGAACCCTCTCATTAACCAGATCCTTTCCCCTACACCCAGTTTTTTGTGTGTTTTCTTTTTAACAAAAATGCCCTAATGATGTTACCACAATCCCCTCCCTGTCTTTTCATCTCATCCAATCAGGTACCTTCCAGAGGTGATGGGTGACGGCTTGGCCAATCAGATCAACAACCCAGAGGTGGAGCTTGACATCACCAAGCCAGACATGACCATCCGGCAACAGATCATGCAACTCAAAATTATGAGCAATAGGCTGAAAAATGCACTGGATGGCAATGACGTGGATTTCCAGGATGCAAGTGGGTTTCCTTCTAATGTTTGTAAAAATACTTTCCAGTGTTAATATTTTATATATGAAACGTCTGGTGCATTCTGTTATGTGTGTTCCTTTCAAAAACTCAACAGTCTCACATGTGCAGATACATAAACCACTGCATGACAACTAATGACTTAAATTAAAAAACACTGATTACATTCATGAAGGTGAGATGGACCCCACATACTGAATAATATTTAAAAACATTTTCTTTTTTTTTATGACTCACCATTTGTATTTTTAAATATAACATCAGTACTGCACATCAGAGAACAGATTTATTTTTAAACAGAAAAAATAGGTCAATCAAAATACAGTGTCTCAATAAAGCAAAAAAGACCCATCCTGACAGGAAATACACGTATAACACGTAAGCAAGTAAATGAATATCATTAATGCATTTATAAAAGAGATTACATGCCCAATTTGAGGAAGGAATATTTTTCTACCCTGTCACACATTCCACAATATTCTTTCAAATGCACCAACTTTTCCTAACTCAGTCATCCAGTCCTTATAAAGAGGCTTATTCCAATTACAGAGAATAATTTGCTATCCAGTCATTATTTCCATCTGGGTCCAATCCTTCAGTGATTACAGAAAAGCAGATAACACCCACAGTTTCCTAAAATATAAACTAGATGGCATTCATCATGGTAAAAAAGAAAAAGAAAATTAATCTCCTACTCATTTGATCTTTAAAATTAATCAGCAGTTACTTCCCTTGTCTGCCAACCTCCTAGGTGATGATATCAGCGGCTCAGGAAGCGGTATGTGCGTAGGTGGTCAGTGTCCTCGGAGCAGACCGGGATTGTACCCGCCAGACAACAACAGAGTCAGAGGTGCAGCCACATCTCAAACCTGCCTCCATAGCCTCCTCTTCCTGCTCCCATTGGCCATCCTGCTGCTTCAGCGATGATGGACCGCCGCTGCCTCTAATCAGACTCTGATGTCTAAAGTAGGGCTCAACCACGGGACAGACAAACGGGGTTTGGTGGGGGGGAAGATTGGATTGTAACTTTGCCAAAAAATGAAAAAGACATTTGGGGAATGAATGGACACCATTTTCTTTTAACAAGAGGAGCAAAAGTTGACAGTGACAATGTTCTTTGTTTTGTTTTGCTCAGTTTTAATGTGTCATAGTTTGGGTGTGATTCAGTTTGTTGAGCTGGTTTCAATGGATTTAAATGATGATGGTAATGGTGAGAGAGGAAGAAGGAGACAAGGAAGACGAAGAAGACAAAAAGAATGATGGCCTTTGAGGATGAAGATAATGATGGGAATGATAATAATGATTTATTAACTTCTTATCAGGTCCATTCAGCTCCTGTGTCCAGTCAGCAGATGGCTGAGCTCAGTGAAAAAGTGGCTTTTTTAATTTAATTAAATTTTGTAACTGGAGTCAAGGATGTCTGCATTAACAAACATTGTGTAAGCTGTAAATGTTTGTGTACATTATCTAAAAGACTGGCATCATATTGAGCCATGGATGTACAGTGTAACACTATATTGGCAATGAATCCCCCATAATCTGTGATGTATGTCGTCCAGATGTTTTGGTGTGTGTTGGAATAACAGATGCATTCAGTAAGGTTTGTTTGAAATACTGCGGATAAATTATCACACTCCTGAAATGTACGAGATGTTGTGATTGCAAGATTTAGCCTCACTTTTACTGTTGACTCAAGCGTTTCAAAAGCAGAAGGAAATGACCACTTTTTTTTAACAACTCATCACCTTTGTAAAGAAAGAAGCAGCCTCATCAAAGCACTTACAAACAAGAACGGGCTAGCAGTTAAATCCTATAATTTTGTCTTGAAGGCAGAAAACTGCACGTTACTCTGACACGTCTGGATACAGTAAACACAAAATACTCCACAGAGAACTTATGGCACAGTAATGCTGAAGAGGACTCCAACTGACTGACTGATACTAAGTCCTGGAAGAAATACATCAGGTGTAGCAGCTATAGTAATATACAGTAGGCCATACCAAAGCACTTCTTACACTATACATTTGTGTCCTTAAAAAGATTTTCTTTACACCTTGACAGCAGACATTAATCACAAATATGTGCAATATCTGTGACAACCCTGAGATCAAGCCAGGTTTTTTGTAACTGCATAATGTTTTTGTTTCTTTTCTTTCTTTTAAATGCATCACAAAGTAGGAGTGCTGTGACCCAAATCCATGCTACACACTAATTCTAGGTATGTTTTGAGTAATTGGTGTCTTCACCCTGGAAAAGCGAGAAATGTAACTATAAAAATATGCAGCATTTGTGTAAAATGATTCATTGTACAAAGAAAATAGATGAGCTGAGGAAATTTGGATGGTGATGAAACAGCTTCAGGAACAGAACAGAAAATTAAATCAAAACATAACTGAAATCTTTATTTAAAAGTAAGTTTAATTTGCAGTGAAGTTCAAAAGTCTGATATACATGCATTGGCTCACATTGTATAATTTCCTGTTAATATAAAAGTATGTTGATTATTTTTGTATACTAACTGCAAAAAGATAATCATACAAAGACAATTAGTATGTTGTGTGGAATTGGGACACACTGAAGGTTGAAAGTTGATACTTTTGTAGATAAGATTTTTCTGCAGAACACTGACTTCTTGTATAGCTACTGTGTTTGCCTTGTAATATGTAATTTACTCGGCATGCCTTTGTTTCAGTCTACACTTCTGCTGAGACGTACAGTACAGGACTCCTGATTCACACAAATGGCAAATCTCTTGCTCACAAACACACATTTACACACACACACTGGGGTTGTGTATTGAGCTGATTTTTATTCATCCGTGTATTTAATCACACATTTCATTCATTAAACTCTGTTTGATTGTAGCAGTGGATTTTGCCATGGACAGTTTGATTTGATTATTAACGTCTATTAAAGGAATGGATTAACATTTTAGGGAATGTGCTTATTTGCTTTCTTGCCAAGATTTTAATGAGAATATCAATTTTCATTGTCATCTGCTAAATATGGCACTACAGCCAACAGCCAATTAACTTAGCTTAGAATAAAATATTGGAAACAGCTAGCTTGGCTTTTTAAAAGTAAGGAAATCATCCTGCCAGGCTTAAATTATTATTATCAAATTATAAATATTTATATTTTTAAGAATTTCAGATTTTTATCTAGACGTAACTATGACTGGGAAGCTCCAATTTTGTGAATGCTTCACAATGTAAGATTCGTCACTTAGTAATACAATGTCTGTGCCTCAAAGCCAAGCAAACTTAGATTACTAAATTCTACCAAATCTCATGCATGTATTGTAATTTTGTCAATGCACAATACTTTATACCCTCACATGACCAAGGTATCGTTCTAACGTTTCTAACTATTCATCATAAAACGGTCCATCAAAATGTTAAACTTTGTAAATCTAATTCATAATCAAGTTAAGCACAAAATAGAAGTGCAATGGCAGTAAAATTAAATAAAAAAATAGTGATAAAAAATACAGTAATAAATGAATACATTTAAAAGAAAAATTGGCAACTTGAATTCCGTGTTTCCAAAAGTTGAGTTTAAAGAGTTCAAAAACAATATGTTAAATCATGAAGAAAATAATTGATAATATAGGTACACATCCCATTAACAAACACCAAACATCACATTAATAGTAAAATAAATATTTTAGGGCGTTTTATGGTATTCAAAATATTTTATAACATCTTTAACAGAGCCAAGTCACTTATCATACAACCTTCTTTTGTTGTGATGTGAATGTGAATTAACAGGGTCGTCTTTCCCATCCATACGACATGCTGTTAACTCAGCTTCATATTTATCCTACATGAACTGTATTTGTATTGATTTTCTCATCTAACTCTCAGCAAGAAAGTGAATAATATGAAGTCATCTGGCATTCATGAACCGCGTGTGCCGGATGCTCTATGACCACGCAATTCAGTCAGACCAACTCTTACCCCACTCCAAATGAGAACATCAAACCTAAGACTGTCTTGCTCTTTTTCTAGTAAAAGACTTGCCAGCTGTACTGCAGTTATAAATAAACACCAGCTCTTTGTAACAGGCGCTGACAAGCCTCATCTGGCCCTGCTGCGGGAGAATGGGACCACTTGTTGTTTGTGTGTGTGGAGACAACAATACTGCATTAGTCAGAGAGTTTGGACTTAATGAATGATGATGTTTGAAATCTAATGCAACAGAATGAAACTGAACTGGAGGCACACACACACAAAGAGTTCACTACAGCCTTCTATATCTAAATGATCGAAAAGTCTTTAATGTTTCAGTCTACACAGCTCATGTTTCAATTTGTTACAATGTGACCCCTTAAAAAAATGCCATGTGTCTTGTAATATAATAGTAGTAGTTCTTATTACTGGTTAATTATGTAAAAGTAGAGGAAGAATTTGAGCAGGATTTTATTGAGATGTACAGCAGTCCCCAGTCCACCACTGTTGTGTCTAGACATAAAGAAGACTTATCGATACTCAACCCTGTGCCTGAGCTGTCTGTCCACGATCCAAGCTCACTTACACTTTTGAGTCCTTTAGGTGTGAACTAAAGGTTCCCCAACTCTTGCGCCACAAATTTAAGCAATGTAACCATAACACATCAATGTACTTCTCTTGTGGCAGCCAGCAGGCCTGTAATCGATCTTTAGGTGTCAAACAAACTCAGTGTTTTTGGAAATATATCAGTTTCCTAATTTTTTTCCCCCCCCAAATATTTCCAACTGCTGCCAGCTTTCACTTTTTGTCCGTCTCTCTCATGCACACACACACATACACAAGTCACATTGGTCGATATGTGCACAGGATGCAATAGCTGCTGAATAAAAGGTGAGCGTTATAGCTGTTGACAAGAAAAATATCATGGTGTGAGACTGCAAATGGACTGTCAGGGCTGGAAAATGCAATGTCACAGCAATGATCTGGAGCATTTTTTTCCCTTTACACAGAGAGTGCAAGAGATAGGGAGCTGCAGAGGATGAGAGGACAGAGACTTCAAGAGTAAATTGATCCAAGGCCATTGGAGACTGAAATGTATCAGAGGAGATTGATTTTACAGTAGCACAAAGTGAAGTCTCAGTTTTCACACTGCAGTTGTTATTAAAACTTCTAGATTGTCGCTACAGTAGCTGCTGCAGAGGTCCCGAAGACTCTCTGTTCAGTCATTACATTATAATATTGCAGTATAGCTACATTCACCAAAGAGAAAGTACTGCTTGGTTAGCATTACAAGTAATTCACCTTTAATACCACCACAGACTATTTCACTTCTACAATGCCGGTAGCACTACAGGTGTAACTTTCATGGACTGCAAAACTAGCAGTATAATACAACACCCTTGCAATGAATCCCATCTTCATGAGGGTTATAATTCTATTTAATATGGTTTAGAGAGCTGTTGATTTATTTTACGGCTTTATTTTGTATTTGGTTTGTTTGTGGTCCTGGAACTTTATTGGCTTATACTGAAAGGTCTTTATTTCATTTTGTTGACCCTATTCCACATAACTAGGATGGACAAATTATTAGAAACACCTCTCAGTATAACCCAAAACCCACAAACTACAGCTTCCAAAATGACCATAAATAAATCAACACCTCATTGAAAGGGATTAAATAAAAACATTATAATCATGAGGAATATTTATTGCAGGGCTGTTATATTATACTACATTTATTTTGTGGGTGTATCTAATAAACTGTATGCATCAATAAATCAGATAATAGTGTGAAATATGACCTCTACCAACTTTAAAAATAGTGTGCCACAGTGTAATAAATCCTTGAAAACTTTTGTCCAAACTATTTAAAATATATTTTTTTAATTGGGTGGGTGTGGAAAGGTTGAAGTTGTTCATGTAGGTTAGGAAGTGACTTAATTAAAACAGGTTACTCTGGCTCATTAGACTTCTGTGTGCTCAGGTCGAAGTTGCTGGGGATGCTGGGAATTATGTGAGGTCACCAAAGTTCAAGTACCAGTAAGGATAAGGAAGATGTAACTTGTCCTATTGTGACAAAACTTACAGGACAATGAGGGAAATGTTAATCAATCACAGCGTGTACATACCCACACAGTCCTGAGAAGCAGACTAATTAGTCAAATTACTGTTAGTGAAAACACCTGTGTGGGTGAACCACAGGTGTGCAGGGATTTCAGTGCGATTGAACAATACCAACCCACAGCCTGAAACAAAAAACGTCAGTAAAAAAACCCTTTTCAATTCTCAAAAATCAGAGAGGTGCTGAGTCCTGCAGTGTCTGGTTTTGGGAGCAATTAGTGGTTAATTTACCTGCAATGACATGGAGTATACAGACAGATCTGCTTCAACAAGCGTTCAAATGAAGAACAGTTTGCAGCATAATTAATTAAAGTGAGAGAACGATCATCATCTTTTTATATTAGTTAGATTTTATATTATAAAGTAGACCAAAAACAACATCAGACACCATCCTGACAAAGGCAAGATAGCTGACAGTGTTTGATGAATAAAGCATGGTGTGCTGGAGAAGTTGTGTGACCTGCTTTAATTTTCATGGATTTGCACAGAGGCTCAAGAAAACATGTAGTAATTTGTCTTTAAATTGTGTTAATGAAATGATGGCTGATGATTTTTATCATCATATTTTCTTATTAACAATGAATCTCATGTGCAGAGCCAAACCAACAATGAACTGATCCTATTTACAAGTGGTTGTATCTAAAGCCTGATATATTTTATTCCTCTGCGCCGCACACCTCTGTTGTCATCCAAAAACTATTAAAATACATGAATAAATCACACTGCTGCACAGTGTGACATGTTCTTTCACCACAATAGTTTGGTCACGTTACTTTGTTTAGAAATGGTCCCAAAAACTAATAACATCACGTTTCAGTTTCCAGAGAGTAGTTCTATGAAGAAGGTGTCACACAGCATGCACAGGAACGCTCTGTTCTGTTTACAGTGCTGGTTGTACTATAACACAACCTCTCGACTTTGCACTGACATTCTTTGAGAAATTTTCAATGTAGTACAAATCAAAATGTTGTGTACTCTTTATGGCAAAGGAAAATGTTCCCCAGTATAATGGTGTGACTCACTGATGTGTTTTTAATAGTTTTTGGATAAAAGCGGAGGTCTGCTGCACAAAGGAATAAGATATAGGTCACATTCAGGCTTTGGACACACACACATACACACAATACTTGTAATTGATGAGTTCTTGGTTTTGGCTCTACACATGAAATTTGAATGTCAATAAGAAAAATAAAGAAAATAGTCCACAATAATCTTAAACGTGTCTTGTTTATTTTGTATTTAGCAGTTGGCTCAGCAACAGGTGGCACTTATCAGTCTACCTGTTCAACCAGTTAAGTGCCATTATTGCATCATGTTTAAAGACCCTCATACCATCTTAATGATGCATGAGCCATTCACAACTGCACATTTCCCAGAGGAGATAATGATAAAAATCATTCCTTTAAATACCACTTTGGTTGCTGTACTGTATTTTCGCCACTGGGTGTCACTGTCCCGCCACTCAGCGATCACGCAAGAGGAGAGGAGGTGGGGAACCTGAGCATTGGGCATTCAACGCGGGTCAGGTGGAGAAGAACGGGTGATTGGTTTACGATCCGCCATACTCTCTCCTGATTGGACAGAAAGGTGTGAGAGTGAGAAGAGGATGAGAGCAGAGGGAGCGCGGATACAACAGCAGGCACTCCGCTTCAGTCTCTGCTGACTCTGCCAGTGCAGCGCACACTGAGGATGGAAATGTGACTGTTCATTAGAGGAATACAGCTTCTTTCTGTGGGATTTTCTTTTTTTTTTTTTAATCTTCAGTCAGCCGGATAATGGGAGAGAACAGACGTGGAGTGATTTTGACCATGCCGGCCACTTGGGTTGCGGTGCTTCTCTGTGTGATTACTCCGGTGTTTGCAGTGGAAGGTAGGTGGGACACAAGTCAGTGTTCAGTTGATGCAGGGTGAAGCCTTAAAATTGATTTATGTACTTATTCAAGTTAAAACTGAAACTGCAAAAGCCTGACCTGCCCCGTACTAAGAACCACACTAACATTCCTGTAATATTCTTATAAAGATAAAGATTTCTATCCTGGCACAATTTATCATGTGAAGTTTTTCTCTCAGAGTGAGTGAAATTGGTGTATTTTTAGGGGTTAAAAGTGAAATTTTAACAGTTCATAAATGCTACTTTGTCTTATTTGAGGTCACAGACACAATCAGATTTGCTTGCATAGTCTATATGTCCCTGTCTACATAAAAATGTTAAATGACACAGACTGTAACCTGCAAGCTTTGTGCGTTGCTCTCTAATTAATGCTGTATGCAATAACCTAAAAAGCTTTTGATATTAAAATATGACGATGATAATGTGTTTAAAAAAATACATGTCAAATTTGTACCAAACCTGCAACAATCTTAATTTCAATGACAATTTAGCATCATGTGTCTGCCATATGAGAGGTTTAAATGGTTATGGTATACTTCTCCTATTACATGCATATAATGTGGCTGTAATATTTGGGCTTTTAGTTCCTGTGGTCAAACATTACAGTGTTTCTCCCTCCTGGGTGCACTGCTGCAGCGCTATCAGCTCACAGGGTGCTGCTCACCTGGAGCAGCAAAGTGAATCATAATTACAGCTCACAGGTGCTCAGTTATTCCGTGTAGCTGCTACCCGCTCCCCCATTCCTCCTCCTCCTGTTGCTGCTCCTCCCTAAGCATCACCTCCTGCTCCCCTTGCTGTGAATTCCCAAGCTACCCTCTAAAAAGCACCTGCTTCTTCTCATACTGCACCTGGTCTGAGCTGGTGTGAGAGGATTCCTCATGCAATTTTCTTCTCCACGAGCATCGCCTGCTGGTTCTCCCTGAGCATCTCTTACTCCTGTTACTCCTGCTCCTTCTCCTCAAGCATCTTACTGCCACTGTACCTCTCTAAGTATCTAATCCTACTCCCACTGCTCTTCCTTAAGCTTTACCCACTCCTCTTCCAGCTCTTCCTTCTCAAGCATGACTCCTACCGTTTCCTCTATTTCTCCCTAAGCATTACTAGCTCCCTTTACCCTTTAGGTACCTCCTACTGCTGCTCCTCATTGAGCATCACCCCCTCTCCTAACATCAAATTCTGTTCTGTTGGTCTTTCATAAGCATGGCGTACTGCTTGTCCCTTTGCTCCTCTCCAAGTAACTCCTACTGCTCCTCCTCTGTAAGCATCAACTACTGTTACACCTGCTCCTCTTCCTCAAGCATCACGTACTTACATACCTCATCCTGCTACTCCTCCACAACTATCACCTTTTTTTCCACAAGACTATTATTTACCTCCAATGATCCAACATCTCCTGTCTTACACTTGAAACAAGTCATATGCCTCTCCTCCTTATCCTCCTCCTTGACACTCCTCTGCAGTATTCCCAATCAGCCTCCACTCCCATGTCCTTTACCACTTCTCCTCCCCCTGTTTCTGCTGCTGCCGTCCCTTATGGAAGCGCTAGATTAGTCTACTGCTGCGTTTTAATGGTGCGCGTAATGACAGGCTCCACAGTGAGTCTCCCCCATTATGAGACATGTAAATGTGTTGAAGGGCAGGTCTATTTTGATTAAACAGAACACTGTGTGTGTGAGTGTGAGAGGGTGTGTGTGTGTGTGAGAGAGAGAGAGAGAGAGAGAGAGAGAGAGAGAGAGAGAGAGAGAGAGAGAGAGAGAGGGCAGGTTAAGATCGAGAGGAGAGGCAG
Source organism: Scomber japonicus (assembly GCF_027409825.1). Taxonomy (NCBI): domain Eukaryota; kingdom Metazoa; phylum Chordata; class Actinopteri; order Scombriformes; family Scombridae; genus Scomber; species Scomber japonicus. The sequence goes on along the minus strand of NC_070584.1, from coordinate 27,030,446 downwards.
GTACAGAGTGGGTGGTGGGTTGTTTTGTGGTCATGGTGGCCTTTTCATGGTAAGTAGCTGTCTAATGAACTGATGTATAAGCTGATCTGAGTCTGTTGGTGAAAAACAGACCCACTGCTGACACAGACATTGCTGTTATCTGTGCTCTGTGTACACTTCTCCTCTATAAACTTTTAGACTGTTTTTCTGGAGCCAGAGTGAACAGTAGGGATGAGATAATTAGCTGATTGGCTTCTCACAGATATATGTGTGTAGAGCTACAATGATTAATTGATTAGTCGATTGGCAGAAAATTAATAGACAACTATTTTGATAATCTACTAATTGTAAACATTTTTATCAGGTGCAGCTTCTCAAATGTGATTATTTGAAGCTTTTGTGTATGGTATATCACAGGGGACATGTTTTTTTTGTTTTTTTTCTTGCTGTTATGATATTGAATATCTATGTTAAACATAGTCCAAGTTCCAAACCATGAGGTGAACGTATGTAAAAATGCTGCCTGCAAATCCAGAGCTTTGATCTGCTCTGAACACTGTGCTTTCAAAATGATTTCTACTTCCTCCTTGTGATGATTTCAGATCGATCACACATGCTAACAAATGGCTGTCAGTTCCTAGCCTTTTTTGCTAAGGTTGTTTCACGGGCTGTTCATGTTCATTAACATATTTCAGATCAGACTTGTACTTAAACATGCACTAGTTTCTACTTCAAGTAAAGAACGAGAAAAAAAGTGAAATTCTACTACTACTGTTTGTTTATGCAACCTCCAGATGAGCAGCATCTAGCAGCAACCAATCAAAACAGAGTGAGCTCATAGAGAGGGGGGCCTTAAAGAGACAGGAGCTAAAACAGCCTGTTGCAGACAGAGGCTGAACTGAGGGGCTGCATAAAGGGCCAGTGTAAGATTAATTTTGAGGTTTTAAAAAAACAAAACTATGAATCATGCAAATATGTTCCAGTAGAACCAGAAGTAATGTTTGACCATTTCTGACATTTTATAGAGAATTGGCAATTATAAACCAATAACTAAATCAGTGCTGCTGCTTGTGTTGGCAGGTATTTAAAATGAAGCTGCAGTGCAGAAAAAACACATATATGTTTTGAAAAGGGGATTTTGTTTAGAGTTTAATCTCCTGACATAAATGAAGGTGGGACAAAGCTTCTCTGTAGTGATAATCACATAAAAAGAAACATGAAAGTACTAAAATAAAGAATTAATTACTTATTAAGATGAATTGGACAGGCTATCTCACTATAGTAGTAACTGCAGTGAGTTGTCAATTAATTAGTAAGCCAACAGAAAATTAATGGATGCATGTTATGTATTTATATAACTAAATAAAACAACTATTGACTGTGACATTACCATACTATAAAAAATATTGAACATAGATAATGGGATGTAGGACTTGGCAAAAATGCTATATTACCATTTAGTGATTTTAAGTGTGATTGTATCGTTGTGACATGATCATCTTGTATTTCCATTTGTGGTTTTATGTTGTCTAAATGGGGGTTCGGGCTACTTAAAACTAAAAAAATTAGTTATTAAATTTTGTATTTTGCCCATATGAGGACTTTAATTTCACGTAATACATAACAGTGGATTGCAGTTAATTTCACAGTTGAGTTTCATTATTTCATTTCCATATTGGCCTGAAAACCCAGTAATGGTCTGTCCTACTTTTCTCTCCCTGTGCCTCTGTGCCTTTTTGTCTTTTTGTCTTAAAATTTTTCTTTACTCCCAACCCTGGTTATTATGTAGGAAATTGCTTGATTTGAAATGTTATTTTCTTTCGAATTCAGGCAGCATTTACAGATGTAGGATTAGAGTTGGGATGCAGACTGGAAAATAAGCCACAGTACTTTTCACAAACGATTTCTATCAGGAACATGAGGAAAACATTATTCTGGCCATAGCTGTTTGTCATGAAAATGCTGTAATTGTAAAATGACCTTTACCTTCCCTGAGGATTTATGCCTATTCAGAGAGCCCAAAATGCAGTTCAGTAATCCAGCATTTGACCCTGTTATTTTGAAAGTCAATGCAAACCCTGACCCAGCGGATATTGTTTGGGTATAAGTGCTACATATCCCACAAATAAGCCTTGGGAAGGGTGGCAAAGTCATTGGTGTCTGAACCAAATGCCCACTCAGCAGCAGGCTCTGTCACTGAAATTGCTGATTTGTGTCAGTGTTGAGTGTCGACAGGTCGAGGAGTTAATTTTCTTTCGACTTTTGAATGCAAGAACTGCTAGTTTCAGCCTAATTAAGAAGTTTGTATTGCTGTTTTTGCATTTCTATAGAGGCGAGGCTGTATGTGAAATGTGCACTCACTGTACATATGATTTAACTGCACATATTTCTGTACCTAAGCATAAACTATTTTGGTCCTTTTCCCCGGAGCCTGTGCCGATACATGCCGAGTCCCATCTGTCATAGTGTGGGAATGCTAAAGGTTAAACATCGTCTGTCCTGTCTCTAATGCTGGTATTAAGATGACAATCTCTTATTTGTGGTCAATACAAGTGAATGTTTATTTGTGTGTGTGTGTGTGTGTGTGTGTGTGTGTGTGTGTGTGTGTGTGTGTGTGTGTGTGTGTGTGTGCAACAAATGATGAACAAATGGTCTCCTCAGGGAAACCTATCACACAGTTATTACGAATAGATATGCAGATGACACATTGCACATACAGTACACAACACTGCCACCAAACATAGACCTACTGTACCCTGCACCATTGCTCAGCCAGCTCATGTTTTAAAGATGCAGTTTCTATATTCATCCAATGACAGGTTATCAATCAGTGTGACAGACACATAGCTGAACTGGGGAAAAGAAGAAGCTTGGAAGAAGATCCTTTGCACCAGTCCTGAGGCTTATTCTCTAGTGTTTCCCACTCTATTTCTCCTCAGGGCCTCCCCTCAGTATTAAATATTTATTTCCACACAGCATTCAAATTGCTTTAGAATAAATTTGGTTTTCTTCTTCGGAAAGGTACTTGTACCCTGTGGGAATATTTACTTTTTGCAAAGAGACTCAGAGTCCTGGGCTTTGGTGGTGTATTTCCCTCAGTGAATTGGGCATCAAGAGGCAATTTCAGATCAGTCAGTCTGGTATTAGACGCAACAGTATTCTCCTCTACACCCACAGGCTGTCAAAACTTCACTATTAAAGTTTTCAGTGGTTCAGGAAGTCATTTCTAACAAAACATGCCCCAATGTTTGCTGAGATGTGATTAATATGTTCTATTAGTGTGAAAATATATCCTCAACTATGAATATTCACACCTTTGCTGTGAATTTTCACACAGCTCAACAATCCTGTTCTTACATTCCAGAAGAACTTGTTCATCCACTGTATCTGTGATGAGTCATGTCAATTACTGATGGAAAATATCATTTTTTAAATGCATACTTTTGGCTGTATTTCAGCTGCAAATGTTTGGATGACACTGCACAACCTATTTTGATGAGATTTTGTACAGCATGTTCTAAAATAGTGTATACTGTATCTGTAGCTAGTTGTTTAGCTGTTTTGCAAGGGTGTTTTTTAAGTCCAAGTACAGTACCAAGTCAAGTCTCAAGTCCTTTTGGGCAAGACCAGATCAACCACAAGTTTTCATTTACAGATCAAGATCAATGCTTGCTTTTGAGTGCCTGACTGCTGTCCACTTTTGAACATTTTCCATTTAAATATAATGTCAGTAGTACTTTCACACAGCTTAGACTCAGTACTTTCAGTGCACATGCTAAATAATGACATATTCAAGCTGTTTGGCTGTCTGGTTGACACTGTGCTATTCGTTTTTTACAGAATTGTACAGTTAAAACATGAGATCTTAAAACTAAATATTTTAGGTGGAAATCTAGTTTATGTCCCAAGTCTTAATCTTTGTGACTTTTGCCCAACTCAAGCTCAAATTAAGTCTACTTTTCTGACTGTATTGTGGAAAAATTTTAGGTACTAAATGCAATAGTTTTTTATTTATCAGTTAACTTCATGTAAAGTTCAGTAAATACAAGAAACCTAAATCAATATCTGGGGTGAGCAGCTGTGCCTTTAAAACAGCAGCAGTTCTCTTTGGTTCAGTTTAACACTGTTTTTCATGTACTTGGCAGATTGGTTGTTCCAGCATCTCATTTGCCACAGTTCTGTGGATTTTGGCCTCTCAGTTGGTTCAGTCCCTTTATGTAATCCCAGATTGACTCCATCATGTTGAGATCAGGGCTCCGTTGGGGCCATACCATCTGTTGCAGGACCCCTTGTTCTTGTTGTAACTGAAGATAGTTCTTTATAACTCTGGCTGTATGTTTGGGGTCGTTGTCATGCTCCAGAATAAATTTGGGACCAATCAGATGCCTCCCTGATGGCACTGCATAATTGATAAGAATCAAAATCTTTAAAGTGCCTAAAACATTTGCACAGTGTATTCAGTTGCAGAAGATCTCGACAATCCGTAGGACAGTACAAGAGCTGATGCCCCAGCATTTCTACATGGAAGTTACAGCTTTAGATCTAAATCCTATAATTTAGCGTAAAGAACAGAAAATGCATCAAATATTTTAACATAAAATGTTAGCTTTAAACCTGCAGTAATTCACTTTTTGGCCACATTTTGGGCATCAGAACTAGCTGTAAACACAACACTGATATACTATGACCTCATAAAGTCTATGTCAAGCTCTCAGTACATTCAGCAGATACAGAGCCAAATCAGCGTTCATTTTAAGTTTTATTTCTGTCTAACTAATAATTGTAAGTCCAGTGTTTACTCTCCTCCAGTGTTGGTTTCCACATACTCCTGAGGGAAATATCTGGCTGTTTAGCAGCTAAATACCCCACTACATTCACCAGCTAGTAGCTCACTTTGTCTGTCTGCCATTTTAGTCGAGGGCAGGTAGTATATACTCAGGTTATCTGAGTTTTTTACAGAAAACAACTGCTTGCTGGAAATGAGGTTGAAAGCGGTGAGTGAACTAAAACACCAATGATCTGTAAGATACTAAAATGCTCTGGGGAGCTGAGAGGAAGTGCACAGTTGGGTTATAATTCTCCATGGGGTTTATCACTATGACCACATTTAATCTATTGTTAATACAGAAATATTGATTGAAGGAGCTTAAGCTTCATGAGGGAAACCTGTGCTGGTTTCTGACCCCTGAGGCTGTGAGGGACACAATAGTCTATACAGCATATATGTACCTGGAAAGTGAGCCAGCTGAATATACCATTCATATCAGCAACTGTCAGACAGCATCTAAACCACCTTCGTTACAGACATTTAACTACAATCACTATTTCTCCTTCACAGCTGCCATTGTTGACGTGTTTAAAGAAGCTGAAATTGATTTGAGCGGCAGAGAGAAGCAGAAGGCTTGCACATTATAAAACACTTCACCACCCAGACTCCTCAAGTTATTTGCATAACAAACCAGACTAAATAGATTATTTCCTTGATATGAAACTATAATTGATACTGTTAGAGAACAGAGCGCTGGTGGGCATAAAAGGATTGAAAGAATCCTTTGTTTTCACTTAAAATTCTCCCTTTCCTTTCACTGGGGTCCATTATACTGTCACTTCAACTAATTTGCAGCTCAAAGAGTCACATCAATACATCACTATGTTAGACAGACGGCAATGGCATGCTCCTTGAGTTGCTCTCTCCTCTGTATTGATTCACTTTTTCAGCATGCAAGGTAAGCGATAGCATCAATTACCCTTTGTTTCAGGCAAAGGGAAAATAATTTCTGCACGCGGTTGTTTTTAAAAAAAAAAAAAAAAAAAAAAACTCCTTAATTTATCTTGACCTCAGACCTCTCGCTGACTTCTCTACTTATTGGCTGTTGTGAAAGAAAAACAGGAGCAAAGGGATAATTTTGAAATATGCATTTACTGCTTTTAGATGCAAATGAGGCATGAAGGGAAGCAGAGATTGCTCCAGACTGCAGGACTAGAGCAATACTACTGCACCATCATTCTGTGATATAATCACATTTTGGGTGATCGTGGCATGGAATAAACAAAATGTAAGTAACATTACATTAATAGCACCATTAACAAGACCCAATTAACAATTATTAGAAAAATTGACGAATATTTCTTGATGATTGACATAATTAAGATGAAAAAGTCCAAAACCAATGGTGCAAACCACCATGGTGTTAGTCCCTCTCTCAATATTCAACTTGAAAAACTCTTTTCACTCACTCTTTTCTGACATTTAAAAAAATGACTATCAGAGGCTAGCATTAGTCATCCCATGTGTGTACTGAACTGAAAGATGGATCATTTTATTGCTAATTAATTCAGCTTTTCATTTGTAAAAGGATGATTGTGCTGCTTCTTCTTTAAAAAGTTACATAAGCTTTAATCATTTTACTAGTTAGCTGGAAATGTATGCACTAGTCCTCTCTATTCTGTTCTTCCACACTGCATGCTGCATACAGCTGCTCTGAGCTTTGGACCTTTATAGCTCAGCATATGATTGAACATAATGGCCCATTATTTATTTGCTGGTTGAGAGTGGGCCCGCTGCCAGCCTCTTCAGGGTTGCTGCGGTGGGCATATGGTCTCACAGATAGCCAAGCTGGATATTAAGGACTGTGTCACTGTTGGAACAACAGAGAAAAGGGGGACAGGGCAAAATGGATGAAAAAACATACATCAGTGATTTTGCCTCACCTTGAAAAAGTTGTTGTGGAAAACATGCGTCATCAGGAATCTTTTGATTGGAGACTAATATTAAACACCACAATTGAATATTGTCAGTTATCTCAAAATGCATGAAGAGAAGAATCATGCAGGGTTGGCATGCAAACACAATGGGGCTGCAGCTGCTTATTATTTTCAGTAGATTCATTTATTTGAATTTGCTATTGTTTAATGTACGAAATGTCAGAAAAGAGTGGAATATGTCCATCAGAGCTCCCAGAGATCAATATGGCATCTCCAAAATGCTAATTCTTTCCAACCAGGAGCCCATCAGCTTGATAAATGAGCTAAAAGATGAATTCCTTTATTGCCATTTTTGTAATTATTTTACAACTTATCTTCCGTGACAACAGTGACAAAGTATTTCATTTATTTTCTTACACTATCCACTGATTAAAAGCATGATTGCATTTTTTTATGGTTATTTTGAGGCACTCGGTTAGGGGGAGATTTTATTTACATATGATAAAAGTCCAAAGTGACTTATAGCATGAGACAGGAAGTGATTAATTAACAGAAACCACTACCTTTTCCTAACCTTAACCTAAGGGCTCCAGATACAAACCCTGGTCTCAAGTTTCCTGCACTTTTCCAAAAAAAGCAGAACTGCCTTTGTCTGGAAAACAGTTGCCACATCTTAGGCATATGGTTGTTTCTGAATATTTAAGCCTGCAATAACTGATTTCTTGGCTTATTGGTGAAGGCAGAAACACGATTGTGAACACTGTATTGCAGCAAACCTGACAGCAAACACTTTTTTTTAACAATCCAGCAGATATGGAACAACAGTAGCACACATGCGGAGACTAATGTTCACTCTCATTTTAGCTCTGTTTTTGTCTACAACACCTCTCCTGAGGGAATATCTGGCTCTTAAACTGCTGCATGCTCCATATATGTCCACCGGCTAACTGTGTTGTCTGCTGTTTGGTGCTAGACAGGTAGTGTACAGTTTAAAGCTTTTGGCTGTAAATGCTGCCTGCAGCTATCACAAGGAAAAAAAAAAGGGAGATCAGTGAGAGTGGAAAAAAACAGCAATGTTGCTTTAGGAAAACAATTTGGATGAAAGATGCTTTAAGGAGGAGAACTGCAGAATTGGATGATAATTATCGTGGGTTTCTTCACTACTAGCAGCCACTCTCACGTATAAGTAGTCATGTGATCTGTTGTTAATATAAAAATATTGATTTTGCACACAAAGCATTTAGTTTTAATCTGGACTGCATCTGTGTAGACATTCAGAGAGAGAGACATCAGTTCACATTTCTCCACCAGCTCTTGTTCGTTTTAAGCTTTATCAACTCACGGTAGGTTGACCAAGCATCAGTGCTCTTTTATAGCCTTACCTGGCTGTACGCTCGCTCTACACCAGACACACCTGCCTTTTACAGCTACGCTCTTCTGTTCTGTCGGCCGCTAAGCTGCTCTGCTGGAGCACTGGGGCATTCAATGGCACTTCTCAGGAACAGAAGGAAACTGACGGCAGGAAAAAGAAAAAAAGAAAAAAGATGATTGTTCAGGTCTTGCCTCGCACATGTACTCTAAGTGTCAACTTTTGTCTGGCAAAATGTCACACTTGAACTGTGCATGTATCACAACCCCGCAGCTCAGGTTTTTTTTTTTTTCGTTTTTTTTTGTGGTTAAATTTTCTCCTCTTGTTCTCTCCTTACTGAATATCCAACACAACAGGAACAAAGCAAAACCAGGGCAGAGCAGACAGGCAGGGGAGCAATTTTACTTGGACAGTTTTACTCTGCGTGACAGCAGTTATGATACCAAATCTCCTGAGAGACGTAGCGAAAGAAAGGGATAGAAAATGAGTTAAAGTAGCGAAAAGACATAAAGAGAGAGAATATGAACCCAGTGGTTAGCCCTCTGCAGTTTGATATATAGAGCAAAGAGCCAATAAGTGTCATGTCCCTCCCACTAGGAGCCATTTTAACAAGCTGTAAGTATTTGAGTGGCTGTTAGCAGGCTTGTAAACCAGCCTGACAAATTCTTACTGCAACAAAAAACTAAACTAAAACAAACTATAGTAGTAAGATTTCACTAATTTTTCTCGTTCTTAACCCCAAATGTCAACTCTTCAAATACATCTGTACACGTTTGAGTCGAAATCAACGAGCGTGAGAGTGGACAACAGAAACAGCACATGGAAAAAACATTGGCAATAACTTTAGCAACAAAGACTATAGAGCAAACGGCGTTAATGGTTAATTACTCAAATCAAGTGTTCAGATCAGGTAAAAGCTTTTCTACATACCTCATGATCTGGAAATTTGACCATGATATCTTACATCATGACAGCATATAAATGATAGAGAAAAATAACAAAAGGCATGTTATATCCCCTTAAAGGTGTTTTGAGATGAAAGATACAGGAGTTGGCATTCACTATCCTGTTGCTGAGCCAGATTCAATATTTGCACTGCAAATGTACAGCTACACTGAAAACATCAGTATACTGTGTGCTTTAAGCCCCTGGTCGACCTGGACCCTATTGAGCTTTAATGAAAAATGAATTTTTTATACGGCTTCTCAACAACCACTGCAGGATCCAGGGTGCACACACTTTCATACCTACCTGTTTGGTGTACTGTACAGAACATGCCTGTATGGTTCTGCACACAGTATACCCAAGTAAATACTACATTACACTCTCTTTGTTATGGATATGTTTTTTGCTTTATTTTATTTTTCTTACAGCAGAAATAAGTTTTGCATGAGTGGTCTGCTCACCAGACTGGCTCAGGGGAGGGCCCCATGCAGGGGCCATTAATGTAGACAGAAGTGCACAAGAGTGTCAATAGACCTGTATAACAACTCGGGCTAGACGGTGATGTCGTGACCCATATTATTGACTTTTCCTGATAAGTACAGTCTGTGAAATTCACATGGAGGGGAGTGAGCAGCCTCCACTGACTGACTCATACTTTTCCACAGCAACAATCATAGGATGTTTATTTTTTATTTAAATGATTGTTATTTAATGCATGTTGACTTAAACTGAGTAACCAGCAAAAAAACCCTTTTTTGTACTGCACAGTAGTTCAGTACAAAAAGCAAATAAAGTCCTGTAATGATACTTTATATGTGGTCATTCTTCAGTATGTAGCCTGTGGTGCTGAACAACACGATTTCAAGCCATTTCAAGGTTGTAGTACATTACACATGTGTTTAAGTCACTTAGTATATAATTTTGGTTTATTAAAAATTGCATGTTGTTTTGCTGTTAATTTACCAACAGGAATGCTCAACACTATAAATAGTCTGATAAGATACTTAGACCTTGCAGTGTTGCCTGCCATCCTGGCCGCTGGGAGTAATTATTTGGTAAGAAAATCCAGCAACCAAGAGTAAAAATATGGTTTTACAGCTCAGAGAGCTGATATGAGAGCCAGCAGCCAAGTAGGTGTTAACAAGCTGTAAACCAATTTAAATATGCATGTTGTGTCAGTAAAAACGAAGCAATTTAACTGACAAACATTATACCAGCAAGAGTAGCAATGTTAATTAAACACTACACAGTTTCATTGCAAGGATTTTTCTCTCATAGCTAAATATCACACCAGTTAGATAAAAGTCAAAGGTGGAATCAAACTTTTGTACATCACTTACATCCCAAAGCTTACAGTATGTAAATATACTGCATCTGTTAAAGGTCCACAGCAAAGAGTAACCCATTTATACTTCACCACTGACAAACTCAAGACCCATAGAAAGTAAAAGACAGCAGTGAGGGGGCAGAGGTCAAAATGGGAGGGAGGGAAGTGAAGGCTCAGAGGAGAGGTGTAGTTGGATGCAGCTGTTGTGTTGCTGTCCTGAGGGTCGATCCAGGGGGAGACACGAGCCACATCTCTGTGACAGCGGGTCAAACTGTGTGTGTGTGAATCTACTCAAGCGAAACAATGTGGTTGACTAGACACATTCACTTGACTTTGACGACCCTCACACACAGAATCTTTAAGGCACGAATGATGAGAGCTGCACTCATCAAAGTGACATAGATAAGACTGCTGATGTCTGAGCCAGACCTACGGATGAAAAAGAGTCATTTCCCCAGTGGTAATTCACTTTAAAGTTCCATCTCTTTCATGTCTCTGAATGTACATGAACTAAAACTTAACCTGTCCTTCAAGTCTTCCTCAAACTCCCCTCAGCAACTGGACCTTCTCAAGTTTCTACCTCAAGGAGCAAAGAGGTCAACAAACTTAAAACTCCCCTGCCAGGGCCAAACATATCTCTCACATAGCTGAAATTGTTTATGCATGCTTGGTTTACCTTTGCGTGCATGCAGAATATACATAATCACCCGCAGTGACTCGGAAAATAGCTGTGGCAGGTCACGATACAGGTGATCTTTTAGTGAACTTTGGCTACTGAAGTTATACTCCTCTCAGTCTGATCTCTTCACCTCTGTGACACAAATCTGATGGTCTCTAAAATGGGAAATGGATTTTGAAGAGTTTTTCATGGCGAGCACTTGATGTCGCAGCGCCTCTCTAAAACGCACAAAAGTGGCCTCTCCACATTTAATTAAATAATGGAGAAACCACAAATGACATGTGAAAGCACTTCAATACAGCAATGAAAAATGTCTATTTCACTTTTTCGAACAAAAATTATCAAATAAAAATTGAAATTGTTACCATTTCATAAAAGCTGTATAGAGGTAGAAAGTTAATTTTCAAGTTGATTCAACAAATGTTTTGTACTGTATAACTTTAAATGCGACATTTTATGCTTTTGTTGATTTTCTGTCACATATGCTGTTATAATGTTGGTTGTTTCAAATTGAGCAGTCAAATTGAGGTGCTGCCTTCAAGTCAAAATCCAGGGCTTCATCTTGCTCAAAACCCTCTATTTGCAAAGTTACCTCTACTTCATATCAAACTCATGTCAGATCTATGTTGCTAAGGTTGTTCCATGCGTTGTTGTCCACTAACCTACTTCATATTTAAGAAGTTTAGAGAAGAAGAAAGAAGTAAAATCCAACTACTGTCATTTGTTTATGAAGCTTTCTGAACAGGTGGGAAACTGCTGAGGGGAAGCTTTCAGAAGTCGGCCAATCAGAACAGAGTAAGCTCATCGGAGAGGGGGGCCTTAAAGAGGCAGGAGCTAAAACGCCCTGTTCCAGACAGAGGCTGAATTGTAAATGATGCAAATATATTCCAGTAGAGAACCAGAATATAAATACAGACCTGGACAAGTTCATGTTAAGTCCTTTTTAAGGAGTAACTGAATACCAGGCTACCAACTACTCAGCATTAAGGATGTGGAGGTGTTCAGTAGATGTACAAAGAAATCTATAACACAATGTTTATATTGAACTTACTATATTTTGAACTGGCACTGATCAAATCAGTATATTTCAGGTTTGGAACAGAGTTGTCAACTCAGCTGGTAACATAGGACGATAACCTTTTTTCAGACCACTCTCTTTTGAATATTAGTAATTTAGTATAGTAGGAAGTTAGTTAATTATAGTTATAGCATTTTTAGACTATCTTGTTTAGCTCCTCATCATGACCTTCTGTACCAGTGGTAAATCTTGGCTGGTTGATAATTTGCTCTCTGTACTCGTCCTGCAGCCAAAACATCAGGAGTCGCTTTTGACTTGTTTTTACTTGGCAGGAGTTTCTTTCCATTGTGGCAGAAAAAGACGTTACGTGTGTCTTGGAATCCTCTCAATAGGTTATTTCTAGCCATCAAACATATTACAACCTGCACTGTTTTACATGTCAGTCCAAAACAAAAATATAGTCATATCCAGACCATACAGTTGGTTTTGTAAGTGCAATAACCTTTAGTTTCCATCTAAACCTGTTCCATCTGTAGACAGTAATCTATGTTGTGATATTAGGTTGTATTGTTTTCTACCGTGTTGAGGTAATTGTATATTTCGTTGCCATTGTTACCAATTTATGTGTCAGAACAAACCTTAACACATTTCAGTTTCACTTAGGACTGTTCAGACATCTGTTTGTAGTCAATTTGCTTTTTCTATTTCTAACAAGGACACTGGCTTTAGAAAACAAATCCTGCATATCGAACTTACCCTTTAACATTTATACATGAAATTCAGACACTAACCCTGTGCTTCCTCACGCTCTGCAAAGGTTTCTTCCTCTTGGGGGTCATGCCAGTCGCCACTCCACCTTCACATTTTAGTCCGCAGTTTGTCTGGTAGCGTGCGGCTCCACACTGACATGACCAAGCCTCATACTGTGCGAGCATGTGTCTCTCAGCCATGTTGCACATTCTGTGTTAGCATAAGGCGTCTCACTGAGCTAGCGGCTGGTTTCCGCAGAACATCTGCCAGCAGATTGACCCACTGATAGATTGAGACTGTCAGGAGAGATAGGGCAGAGGCGCGGAGGCATGTGGTCAGCTGATATCTCTGTAGTCCTCTCTTTGTTCATTTCTTTCTTTCTCTTGCTGTCACCGGGGAGACAAGCAGAGACACATGCTGACATGTGATAAACAGATCTGTGACTAATGGTCTGCCTTAATAGAATACAAATTAGACGATTAAGACAACCTCTTTTATGTCAAGCAAGGAAACTCTACTGACAAAATAATGCTTAAAGCTGGAGTCTGCTGGTTTTTAATTATCTCTATAAATGCCCTCTGTACAGTGGGGGATGGTACAACATCAAAACTAGTGTATCAGCTTGGTAGGATTCTTTGTTATGGAAAAATGTTAATTTGGTTGTCAGGTTGCACTTGTCGTGGTTTACAAAGTCAATAAGGTAAATTATTTATACATATTCAAATTACCTTGTCAGACAGTTAGATTTCACTTTGCTTGATACCAACAACACACCAAGCAACCCTACAATATCTCTTAAAATATAACATGCACAGCATTACTGTGATTTCTGCTGTAGTTTGACGTCATGAATTTGAATTTATGGCATCAAACACTTACTATCATTGAATAAACACAAGTGCTAGACTCAACACACTCATATACCACTAGACATATTGCAGCAGCTATAATCCATTATGTTTATGTTAACAATGGATCACATGCTGAGGCGCCAATGGAGCAATCCAGCAAATCCCCATTATTCATTTAGGGGGAGCTACGGAGAGTTTTGCTGCTACCCTATTTTGTGTTTTTTTGTTTTTTTTTTTTAAATCATGGTACAGTCCCCACAATCAGGCGATTATATTTAAGCAGCCTATATCAGTGATAATTTTCCTATTTTCAGCAACTGAGAAAAGCAATGAATTAGAAATCAAACATTTTGGACCTACCTTTGAGTTGGTTCAGTCGAACCTGTCGCAGATCATCTGAGCAGGCTGACAGCTCAGTTATCCCTTTTCTACCGTGCTGGAGCCAGTGCTCAGTTGGTGCTAATCCAAGCACTTCCATGATTCACCAGTGAGAGGCAGCAACATGGCGCAAGGCATCTAGCCTGCCGGAAACGAAAAAGAAGAAGAAGAAGAAGAAAAAAAAGAACAAAAATAGAAGAAGAAGAGCTCTGGCAAAAAACAAAAGATAAAAATACTTTTAATCAACGAATCTTTAACCCTCTGTAAATGACACGCTAGTCAGCTAATGAATGTTAACCCCACTAGTCTGCTAATAAACGTTAGCCCTGCTAGCCTGCTAATAAACGTTAGCCACGCTAGCCGGCTAATAAACGATAGCCCCGCTGACGTAATCGGTTCTTGCTTTAGACCTTAGACCGGCAAAGAGTTGGTGCTTGCTCTGGCTCCCGTTCTGAGGCTCTGGGCAGGAGCTTTGGCGGTGGAAAAGCAATGAATCGGTGCTTAGTCAGGCTCTGGCTCCTCGTGGAAAAGGGGTAAGTGAGAGACAGACAGACAGATCAGAGCTTAACCTCACAGCATGAAAGTGTTTGAAACAGAGGAGGCTCAGTTGCTCCTTCTCTATTTTTTGTTTTAAATCTAAGTGATTAGATTTTTGGAAATGCAGTAAACTTGTTGGAAATTAAAATTTGACACCTCCAAATATGCATCATTTAAAATTTACTCATCCATTTTAAAACATAGTCAGGCGCTCATGATCACAGGAATAGTTGTGTGGAAGGGGTCACTTGTAGTGATGAACCCACAGCGAATTATTACCCAACTTTGCCGTTCCCCTCAGCTCTGCAGAGCTTTATAGAGAAGCTGAAGTCATGATGTCATATGTGGTTAGTGTCTGTTCCACTAGCTTCTGTAACTCAATGCTATCTCTCATTTAACTGCACTCCTCATTTCTTTCTTCTGTCTGTCTGAAAAAAAGAGGCATGCTTCAGGGGTTCCTGGGGTTGAGGATTATTTTGTGATCATGCAAGGAACTACATCCCCCTTGAAAATGTAACACTGTGGGTACTCACACCATTGCACCTTAGCTGTAATCTGTGCTCTTTAAAACATCTACATCTGATCAACTTTTTGGTCAGAGAAAAAGCTCTAAAAACCAATTGTACAGTACCTGCCCTATACAAAACAGCAGAAATATAAAGTTAGCGACTAGCTGGTGAATATCATGGATTATTTTGTAGCTAAAGAGGCAGATATTTTACCGCAGGATGTCTAAAAACGAAATGTACAGAAATGTTTGCTTGCTGCTGTCTTCAGTACACTTGAGATGTAAATTTTTTACAACAGTTTCACTCTCCACTTCGAAATGTAAGAAGCTGTAATGCTGCTGTGGATGTTTTCTTTGTGAATAGGATGAGCTTGTCACAGTTTGAGTTGCAGTGTCGATGCACTTAAACACACAATACACACTGTGGCCCATTTCCATTCAGCTGAATTCTATTCAGCTACTGAGTCCTATTCCATCAGGCTTGTTCTGATCGAGAGTCACGTTGAAAATGATTTCGATGCTCCACTTAGATGGACTCTTTTGGGTTTCAAAATTATTGACAGTTTACAAAATAGATGTATTTTATTTATGATTGATTTGAGGAAAAATGTAGGGGATTAGGGCTTTGAATATGGGGCTTGGAGATTAAATGTTGGCGTATGGAGCTGTAATGCCTCAATGTGTAGCTAGCAGTTCTGCCTCGTCTGATTACATGTCCCAACTCATCTTTCATTTCTGACAGCTAAGAGATACACAAGACACACACATTTAAAGCCCTACTGGGTTTTGCTGCATAGTTTTTTTTTTTAGTTTATGAGTTTTATGACAGTTAAACTTGTCTCATTTACAGTGTGCCCCAGATGTCATATTAAAAGTTGAGTAGATTGCCAGTTTCTACCAAATGCGTCCAATTACAGAATTCACTTGTAGTGTATTAAAGTCATATTAGAAGCCCATTAAAAGCAGAAGATAATCTTATAACATCATCATCATACAAACAGGGGAAAATATGTACATTTGGGCAAATGTTTTGTCTTAAATTATATTTTCACAATTTTTCAAATCTGTCTTAAAACAACAGTCTGTTTGACAGGAGCTGTTTACCCAAAAGATCATACATTTTGCATGTCCACCTCAAGGTAAAAATGCCGGTCTTTACAGCCTGATGTGTTCATGCACCGAATTGTGTATAGGTAATCTATGTTTTGGCAGCACTCAGAGGCCAACACACAATTAATATATTTATATATGTAAATTGGAAGAAATAAATGTAAACACAGGCTTCAGGAAGCTTTTTGGTGTTCAAAAAGAACACCAAAGTGAGGAGTCTCTCAGTCAAAAACAAGCTAGCTGACTGCATCATATATTCAGGCCAGTACACAACTAGGTAGTAGTTGACTGCTAACTGATAAATCTTGTGGGTGGTAACAGCCATAACACCTCAGTTATACTTTTAAGAAAATCACACCAGTATTTTAAGCATTTTAATCAGGATCTTTGGACATTTGCTAGCTATTAGCTCAGCATCCAAAGCAGCGGCTGTGCTATCTCCACATTATAAGCCCTACTATAAGTAATAATTGCCCTAGGTCTTTGTACATATGGAGGCCATACTGTTCAGACTTGATACACAAATTTAAACATGGTAACATATAAATTTCCTTTCCTCTCAAACCCTGTTATATTTCTCCATGTATTCAGATTTCAACTGTGTTTTATTTCCATTTAACGAAGCAGGACAAACAGCTTTCCATCTCTCTCAACATATGTTCCACAGTTGTCACATAACCTTTTGATTAGTGTCTACAGAGGCTATATCATCCTCTCTCATGCCCACTCATGTCGCCGCTGTGAATTACTCGCGCTATCAACGAGCTGAGCATTCACTTTAACAAATGATCCAGCATCTGAGGATTTCTAATGTGGCGTCTACAGGCGTCGCTCTCCTTAAAACAGAGCGTGTCAGTTAGAGGCCTGTTCCCCTTGTGTTAGTCACAAAGGCACAAAGGATTCTGCCACAGTGACAGACTGGGTGCTTCACACAGCGCTTGTGTTTATGTGTGTGTGTGTGTGTGTTCATGTCTCTTTTTGTGGCAGTTTCATGTTAAGTTTTCTTCCACAGAGAGAGAAAGACAGGCTTCAGTTCTAAAAAAAAAGTTCTCTTTTCATTGTTGTGCGGGCCTATTTTCTGAAAGACAATAAGTCTTTATTTATTTATTTTAGTGACTTGCACACCCCTTTGTTTAAAAACTCATGTAGTAGTGTTGGGGAATAACTAGTTACATGTTACAGCATTAATTGCAATCTGTTACAGTGACAGAGACAAAATGTGCAATTAAATTACAGTTTCTAATCAAACTGTTGTTGATTACAAACATATCTAAAGAGAATCTAACATATAGAGTAGAATATAACATTCATTCTGTTGCCTTGCATCTTTTCACTGTGCAGCAACGCCTTCTATTGTCATATTTTTAACATTAGTCAGCAAAGCCATTGGGACAAATTTGAGTGCAACACTAATGCTCAAAGTTTGAGCATTGTTTTTGGTTGGTTCTCTTTGCTCTAAGCACCCTGAGTCCGCCATGCCTGTGACCAGCTGACCAAATCAAGGTCAGTGGCCAGGTCATCAGACAAGGAAATCTTTCAGTGCTGGAAATGAGGTTGACAGTGAGGTGTACGCGGTCTTGTTTAAATGTATGTTTTTAGGACCCAGCTTTATTGCACAGTTTAAAACGTGTTAGAAATGTAATCAAATATAAAAAAAATTACATGCATTGAAGTAATTAAAATAGTTACATTACTTATAAAATGTAGTAATCTGTGACATAATACATGTCAAAAGTAACCTTCCCAACACTGATTATAGTTGTAGGGAGATACTTCTGTTACAAGCAATCCAGGCGGGGAGTTCTCGTCCTCTGAAATGAGGCCAACGCGGAAGTAATTTAGAGCTGCATTCTATCAAAAGGCCACCAGGGGGCGACCGTTTTGTGTTCAAAAGGACTTCCATCTCTATACAAGTCAATGGAGAATTCGCCAATTTCTCACTTGATTTCTAACCTCAGTAAACGTTTTCAAAATGTGTTTATGGTCTCAATCGCTAGTTTAAAGCCTTCTTCAATGCAGTAAGATGTTCATTTGTGAAATTTTGGCCGATAAAGCAGGGTATGCATTAGGGCGTGGCTACGTCGTGATTGACAGGTTGATTGACCAATGTCCTAGAGATCCAGCCTTCGCAACCAATCGCAACCTCCCCGCTCTGCCGTTGGCTCCGCCCATGAGTCCGCCTCATGCCCATATAGGTAGAATCCGTGTTCTTTTTTTCCCGGCATGCACCTGAAATTTTCAAGATGGCGCTGCCTAGATTCAAAACTATTGGCTTCCAAGCAGCAGTCCACAAAGCAATGGGTGACGTCACGGATGTTACGTCCATTTCTTTTATACAGTCTATGGTTCTGTAAAAATTATGTATTTTGTTGACAGGTGTGCTCTGTTTCACTGTTACATTGAATTACACATACAATGTTTCATATTGACAATTCATTAAACTATACTTTTGCAAAGAAATCAAACATTATTGGTGCTATACAGGTGCCGACATTTCTCAGGTTTTTGGGTTGTTTTTTTGTTGCAACAACATAGCTGATGGAGAATGTCTTAGACTGTCATAATGCACAGGTACCAAGGGAAAATTTAACAAGCCTCTTTTCAGGTCATGAAAAGCTGAGACGGGTTTCTGTAAGACAAAGATGAATTGTTATTTTCTTCCAACATTGACGAGCATGTCCTCTTTCATCAAATGAAATCATGACACCACAGATTTTCTAGGTCAAGGCTGTTAACAACAGATGCGAGAGGCGAACGAGAGGAAAGGTGGAATCAGAGGGTTAGGGAGGGACACAAAGGAGAAGATAGAGAGAGAAACAAAGACAGGGACCACAAAGTCTAAGATTGACTGTATGTGTGTGTGTGTGCATGTGTGTGTTTGTGTGGGATGCTTGCTCAATAAGAAAGTGTGACACAGATAAGTGCTCATGTGTGACAGCTTGGTTGTTCTTTTTAACAGCGGCCCCGTGCTTCACCCAGCCTCCATTCACAACAACAACAACTTGTCAGCAATGAGAAAAACAACCTGGTACCTCAAGGCATTGGTTGCACTTGTGCACGTCTGATCCTAAAGATCTGTTGCTCTGAAACCACGCTGCTTTGTGGGAGCACTTGGCCTGAAAACGTCTACCAAGTGTTTCCCTCTGGATGGATGTTTTTAAATTGCATCCACACAGCTCATTTGTTGTCTGTTAACCACCTGTTGTTGTTGTTTGGGCAATCTTTTGGTCATGCTAGCTACAGCTTTTCAGGTCTGTCTTTAAACATATATTTTTGTATCAGCCCTAGTCCACCTATGATTTGTCCCAGGAGACCATTTCTTATCGTTACACTGAATTTCTATATATATATATAATATAGGTTACCTCACCCTGACTGGGAATTGTATCCCGACCTCCTGCATCAAAGTCTATAGTTTCAACCACTGAGCTATCCAGCTGTGATCATAGCCTTCTAGAAAGGCATTTTTCTGGACAACAAATATGATATATATCCCCACTCCACCCTTGGGAGTGGTGTGTCTTCTAACAGAGGCCTGGGAGTTTGAGGGTTCTGTACAGTATCTTAGCTGTTCCTAGGACTGCACTCTTCTGGACAGAGACCTCGGACGTTTTCCTTTGAATCTGCTGGAGCCACTCTCCCAGTTTGTAGGTCACAGCCCCAAGTGCTCCGATTACCACTGGCACCACTGTTGCCGTTACACCCCACATCTTTCCTACAGTAGCTCCTCTTTCAGCCCTTGATATTTTTCAAGCTTCTCGTGTTCCTTCTTCCTGATATGACTGTCACTTGGGATCGCTACGTCTATCACCACTGCCTTCTTCTGTTGTTTGTCGATCAACATGATGTCCGGTTGATTAGACATCACCAGTTTGTCAATCTCCTTCATTGTATTCTAATTTCGTCTTTTTAACGTTGGCCTTGTTATTGCTCTCTGTTGTACTTCTTTGCTTTGAGATGTGTGAATGTGAAACCCACTGCCAGAAATCTTGGAGTACTGTTTGACTCAGATTTAAATTTTGATCCACACATCACAAAAGTTGCCCAATCATGTTACCTGCAATTAAGAACAGTCTCTAAACTTAAGCCAATGCTCTCCCACGCTGACCTGGAAAAACTTAGCATGCTTTCATTTTCTCCCGCCTAGGTTACTATGACGTCTTCCTTTCTGGCTGAACACAAAAATCTCTCTCTCACCTCCAACTAGTTCAGAACGCAGCAGCTAGGCTTCTTACCAATCCTGGCTTCTCTCCACTGGCTCCCTGTTTCTTTTAGAATTGATTTTAATATTTTACTGATCATTATTGTCTTTAAAAAACTCAACAATCATTCCAACAACTTCACTCTGTTCCAGTAGTTAATTTCTTATCAGCTTGCCCTGGTTCCTCAACACCTGACACAGACCTTGTTTGCCTAGGCAACATTTGAGTTAGTATTAGTCTTGATGCATCAAGGATCTTGCCTAAGGGTCCATGCTGGATATGTGTTATCCCACCCTGACTGGGCATCAAACGCTTCATTTCCTGTGCCAAAAACAGTAGCACTACCTACTGAGCTATCCAACTGCTCTCTGGCTGTAATCCAGCTGCTATATTGGCAGCATTTAAAAAAAAATAAATTATATATTGGGTTTTTTTTTGGCCACAATTTTGTTATATTAACCTGATTCTTTAGCTGTCAGATGTCCTACTATGTTTAACATCAAGTTGCTATCATTTCCTGCTGTTTGGTACTGGGCAGGTAATAAAGCTTATCCAGAGGTTTTTTTATTACAACTACATTACAATTGCATTTTTTCACAATTTTCGGACATTTTATAAACAAAAAGTAAATTGTGAAAATGATTATTTGCAGCTGTCATCACAGCTAACATCACCTTTTTGTATCATACACAATGTAACATACACAACTATCCATAGGCACTAAAGATGCTTGTATGCATACCTTCCAGTTTATGATGTATAGCCACAGGATTTAATGATAGTTAATAAATAAATAATGAGTACTAAAATAATGTTTGACCACTCCAAACTTATTTCTCTGCAGTAATCAACTAAGATCCTTTTTTAGAAGTTAATTTGCTAAGAAGTCAACAAATAATTTTGACTGCAAAGTAGATGAGAAACTTATTTATACAGAGAGCCTTTTATGAGAATACAATATTGATTGCTGTTTAAAGAGCTCGTATAAGTAGCGTATGAAGAATTCAGCAACAATTGATTTATACTTTTAGACCTAATCTTCAAACACATTTTTAAATTCCAATTTAGCTTGTTTTACTGATTCCTCGCAATGTTCTGCATGTCACCTGAACTGACTCGATTCAGAATAATCTTTTTGACACAGTGTAATATTTTGGGAGGCATGGATGTTCTTGAATTACCCTTCTTGGTTTTAAATGTGCATAAATAAGACTAGAGCTGACAGGAGCTGAGGCTAAAAAAGGCAAAACACCACAAAGAGTGATTCTGCAACCTCAACAGGAACCTGGCACAGTGATATTTGATCAAGACTGTCCTCTGGCAAAAAAAAAAAAAAAACACCTCAGAATTGAACAACAGATCACCTGCAGCAAAAAAGGGAAAATGGCGATGCATCTAAAGTAGCCACTAGCAAGAGAAAGCAGTAATGTAAATGAAGTTTGGACCATCACTGCACCAACTCTTAAATGCCCCCAAAAGTGCAACTGTTAGCTCAGTGCCATTCATGTTCAGCATCAACACTAACACTGCCAGTCTGCAGGGTGGCCTTTCCAAAAAACTGGTACACATGGTGGAGTGCCAAAAAATGAAGCCCTGTGGTGTGTGAAAGAAAATAAACAGAGATTAGCTATTAATACACCAGGACCGAGAACCCCATGTGTCTAATTTGTTTTGTGCAACACGCAGAGAAGGTGAAATCAAGAATGAAGTAAATACCAGTATTATCAGAAAGCACAAAGAAATGTGAGAAGACTTTTTGGAATTACCACTTTAACATTTGTAAGGTCAAAGGTCACAACATTTCTCTTGCAGGACAATTTAGTCATTTCAATTACTGTACTGTAACTCTTTTTTTACAGGCCTCCCTAAAAGCCTGAAAAGTTTTAAATCTCTGCTCAAAAGTCATTTCATCCCATCACTTTTTCTTAACTGATGGTAATTTGTGTCATTTATATAACTAGTCCTGATTATTTTATCTTCATTTTTAAGCTTTGAGTTTGAACTTGTTTTTACTGTAATGCACGTTGTTACTTTTGTAAAGTGCCATATAAATAAGTTGTTATTGTTAGTGACCTCCTCACAGTTTACAGATCACTGTGTTCTGCTGACTCACATTATCTGCTCTTCAGTCCAGGACTGACGCCAACAGTGATGCTGCATTCAGTCCTTACACTTCCAGACTCAGGAGGTGCCGACCTGCAGAGTTGAGGTTGTGCACCTCACTCAACAACTTTTATAACAAAACTCAAAACTCATCCTTTTGAAAATTGCTTTTACCTTTAACTGTGAACATGTTAGCATGTTGATGTTAGCATTTAGCTCAAAGACAGCAAAGTAAAGGCCCTGGAGAGCTGCTACAGTCGCTGTAGACGTGTTGACGGATGCATACATGTAGCGAGTATACAAAACAATGAAATAAGCCTCACTGTGAGATCAGTAACTCAATATTTTCATGACTATAAACTTACCATGACATTATCTACCAAATAATGAAAAAACTGATACTGGATTTTTGGAGTACAAAAAAAGTAGAAAAAAATCTGATGTCGATATATCGGTCGATAATCATATATACAAAAAACATAATTTTTTTTGCAATGATTCCTCAAATGTGGTTATCAAACACTTGTAATATAATGAACACATGTAATGAAGCTCATGGTATTTTACAATTTAACAATACACTGTATAAAATGACATTGGCACATTGAAACAATTAACTTCATTGGGAATTTGATCATTATAAATAATAACTATAATAAAACTACTAATAAAACTATGTCAGCACATATCGGACAACATATATATACCAATACCAATATATATATTGAAAGCCAATATCACATGATAATATCAACTGACCGCTATATTGGTCAGGCTCTACTATAAAACGTGTTAGGCTATACTGTACAGCACTTTTCAAAGCATTGAGGTACTACAGTGAGGCAGTAAAATCAGGCAATTAAAATATAACACAATAAAATATGCTAGTTATATTAGCCATCCTTCCAAGGTGTATCTCTTCAGAGTGAAGCTGCTACTGTCTGATCAGTCCAGTAATTGCATGATGCTGAGGTAAACACAGCATCCACAAGCTTGTTCCACTCTGGATGAAGTGGATAGAGAATAAAGTGCCCCAAGACTAAACTTTCTCTTTAATTTATGACATGAAGGCGTCGTGCTATAGTAGCAGAATTGTAATTTTGTTTGCAACACCCATGGCTCGTCATGTAAATCTCCTGTTGTTGCGTTGTTATGTCTGTTTTTTTTGCTGACACCATGTGTTTTTAAAATGCTGAGCAGACTCTTTAAAGACAACAGGGTCAGCCCATTAGCCAACACTCCAGATTGATGTTGCATGTAAAAATAATCGGGTGAGACATTGCAGGCTGTGTATAATCCAAAGAGTAGCTGAAGGGGATCGCGTGCAGATAAGAGCAGTTCTGAGACTCTGAGCCCACTGGAGCTCCATTGGGCCCTAATGTAAAAAAAAAAAAAAAAAATTTTGAAAGGACCTTAAATGTGATAGCAACATAGATACACTTGCTTTCATTCTTTCCCTCCTTTAATCCAGTCCAGTTTTTTGTTTCAGCTGTTCATCCTTGTATTGTAGTTTAATTACATACTTTCCTGAGGGAGAGGTTTGCTTTGATTTCATGTGTGGAAGAGTGTTTTTTAGATTTCCAGAGCCTGGTGCATAATTGCCACCCTAATTGATTCTGAGGTCATGAGAGGGTGCATTAAAAGGAAACCTGCTCTGCGTGAGTTCTGCGTAGAGTTTGTGTGTATATTAGTGTGTGTATACATGTTATCTGTATAGACCATCGTTATAATTAATATTTGATTTGTGCACATCTGCTTCTGAATGTGTGTTCTTGACTGAGTTGTCCTTCCGTGACGCTGTGTCATTCCACTTCAAAGACTGATTGGTCAACAACTCTGTCTGCGGGCGGTATGACGTCTTTCACTCCAGGAGGGCTTTTAGCATGTGTTTGGCTTGTGTATGTGCGTGCCTGCGTGTTATTTTGGTGTGCTCATTTATCCACGAGTGTGATGTTCCCAGGCGTATTTTCTCTCACTTTCTCTCAGAGGCATACATTCATACAGTACATACAGTACACACACACACACACACACACATTCACATTCACATAAATCAGGTTTTAATTTGCAGTCTTTGAGCAGTAGAGTAATCTGGTTAGAACATAGTATGTTAATTAGCATAAGATTAACTGACCTCACTTGCCATCTGACCACCTGTGCTTACACATCACACCCAAACGCACACACACACACACACACACACACACACACACACACACACACACACACACACACACACATTGTAAGAGAGAGAGGCATTGAAACAATAAAAACTTCTAATTCAGCATGTGTGATGGTAGTAGTCTGATTTCTCCCTTGGGGGCCACAACAAGGATTTAACAGCCTCCTTGACTGCTACAATATCGCACAGATTTACCCGCTGTTTCCTCTGCCATAAAATGGTTTTTGGTTTCATGCCATTGTGTAGTGTAGGTTGAGGAGGTGCATCACTGTGGGGGAGGTGGGTGTACTGCGATCACAGCCTCCAATATGTCAAAAGTAATTAGGCTGATCGCAGAGTATACCCTATTATGCACAGAGAGGTGTGTGCTTTGCGCTGTTAATTAGACTGATGAGTAGATGTGCTCTAATAAGCCCAGCGTAGACCATCAGCTACATTTTGTTCTGATTAGGCTTCTTCCCCTTTAAAACTGAAAATTCATAAAGGAGATTTGCTTATATGATTAAGTTATGTTGTTCTTCTTCAAGTAGTCTGTCATTTGTACAAATATACAAAGAGAAGATATGAAACCAAAGACGGCTAATCCGCAGATGTTTTGACAAGCAAGCGAAAGGTTTCAGTCTTTAAAACGTTATTATTTACTGGGTTTTGTCATATGTGACAGTTTATGGACTGTAAGTCAATAAAAAAGCTGTTTTATTATCAATTTCATACTAATTTCCAGGATATTTTGCATGTTTAACAGTACAACTTTTAGGAGGGTGATGCAGTGTGGTACAATGAAAAATGAACAAAAAGAATCCTTGAATTTTTGCAAATTAATGAAACCCGAATAGAATGACATTTTGATAGACTAAATTATTATTTATAAAAAGGAGATTAACCAAAAATGAAACCAACCAAACCAAAAGGCAAATAGTTGATCAGACATTTCTTAATATTTAAATTTTAATATATATATTTCAATTTTTGTATTTAAGTCATAGTATGATTTTAGCTTTATTTAAAATATATTTTCCTCACAATTGTTACACTATCATTCATCTCCCCACACTTGGATATAATGTTCATCCAGCGGGTTGTAATAACATGAAATGATGAATCACAGGGGCCTACCAAGTGTTGCTGGGTATGATAGTGCAATCAATTCATGATAAGTGTATCAGCAGCCAAGCATGTGCATTGTATGCTAAATTGGCCTGACAATATGCCTTTAACACCATGTTTTGAAGCAGAAAGATGGGTTGGTATGGTACAGACAGTGAAAAGCCATTGTTCTATTCTTTAAGCAAAGCCCTGAATCAAATCCCCTGCTTTTAATACTTTGCTGGAAGGTATAGCTTGTAAGACGACAGGAACTATTCCAACATATCTTCAGTCAACACTGTGGATTTCTATCTATATTACCATTACCATCTTCCCTTTTTAGTCTGTTTTCTTTTTTTAACCAAGCTTCAAAGATTTTCGAACAGGAAAAATATGCCATGCAGGAATAAACTGGGTCTATATTCTGCTGTGGATCGTTTAAAAAAAAATCTTTGTTGACAACTTGTCACTAAACGCATTGAAGCTACAAATTAGATAGTGACAATTGTCACCGTTTGAGTAAGCTTTGGTGTAAGATTTTGATAGTCGACTACATTTTTGCATGACAAGCATTTCATTTTCCCCAAACGACCTTCACTCCCAAGGGAGAGCTGAAAAACTGGGTTCTGCTGTAATTAGGCTAGCTCATTGACAAAAAAAAAGAAGCACCCAAGGTAGAGAGGGGAGGGAGGTGGTGGTGGTGGTGGTGGGGATAAAAGAGAGGGAGGTTGAGTGAAGGAGAGGATGAAGGTGGGGAGGGTGTGAGGAGGAGAGAAGATAATGAGAAGCAGGGTGACAGAATGAAAGAGTGCACGAGGAGGAGAGCATGTCAAGAATCGAGGGGGGTTGTTTGCCTGCGGCTGCCTCATGGTGTGATGTCGTTGAATCTTCTCACCATGTTTTATTACAAAGGGTTCTATGTTAGGGTTTGTGCTGTCAGCATGCCAACTAACTTATGTCGGCCCGATCAACTGAGGATGTCCGCTCGCTGCATCGTGTCACTATTCATTTTTTACATATAGTAGTTTAGTTCGCCCACGAGAAACACCAAAGAGGGGGGGGGCTACGTTTAATTAAAAGACAGTAATTGGAGCACAAGTATCTTCTCATATGGCACAATAACACAGGAGTTTATAATTGAGACAACAATGTAAAATTCATATTTTTTTTAGCCCTCATGTGGTTCAAACATTGTTATTTTGGCTTTATATTGCCAGTCCCTGTGACAGCTGAGAGCAACACTGAACACTTTCTATTGTTTGAATAAGTTTATCCTCACTTTGCTCTGTTTTCACTAACGAGGTGATGGTGAAGTATATTTGTTCTAACAAGCTTTTGTTTCTGGGGAAGTAGAATACAATGGAAATTTCAAGAGTTTGATTATTTGCTGCACTACCCATGCTAGTATTTGATGAAAAATAACTCGTCATCCTCAATTAATAATTGAATCATTTGAATCTTATATTTTTTAAGGGTGCATTTGTAACTTCTGGCTAGAGACTACATATGTAAAATACCCTCATGTTTACACCGGTCCTTTTTAATAAACCATTTAAATAAACATGCATGGAAATGTTAATGTAAATTATTTTTTTCCCTCCTGATATTCCTTTTATTTGCCAATTTTCAAACTGTCAGACGTAAAGAAAAAAAGACAGACTGATCATAATCATCCCCGGGGCTGCACCCATAATGTTTCAGCATTAACTGAGTAGGATCTATAATATGTAGTGACATGTTTTTTACGATGAATATTTGTTGTCAGGTTGCTTTGTTGTTGAGTTATTTTAGGCTTCTCAGCTCTTCAACGCCTTTTGTTGCAAACTGAGAGTCTCTCACTCTGCTGTGATTTAATCAGTGTGTGGGATTTGTATGTGATGATAATGTACCAGATAGCGCTCATAGTGTAAGGTCAGGTGGGAACATGAAGTCATTAGTGGAGCCTTGATCAGACGAGTGCCACCTACACACTTTGTAATTATTATTTGATTTATACTATTGTAACTGCTAGTGTCAGGTGCTCTCTCATTAGTGACGCCTTGCATAATGCAGTTATTTATAGCAGTAGTGTAAGGGATTACAATTAGATTACATTTAGGTACATTTAGGGTTGCGTGACATAGATATAGATACAGATATATAACACATTATATAATCACAATATTGATTATATAGTAAAATAATATTAATCTTTATAAAAAAATCAACCAGGAAACTGTTTATCGAAAACATAACTAGACAGAAATGTTAGTTTTTGACTCATCCAGCAGATTCAATTCCTGACAAAGCAAAGTACTTCATCATATTGATGCACAACTCAGCAGTAGACACCTGTGCTGTTCAATGATTTGCAACGTTGCTTACAATTGCATACTCTGTGCAAAAAGAGATAGCTTTCACAGTATAAACGTTGCAGAAAATGTGTGATGGTTGACATATTCATATTGTTTTTTCCTAATTAAATTACTGTCACTAATCCCTGGAAAACTGTGTTAGACAGGAGCTGGATAGGAGGACTGGTATCACTGTTGTCTCTATGTGTTTAGTGGACAGATTGTGACTGGTCTATAGGACATTTTATCTTAGTGTTAGGAGACATGGCTGACCTTTGCTAAAGGAGGTCTACACAAACACAAATTGCTGTTTATTCAGATAGCTGGGGCCACTGATAAACCTAACTACGTTCAAGAATCACTTACAGTGGAGTGTTTCATGCAGTTGCAGGGGCAAAGGTAGCTGTTGATGATCAGTAAATAAAGAAGATGTGACACATTGGGGGTTTTGAGTTGTTTGAAGTCACCTTTGGTATCATTAAATTGGTTAATTACTTCTAACATTGAGTAAAGATATGTATTTACTGAGCTTTACTTTCAATACGAATAACTTAACATCTAACTAACCCTAACCCAGCCTTTTCTGCTTTCTAATTAGCATTACTCGTCACTTGTTACCAGCTAAACAAACCATTCACTACCACAGACTTCACCTGTTACTCAATGTAAAGTATTACCACTGCTAACTGTTTTCTGTTCCTTACTGTTATTGCTGCTGCCGACTTCTATGTACTTTATTTTCTAACTGGATTACCTTCGTTGTCATTGTGCGTCTCATTAATTTTGTGTATACTGTATTAGCATAAACAGAGTCCTGGTAATTTATTTGTGGCTACTTATCTCATTGATCAAAAAGAGGGTAGAAAGGAGAGAGAAAGAGAGAAGGATTGCAGAAATGATATAAATTGGGCATCTATGAATATGAATGGTACACATCATACAGTACTAATGCTGGCATCTGAACCGACTATTAATTAAACACATACCTGTCATCTCCCTGCTGCTCCCCCTTTCCCCCCTCCCTCTGTCTGTCTCTCTTTTTGTCCGACAGAGACAGTGATGGATACAAGGACAGCGACAGCTGAGCTTGGCTGGATATCGTTCCCTGCCAACGGAGTAAGAACAATGTGCAAAAGTGTATTGAACGTGTGTAAAGGTGTATGTGTGAGTGGCTCTTTGTGTGTGTGTGTGTGTGTGTGTGTGTGTGTGTGTGTGTGTGTGTGTTTACACCCTTGGGGAAAGCAGTTTAAGTACACTTTACAATGCTCCATTAACAGGTCTGTCAGAAATTACAGTGGCAAGGTGACATCAATTAACTGCTATTGATGCAGAGTAGAAGAGATTCCAATAGATCTGAAACGTGTAGCACAAGAGATTACGATTGGCTAGATTTGTGTATAGAATAGAATAGAATAGAATAGAATAAAGTAGAACAGGGTCCAGATGGGTTCCACCCACTTCTTGAACTCCTTTTGACTTTTTAAATACAGGCTTGGCTAACAATGTGTTACAGTGGTCTGGTTTGTTTGAGGTGAGTGGCTCTAATTGTGATGAATGGCTGTCCCTGCACAGCACAGAACAGAGAAGTAGAGGAGGGGGGAAAAAAGTGAATGAGGGAGGGGAGTGTGTGTGTGTGTGTGTGAGAGGGAGGGGGGGGGGAGGAAAAGAGAGAGAGAGAGAGAGAGAGAGAATGAGACAAAATGTGAGGGAGGGAAAGAGAAAGTTTAATTTGTGTCAGGCCTTAGTAAACCCATTAATCATTTTAGCCTCTACTTTCTCCTCTTCCCTTTCTTCCTCCCCTCTCATCCATACCCCTGCCCCTTCCACACACACATAATCCCCAGTGGGAGGAGGTGAGCGGCTATGATGAGAACCTCAACACCATCAGGACATACCAGGTGTGCAACGTGTTTGAGCCCAGTCAGAACAACTGGCTCCTCACCACTTACATCGACAGGAGGGCGGCTCAGCGCATCTACGTGGAGATCCGCTTCACTGTACGTGACTGTGCTTCCATTCCCAGTGTCCTGGGCTCCTGCAAAGAGACGTTCAACCTTTACTACCTGGAGACCGACAGGACCGTGTCGGAGGGCATCAAAGGGGTGGAGTACTGGGCAAATGCTCCTTTCCTTAAGGTAACTGCCCAGGAAATAGACCCTTTGAATAGCATACATTAGCATTTAAGTACAATTTTGATGTTATCCTGAGAACTGCAAACCCATGAGTCTCATTTGTTGCTACTATAGATAAAAATCAAACATTGAAATCAAACATCTGGGTATGTTCAGTATAAGCTGTGGAAAACACTGCTCTAATCCAAAATTGATCAAAAGTCCACAAGTGGATCATCCTAAAAGCTGAGTTTATTGAACATGGTCTACCAAGTTATGAGCTATTAAAATGTAAAATGTATCAATTGAATGTGATTCCCCAGTGCTCCCTGGGATTCGTACTTTATTTGACTTCTTCCCCAAACATGTAGTACAGTATACAAAGACTGAACCAATTTTTTCGTCAGCATATTCAGAAGTTTCCCATCCAAATCTCCTAGTTACCTCTGGCACCATCATGGAGATTCATGTGGATACAGCAAATTAAGGCTAAATTATCCTATAATAAATCTATATGGTATGTTTTCACATGTCCATTTATCCATTAATTTACAGCAGCTTTAAATATTACCTAGCAAATCTAAAATTCCAGAATGAATAGGAACAGATGAGTCAAAAATGTGTTTCTTTCTTTCTTTTCTCTCTACTATAGGTTGACACCATCGCAGCAGATGAGAGTTTCTCCCAGGTTGATTTCGGGGGAAGGCTGATGAAGGTGAACACAGAAGTTCGGAGTTTCGGGCCGCTGTCCAAAGGCAGAGGGTTCCACTTGGCCTTTCAGGATCTGGGCGCTTGCATGTCCCTTCTGGCTGTCAGGGTATTCTACAAAAAATGCCCCAGCGTTGTGCAGAACTTTGCTTTTTTCCCAGAGGTATGGATCATAACTAACTAAAAACTGTGTTGCTCTATCCATCAAACACTGGTGCAGCTGTTTCTGCAAACATATAAATGTGCAAATATTCTGATTCTGTGCAGACACTGACTGGAGCAGAGTCCACCTCATTAGTCATCGCCAGAGGAAGTTGTATCCCCAATGCTGAGGAAGTGGACGTGCCCATAAAGCTCTACTGCAACGGAGACGGGGAGTGGATGGTACCCATCGGCAGCTGCAGCTGCAAGGCGGGTTATGAACCAGACAATGGCAACGTGTGTCGAGGTAAATCTTTGCATTAATGAGGCCTAGTGGTCCAAAATGTGCTCATAAAAAATGGAAGAAAATTGAACACACATGCAAATACTGCACTGCAGCACATCATATTAGAGGGAATAACCTGTAGACTGAATTAATTATTTTTTAATGACCTTGCTACCAACAGACATGGTACACTAAAGTCATATTGTCTTGTAGCAAAATCTAACAAGCCAGTATGACAGAAAATCAATATCGAACAAAAAAAATCAATATGCAGTAAACATGCTTCTAATATTCAACCACAGCGACCATGGTATTGACTCAGTGAGCATACAGCAAACACACAAGACCATACAAAACATATTAAAGCAGAAACCACAACTGTGATCAATATATAAACGATCACCAACCAAAAAGATGTTACCAAACATGCTGGAATGAAATAAATAGCTTATCTTCATTTTCCCACCTTCCATCTTCCTACAGTTTCATTGAATTAAATCCAATTTTCTTGTGAAAACCCAGTGTACTGATGAGTCCACATTGGATAAAATATAGTTTGAAGTTATATTAAACCTGTTCCATTACAGACTTGATGTGGTATTCCTCAACTATAACACACATGTTACCTGCTATCTTATGTACACACAGTACACAGTATATTGTATACATTCATGGTCAAAAGCTTATTTTGATTGAACATTGTTTGCAGATTCATCTTAACACCATCTTTTCCAGGGCATTTTAAGCCCATGCACACTGCAACTGCCCTATAATACAAAGATATACAGTTGATTCCTGCATCCTAGCACTTAATAACACAATAAATGGTAATGTCTACTTATAATATACACTATATATACACTAACTGTACATAAGCATACATAAAATGTTGCAAGAACTTATTGTTATTATCATTATTATTATTATTATTATACAAGATATACATTCAAAGAGGGGATCAAATAAACAAAAGAAAAAAGTTAAGTACAAAACTGTACACTGATAATACCATACAACAACATATGACATAGAAGGCAGGGTGGAGGGGGGCTTGGTGGAGGGGGGCTTGCAGTGCAGTGCTGTAATTATTTAGTTCATTATCACAGGGTCAACTTGACCTGTACTGGGGACACAAGGTTACAAATTAATCTCGTATTGGGCTGCTCAGTATTAATCTGTATTCATTGCAAATATGCTGAAATGCATTTCTAAACTTCCAATTCATTCCATAGGTCAATATTATTTATATAACGCCAAATCACAACAGAAGTTATCTCAGGGCACTTTTCATAATACAATTTCATTATTAAGAATACATATTTAAGAATAACATTTGGTAACACTTATCACATCAGCTATTTGTTCCCTACCAATAATATTATATAGCAATAGAGAACAATGTAAGTTTCTATTCCAATTTAACAAAATCATTCTCTCAGCTGCATAAAATGCCAGAATAGCAACTAGGCCTGTCTGTTTTGACCTTAGCTGTGCAGCCCTAAACCCTAGCAAGCAAACAACAAGACAAGGAGAGAGATTTATATTCATTATTACTGAAATTGAATTAAACACTTCTGTCCAGCAGGACTGCAGGGAAGTGCCACGGCATATGAATTGAAGTACCCACTCGTCCATAACCATACCAGCAGAGATCAGAGGAGCTTGGGGTCTATTTTTCTAGCTCTGTGAAGGATTTTAATGTGCAGCATAAACTTTTAATGAATTTTGCAATGTAGTATGTGATTACAGTATAAAAAAATGACCAAATACCAAAATGTGGCTTTTACATGTGTTATGTTATTTATTTTATATGACATTATCTTTTGAATTCACTACTGTATATTTAAATCCTGGCTTTCTTTACTACACATCCCCACTGCTTGATTGCTCTATGCTGAGTCAAATCAGGAATTGAAAATGTGTTGTTGCACAGGGAAGGGAAGTTTGTCATTTTTTTTGCATTGCTTGCTGAATAATCACATGCATGTTACTGTGTGTGTATTTTCAGATGGTTTTGCTCAAGGGTGCAGCCCACGATGTTCCATATGTTAATATTAATAGAAGCAGACTTGTGTGAATATGGCACAGAAATAGCTCCTCTTCCCTCAATGTTCCATATATTTCTAACTATTTTTGTTTCCATTTTTATCTGCCCTCTTTCCCCATTTCCTCTCCAAAGTAGTACCCGTCATTTCTTATTCTCCCTGGAGAGTCTCATCCATTTTGTGTAGGTGTGTGTGTGTGGGTGTGTGAGCATGTCTGTGTGTGTGTGTGTGTGATGTATGTACATATGGTGCGATGATAAGTGAGGCCGCTTCATCCCATGTTAATTAGTTTAGCGTGTTCCAGCCAGATTAGTCTACTGCAAATTAGTCCTGAACTGACAGAGAGTGTGGGAGAGATATAACGGTATGAGAAAGAAGGAAAGGAAGGATTGAAGGAAAGAATGGAAGGAAAGAATGAAAGAAAGAAAGAGAGAAAGATAGAAAGAAAAAAAGAAAGAAATGGAAGCTCTCTTGAGGGATGAACTGGGTAGAAAGTGAAAAAGAGGACATACCAAGGACAGAAAGGTAAAAAAAAAAAGATAAAACCTGGAGCACTGAGGAAACCGATAAATAGTTTTTATACATTAGATGCACTGACTGAAATGTTAGCGTAGCCTTTGGTGTCACAGTCTCTTTTCTATGTTCTTTTCATGTGATATTTGAGTCGACAGAAGGAGCAGAAAACCTGATTCATGAGAAGTGGTGATTAACTCTGACTATGTTAATATTGATTGCCATTTGCAGGATGAATTAAAGTGGTATTTGAAAGGTATTTAAAGTCTTTGCGGTCCCTGCTGTGGATCTCTAAAAAAAAATATTGAGTGTGTCATTGTTGCCCTTGAACAACAAAGCTCAAAAGGTCTCATTATATTCACAGAGACGCTCTCTGAACCTCGGCTGGGTCGTTTGTAAGCTCGGAGTAAGCCCCCAATGAAAGACACCACTGGTTGGGATATTCTTGGATAGCGAAGTGACAGTTGGAGCTAGCTGATCAAAGTCAGTGTCGGTCGATATGATGTGACAGACTCTGTGATGGCATGTCTACATATACCTGCCTTGTGTGCTTTGTTCAAAGCTGATGTGCTTAAACACTGATTTAAGATGTCGTGGGACAGAGCATGTCCTGTCTGTCTCCTCTGAGCTGGCATCTTTTTGGTGCACTCTCCTGCCAATCAGCTGATAACAACTTGGCAGGAATGGACTCACTATTAGAACAGATGGTTGTCTTGGTGTGTGTGTGTGTGTGTTTTGTGTCAGGCCACAGAGATAGTGTTTATTTTGAACCAAACCTGTATATTGTGCAAACCATCCGGCAAAACTGGCTCAGCATCAAACTACTCTGCGGGGTGTGTGTGTGTAAGTGAGGGTGTGTGTGTGTGTGTGGGGGGTGCGGGGGGTGCGTGCATATAAACACATATTCAAATACACTACAAATGTAAGCACTTCCATCTAATACACACAAACACATAACCTACCCCTGCTGTGGACTCCAACTATGCTCTAAGTGTTTTTTAAAATCTGTG
Organism: Scomber japonicus; assembly: GCF_027409825.1. Classification (NCBI taxonomy): domain Eukaryota; kingdom Metazoa; phylum Chordata; class Actinopteri; order Scombriformes; family Scombridae; genus Scomber; species Scomber japonicus. Next base: position 26,995,570 of record NC_070584.1, on the reverse strand, counting down.
GCCTTTTACTACACACACACACACACATACACGCACACACCCACACACACAAAGTTGTCCAAGTTTTTAATAATTGATCAGGGAGTCTGTATGCCAACTTAACACAATTTTCATCAACATGGTCGCTGCGTGACTCCACACAGCTGGTTAAAGGCAGCAAGGGAAACAGAAGAATAAATCACTGTCTCTCTCTTTTGGTCTTTTGTGACTTTTTTCTCTCTCTGTGAATTCTTTTCTTTTGTGCTCATTTCTCTATCTCTCTTATCTTTTGAATATTCTTTCTCTTTGTCTCTCTCCGTTCATTCGTTAGTTCATTTGTTGCATTTATATGAATGCTTTTCGGCTGTGTGAGTTTTCTTGATTTTTTTTCCTCAAAGGCGTTCTCATTTTTTGTCCATCCTGTCCACGCCAAGTAAGGCTTTAAATGAGCTATTAAATACACAAACTGTGAATATTGTGGAGTAGCTGCTTCAATTGATGTCTTAAAAATGTTGCATTTCACTCACTAAAATCACCAAAATACTCAAAGAATGTTAATCATAGGAGGCTTGAATTTCTAACAAGAGACTGTTTAAACTCAGTAAAAAAAAAATAACATTAAAAAAACACTGCTAATACATGTGGTTGATCAGAATAACACATTAGAATAACATTAATGGATTGTTGTGTGTCATACTGGAGGCACAACACACTGCTTAATTAGATTTTTAATGAAAAGCCTCTATTGCCAAATCAACAATTCAGTCTGTTCCTCCTATAAAACAATATTGTGTGTGTGTGTGTGTGTGTGTGTGTGTGTGTGTGTGTGTGTGTGTGTGTGTGTGTGTGTGTGCAAAGTAGACACAGACAAGCAATGTGCACATGTAGGGTTAGTAGTTTGAAATCCTTAGACAGCTGGACACAGACAGACATGGAGAGATAACTGTACAGTGAGGTATCTGGAGATAACTAATGGAGAGAGAAGGAGCAAGACTTGTTGCCATGGTGACATGCCCTATGTGTATCAGCAAGGTTGTTGAATAAATGACCTTGACAAGCCAGATGTCTATCTGCCTATTCAAGACACAAACACACACACACACACACACACACACACACGTATTCAAAGAGTAATAAACCATTGACACTCCTGATGAGATGACTTCAAAGAAAGGTAGATTTGTGACTATAAAAAAGCAAAGTGAGAGTGAGAGAGAGAGCCATGAACAGACAGAAGAAGGTGGCGAGAGAGCGGCATGTGGGGAAAACTATAGTCGAAGATAATTTGAATATGTGAGGAAGCTTGATGGATATTACATTTTGAGTAGTATGACCACTTTGCGACAGGTTTAAAGGGCACAGGAGTCTACCACAGCTTGTGACTGAAGCTAATGGGGATGTGCTTTAAAGTGCAATGCCACTGACAGCTGCTAAATGCTGACTCCGGAAATTTCCTGACATCAATTGACACTATTTAAATGGGAGTCGACATCTCTCTAGAAATACTAAGCCGATCATTTTTTTCAGTCTTCATTCTCTCAATCGCTACTTTCTGCTTTTCAAATCAGTTTATTATTGGTCATTTTAGAAAGTATTGCCCTGTAAATAAGATTTAGGACTGGTAGGCTCTGATTTCTGCCATGTGGGCATTGATTGACAGCTGTGATTGACAGTTGTCTTGCCTGCTTCTTTTCCCCTGCCCTGGTTCACCCACTGAGTCAGACTATTGTCACAATATTTCATTAAGTTCAATGTCACTTGATTACAGTGGAAGCTAATGTTAGCTCCAATGTGCACCACTCGATAGTCTCAGTAAGCTAGCCTCTGTCTGAGGTAGCGGGGTGTGTTTCCAGACCGTGAAAGGGAATAACCCGTGTTCCTTATCTGGAAGACCGTGGCTTGAACTGTAGGCAGAAACTCTGAGCTTCAAACCAGAACCAGTGTAAACCAATGTCACACCTCACTACATCCATCTTTATATACAGTCTATGATGCTGATTGCTTCCTTGGTTGGTCACTCTGTTTACTCTGTCACTCTGGTCCTGGTTTATGTTAAGACCTACAGTACCAGCCTTCAACCCCTGATGTCCACTGGATGTGGCTGGTTGTGTTATTACTCTTTGACAACTCCATTATGGTTCATTGGAAGCATTTCAGTAGTGTAAATCCATTTCTTGAAACCATAGCATTCTTTCTACCCGTTTACTTTGGAGTAGAGGTGACATAAACAAGAAAGTTTTGTTGTATTTACATAAAGAAAAAGTCAGTAATAGGAATCGTATCATCCTATATTTAATTACTGTCGATTTACACTGGTAATAGTCGTACATATATATCCACAAATTAATTTCACACTTCAGAGATACAAGCTGCTTCAGCAAATAGTGTGTAGAGATAGTGGAGTGGAGCCATGAGTGAAGCGTTTTCTGTGGCCTGGCTAGAAAGTCAGCAAAATGTCTGGCAGTCACAACAGAGCTGGAACAAGATGCAGCGGCTCCAGTTGTAACACTCTCCTGCAGCCTTTCACAGCTTTTTATTCTTAGGATGTGTCTCACAGGCCCCTACAGTTCAAATGGTTGTGAACTGCTTGTGGAGTCAGTGATTTTCGATGATGTATCAGTGCCCAAATTATCTCTGCTCTGGCTAACTGCAAAAAAACAGGACCAGGATTAGTTAATTCATTGGTTCAGTTGTTATTAACATGTGATTTTGCACACAATTGCTATATCACAACATATACAATATTGTTATTAATGTTGTGATGTTGGTTTTAACTGTATTGTGCAACCCTAATTTAAGGGTTTATTTACTGTTTGACTGCAAAGTCAAGTCAAATGTATTTTTATAGCCTAAAATTATAGATTTGCCTCAAGGGGCTTTAAAATCGGTAGAGCAACACAAGAACCTGTATCCTTAGTGTCCTTACTCTGAAATGAGGAAAAACTCCCTAAAAAATCCTTTAACAGGAAAAAAACATGCAAGAAACCAAAGGAAAAGCAACAGAGGAGGCATCTCTCCTCAGTGTTACAAAATAAGTACTTATTTATTAGTAACAATTAACTCGATTACAATTACTGAAAGCTGACAATAAGTGGAGAGTTGCAGAACTTGCAGAGTATAGCAGACAAACACACACATACAGCCTTATCAGACCTTACTGTCTCTTAGAGTCATTGTAGCCACCTCATGGTAAAACATAAGCTTTGTATCTAGAGTTATAATGTCATATATTGTAAATAATACATGGTACTGAACGCCTGCTGCAATTCCAACTTTGATTTCCTGGTTTGAGTTGAGGATCTGGGGTAAAAAATCCACAGACTGAACTGATTTGCGGTTGTGAGGAAATCAAAAGCAAGTCTTTACCCAGGGGATTGAACGTTTAAAGAAACGCAAAAGCTACTTTCCGTAGTAACTAATTACTTTTTATATGCAGTAATTGGTAAAGTCAATTACTATTTAAAGGAAGTAACTAGAAACAGTAACTAATTACCCATTTTTAGTAACATGCCAACATTGTCTCTCTCCCAGGACACACAGACATGCATTAAATATGTACAGAATTGACCAAGAAAGCCAAATTAGAGAAATACCACATGGAAAACAGGATGACTTCTAATGGATTTATAATATAATTTACATAAATTAACACAAGTGTTTAGCCATGGCAGTCAAAGAAAGACATTGTTTACTCTTTATGGTATTATGGGTACCCTTTTTAAGAATTGTTTAAGCACCAGTATCCCACAAAATCCCTACTTAAAAGGATATCGCTGGTGCCAATGTGCAGAGATAAAGAAACAATGAATTGATCCTATTTACAAGAATTGTATGCGTATCCAAAGCCTGATATATTTCATTCCTTCGCCGTTGAGCTCCATTGTGGTCCAAACATTGACGGTGACATGTTCCTTCACCCTAAAGACTACTCTAGATACCTTCCAGAGAGTAGTTACCTTTATGGCAGATATCATTGTGTGTGAGCATATCTTCACTAGCTTGTTGTGCTACATATAACAACCTCTTGACTTTTTCTTTTCAAAGACATTCAATACAGAGTCAAGAGGTTTTTTAAGTATGTTGATAAAGGAAAATATATACAATGCCAAGCCATATCCTTTAAGATTGAAATAGAATGAATTGAGGGCCGAAAGTACAGTATTAACGTCCCCTCTCTAGTTAACATAGTAAGGAAAAGACATTTAGGTCCTGCAACAGTGCCTTTGCTGATGTTACATAACTTCTATGTGATAAAGCAGTTACCTTTTGCTGCAGACAAACAAACATCAACTCCTGCAATATGATATATATATTGTATTGGAATATGCTATCTGATCATGTACACTGGTACAGTATGTATATAAAACACAGGGGCAAATAACAATGTCTTTCACTGTAAATCATTTTAGAAATTAAAGTCTCTGCAAAACCAAGAATTATAATATTTCAGGGGAGAGAAACTATAAAGCAGTGCTACAGAAATACAGTATTATTAAGAGAGGAAAATAAAACCAACATTATCTCCTGTTTCTTTCTCTTTTCTCTTTCTCTCGAATCCTTATTTGTGTCCTCTGTTTATTAACTCTACCACCCTTGAACTAAATCTCACTGACCCTTAAACCCTTCCACGTTTGATTAAGTGACAGCCTGAAGCTCTTAACTTGCTGACATGTACTTATTTCGCTCAATTCATGTTATTATTTGGACTCCAGTTTGTATGGGCTCCTTAAAAGCCTGATTATGCAATGCTCATCTGTCTTCCACCATAAATCTATGTAACATTTGCATTTTTGGTCTTACAGCATCTAAATCATCTTGAAGATAAAGTGAACTTTCATTACAGCGAAGGAAAGAAAGCAAAGTGCTAATGATAAATCAGAACGGTAAAAAAAGAGTAACATTAAAAACCTCATTTGTTTTTTGTTTTTTTTCAGTCTTTTGGCAGAGCCTGTGGTTCAGTCTTATCTCTCATTTCACACCTTTCTGTTTTCTGTTTTAGCTATTTTTTTTTTCAACTTATAGTCGTAAGTCAGAATGTGTTGGGCCCTCATCAAAAAGGCACTTATCAAATCATGTGGGTGAATATGAAACAGGCGTGCTTTTGGGATGCAATTTTCTCTTAATTTCACATGATATTGTGTGTTTAACAAGTCTGACAGACGGCAGAGTCCAAATAAAAATCTTACAGGTACAGGGTCAAAAAAGAAAACTGTTAAGTCAATGTGATTTTGTTATGTAAATGTGAAACCATCATTTTGTACATTCACTAGCTTTTGAAAGCCATTGAAATGCCATGTTGGCAGTGTTTTTGCATAAATGTGAGCGTTGAAGGACTGAATTGCTGCACCGGGTTGGAAACATTTAATGGCTGAGCTACTCTCATAATATCTTGAACTAGCTAGTTAACATACAACCCACAAATAATTTAGAAGTAGCCTACACTATACTCTACACTGAAACATGAAGAACATTATGACAGGTGCTCTGAATGTTTTGTCAAGAGTGCTACATGGTGCTACATGTACTGTATTGTACTGAGCCATCCTTAGCAAATACACAGAGTTGGGCAGACCTGTCTGTGTACAAAGCTTAAAATCTTTGGAGGTGATAGAAATGTAACTAGAATTCAGCTGTCGTTCTTTTACTAACACTTTTGTTCAAAGAGCCAGAGGAATATATACTGATTTTACATTTAGCAGTTACAGCAATTATTCTGGTCTATGACAAAATGTTCAGACCTTTATTGCAATTAAAAGTTCAATGTCAAACATTGCAGCCTGGAAAGAGTAGAGCAATGTAGAGGAGTGAGAATTAGTTTTATATAACACTTTTTTGTCATGAAACTGTGTGAAGTGTACACATTCAATGCTTTTCATTTCAAATGTTTCTGATGATTGAACTGGTTGAACTGCAGAGCTGTGACAACAAAGAATGGTAAATGACTCTGTGTTTGATGTGTGCAAAAGTGCAGAAGTTATTTTGTAATATATTAAACATTTTGGGTAATGAGTGAAGGTAGCTACAAAGGCTCAGGCATGTGTTATTACTGTGAGGCTATAGATGGACCTGTCCTGTCTCCTTCAGACAGCTCTTAGCATTCAACTGAAGGGGAGAGCTTTCATACAGCCTAAAATCTGTGGATGGCAGATAGACATAAACTTGAATTCACTATAGAAGCTTCTGCAGCTTCTGTAAGAGTCCGATCCACACTGGCTCTGACCTCCATTACACAACCAGCCTGGTTCCAGGCAGACCGCAGTGCAAATAATGAAACTGCATGTCTGCAAGCTGAATAACAAGAATGTACTGTATGCTCAGCAGGAGCCATCCCTAAATGGATAAAAGTTGGAAAAAGTAGGACATCATCTTTAAGAATTCATATATGTGATTCATGCCATAAATTATAATAGAGTTGATATTTATGGACAGAAACGACTCTGACCCAGATAGGGAAGCCAGAAATATGAAACTATAATCAACACCACAGATAATCAGTGTAACGCTGATTTTGTGGGCCTACACAAAGTGTTTTTGTGTATCTTGTTCAGATAAGTCAACAAGATAATATGATCCACAAAAATCCCCCTCTGTGCTTTGTCAACTATATAATAACCCTACCAGTACAGCATCTCTCTTAAACAAAGTTTACCAAATGTCTTACAATCAAGACAAACAAAAGGCTTAGAAGCGTTACACAACTAAGTCTCAACAAAACATATTTGTTGACTTCCGTTCGTGTTCAAGAGAAAGAATTGTGTATTATTTTTCTTTTTACGTGTTTTTTTTCCATCTTTCTCTTTCTTTACAGCTTGTCCTCAAGGCACCTTTAAATCCTCTCAGGGGGCAGGATTATGTCAGCAATGTCCCCTCAACAGCCGATCCACCATCGAGGCCGCCACCCTCTGTGGTTGTCGGAATGGCTATTACCGTGGTGACATGGACAAACCGGAGGACGTGTGCACCAGTGAGTCAGTCTCCGTCAAACAAACACACACACACACAAACAAAAATAAACCTTTGAGTAGCTTATGATTATGTGATTATGCCGCAGTGTGACCGATACAGGTTTCTGAAGTCTGATGCAAACCAGTATTTTTGGACTGGATTCATATTTGACACTGAAAGTCACATAACTCATCATTAAATTAAAGGCCAACATCTGCTTTGATTTATCATTCCAACTCTAATTTTATGCACCTCATTCGACGACGAGCGTGCTGCAATGTTTCCCATCTTTGGTTAGGGATTTGGGGAGCTGTAAGTAATAACACTGCCACATTCCTCAGGCTTTCCATTGAAGTGACTATGTGTTTAGTGTGTTGAGGAGGCTATATTGCTATGCAAGACGAGGCGCAGAGTTTGAAAAACATTCCCTCTCAGTTCCACAGAGAGATGGTGTAAGTAGGTTGAGACATGAATCATTTTGGACTGTGTCTGTAGCTAGTCTCAAATTGCGAAAGTGTGTGTATTAGTGTGTGTGCACTATCTGTAGGCATATATATATGTGTGTTATTCACCCCATGCACCTGACCTGGATACAACAGCATGTTTTTGGAGGCTTAAAAAGCTTCAGTTCATTCACAGACCGCTCTTTATTTCATTGTTATTCAGAGGTGAACTTACAACAATCTGATAGAGAAATATATAAAAGGAAACTGATATTTTGTCCCAGCTGGGTCGAATGAATCATTGTAGTGATTATTGGGGACCATTTTATAAGCTGTATTTTACATGTCCTTCAGCATGCTGGTTTTCACCTCCGTCTACCAGTTTTATATATGGAATATCTCCCATGATTCACTAAGGGTGTTTTCACACCCATAATTTAACTTTAACTCAGACTCTGGTTAGTCCGCACCTATACTATTACTGTTTTCAGATCTGCCCAAACAAATCACACCAAGAGGCAGTCCACTCTCCAATCCTACCCCCTTACATTATTATGCTATTATATTATTATTATATCAGTGGTATAAAATGATTTTCAAATGACAATAATGTCTGACAATAATGTCTAACCCTAACCCTAACCCTACAAGGCGAACAAGTCAGAACTAAACATATCTTGTAAACACCAATGAGCATAGTGAACGTTCTCAAGTGGCTTTTAGTGATACCTTTTGGCTCGATTGAACTATTGTGAAAAATAAATAAATAAATAAATGAAAGGAAGCAAAGAAGGAGAAAAATGCAACAGAAAACTACAAACTACTAGTTTAAAAAACACAGTAAATGATATAATGGTACTTTGTCCAGTAGAACACATTCAGGTTGATTTCTTACCTGTAGTTAAGTTCAGTTGGTCTAGACTCTAGACTCTAGACTCTAGACCGAGGAAGAAAATAATGAATTCTTGCCTTTTAGTTACAATCTGTTTCCCAAACCCCCAGAACAGCTTCGGGGCTATGAAGCCAATTTGATGCAGAGGTCAAACTGTAGCCTACACCTACAACTTCCGGGTCAATTCCATGATGCTATTGGGCCCAAAAATATTTTTCCCCATAGACTTACATTGTGAAAGTCAGCATATATTTTTTGGGGAAATCACAACCCTCGCGAAATGATTGTGTGACTATTCACTCCGGTCAAATTTTCAAAGTCTATAAGCTGCACAGTTTAATTATTTTATCTCCCATTTAATGTAATCCTCATATGGCATGACTAGTGATGGATAGAAATAGATAGAAACAGTACAAAAATAAGGTGTCTTGTAGACTACCCTAACATTTAAGAGTGGTAAGTAACGGTCTGGTTCTGTTAGGTTTCTTCCACGTTTTAATGAGGAACTTCAAACATAAAATAGAGAGAGTAGGACACTGATACTGCATATATTCTTGAGTTTTAATTTTATGCTATATAGAGTTACATCCCTGCGCTCACCTAATGACACACATATGTGTTACCATGGCTCCCAGATGAGCTAGCGTAAATATAGCCCAAACATAGTGTACACAGATTACATTCTTGAGAGTTCACAATCTGCAGATGGACCTAGTCCACTTGGAAGCAGACAGTGATGCTATTTTTCAGGTGATGTTGACCCAGTTGTTCATCTGCACCAGTTTGACAGCTTCAACACCAGCTTAAATTAAATGAACCGAACAAGCAAACACACAAGAGTTCATCCAAATCGCACCAAACAGGTTAGGTATGAAAGATGCATAGTCGATGGTTTTCTCGTGTAGTGATGTTGTGATCAATTAAAACATCCATAGAAGCAAAAATATAGTGATTTGTCACCCAAAGATAGTTCAGGAGGATTAAAACTCATGGATTTCACGTCTTAAACTAAAATCTCAAATCATTGAGGCTACATGTGGCAGCATGCAGCATTTGAGATTATTGTTATTCTTCTTTTCTTGCAAAGTGTGTCATCACTCATCATCTACTGCATTATACAGTATTATATAGGTAATCTCAAAATAAACGTTAAAAAATGATTTTGACAGAGTGGTTATGGAACAATTTATGCTGTCACCCTGTTCTGACAACAGTGAAAGCACATGAAAGGCCTCACCCCAACAATGACAGCACACTCTCAAATTGATGCTGATAGAAGAAAAATCAACTTTCCCAGTGGAAAAAGTGTCAGGTGTCAACCTACTCAGCCTACACAGCTCTGTGAATTACCTTGGTGCTTTCAATTCAAGGGTGAAAACAAATGAATGTTACATGTATTTTTTTTGCCCAAAACACAACCGCAATGACAAAAAAGGAGAACTCTGAAATCTGAGGGATAGAACTTCAATGTAGGAAGGCGCTTCAGTTTTCTTTATATTTTCTATAAACTCAATCAGATATAAAAGGAGATGAGTGAAATGGAAGAGTGAGTGCGTGGTGTGTGGATCGGTACCTGACAGAAAATCATTCCCTCAGCATGCCATGGGCTGCATAGGTGTGGAGGAGGTGGGTATGTGTACTGTATGCAACTGTGTGGGTTTTTGTATTTTTTATTTATAGGTCAGACTGATACTGTGGAAGCCACTTACAAAACACTGAACAAAGAATAGGATGTGGCTGAAGGCTGCAGTACAGACTGTGTCTCTTTCAAAATGGTGTCTTTTCGTTTGTGACTGCGAATGTGTCTTTGCTGTGAACTCAGTGAGTGTTTAACAGTGTAAAAGTAGTTGTGCTAAAATTTAAATTGAGTAAACAGCTGTACCAACACTCTGCATGTGTCCTCTGTGCATATAATTATGAATGCATAGTTTCTGATGGGCCCTCCCTGTCAGAAGCAATGTTTATAAGATGGCGCTACTTAAATTTTCAGCCCCCCCACAGACTGCTAACACTTTGATTCAGTAGTGTGGGTGTCTCTGTGTGCCTGTACATGTAAACACACATACATATATTCCACAGGGCTGCCACACATATTTCTCATGACTGTGATTCAACATATGCCAAGGTTTGAATATCAAATTCATCAACTGTTTTTGTTTCAACATGTCATTTGAGTGTGTCTGTGTATGTCATGGTGTCTGTGATGTGTGTGAATAGGCGAGGAGAAGTGCACCTTGTGAAAAGTCTGGGTGTGTCATCACGACTCACTTTAACACCCAAAAAAACCCAAGTTTCTCTTCAGATCAAAGAGATGAGCTGACAGCAAGAGAGAATCTGACTGACTGACAGACTGCAGAATGACAGACAAAGAAGGGATGCTACAGTGAGGAAAAGTTCCCACCGGTTAATAAACTCATGACACAACTGGTGTTACTGGTAATTTTACAAGATGAAATGATGCTCAACATCAGTAGATTGCTTTAATGCTAGACTGTTAGATCTGTGACTCTGCTGCAAGCACGGATGGAAGCAAAATGACAGTGGGGATGGTGAGCAAGTAATGTAATCGGCGTATGGCCGAACACCGTATAACACCAGTAACACCGACTACTGCAGCAATCCTAAGACAAAGAGACACTTCTTCTCTGCTTGATGTTGAGCTGTTAGATCACCTACTGGCTATAACAGACAGACGGTGTTTGCTGGAGCCCAGAATCCTACATAAGTGTCAACTATATTGGAATGACAATGTGAGACCATCCAAGTAAATCCAAGTTTCCAAGATTTTATTCTTTTTTTTGTTTTCTGTCTCCTCAAATACCCAAGATAGGATGAGACATAAAGATCTTTTTTCACTTGCAGCCTCTATAGGTGTCAGAAATATCCATCTTCTTCAGATTCACCTCAATCTTTTGTATGGAAAACAGCTCTGCAAATAGTGATTAGTTTCATTATGAATTCATCTGCTGATCATTTTCCTGATTACTCAGTAAATTATAAAATTCCAGAAAATTGGGAAAATATACATCATGACATCCCAAAGCCCAAGATGACTCATTAAATTGCTTATATTTTTTGACTAGCAGTCCAAACTCTGAAGTTATTAGGTTTACGAGCACTGAAGACAATCAGAACCAGGTTAATGTTCACAGTTTTGTTAACCAACTAAAAGATGTTGAAGTTTTTTTTTGTTTTTTTTACATTATTACATTATTACATTATTTTTACATCACTGCTATTACAAACTGACATTCATGAAAACTTTTCCAGTGCATGGCTTACTGCATTGTATTGCACAGAGAAGCTCTTCTTATACGACCATCATTTGGTTAGTGTTTGAAAAGACAGGCCTATTATGATAATAAAAAATATTCATATGTAAGCCATTAGTCAGCACCACTTATTAAAAACATAAATTATGTTCTCACCACCACTAGTGCTTACCATAATGAAGTCTGATTGCATCCAGGTGTGGAGCAGTAATTTGATTTTAATTGACAGACTAATCTGAATCTGGTTAATACTGCATTTGTATGGCCAGTTACAGAGTTAATAACGGGCAGACTGAAGCATGTATTTTCTGTTTCAATCCCTTTTTGACCTTCTGTCATTTCTTTCTGTAGGTGTCCCTTCAGCTCCTCGCAACCTGGTGTCACTCGTCAACCAGACATCATTGCTGCTTGAGTGGCACTCTCCACGCGACACTGGGCACCGTGAAGACCTCTCCTATAATGTCTTGTGTCATCGGTGCCACAGCAGTGAGAGACGGGCGTGTCAGCCCTGTGACGACAGTGTAGTGTATGTTCCTGGGAAACGGGGGTTAAAGGAAACAAGAGTGGAGATCAGCAAGCTGCGGGCCCACACATCCTACACCTTCGACATACAGGTTAGTACCTTGAGAGAGGGATGGCATTCTTGTTTATTTATTGTACTAATGCACTTTGTAGTCACATTCATATTTATTCTTTATCTTTGCACTAAATGTTACCTGATTTATATTGTTTGATGTACTGCTGTTGTGTTATATGTGCCTTGTAAGGTGTCCCTGAGTGCTTTGAAAGGCGCCTTTAAATAAAACTTTTATTGTATTTTGTTTAGCATGCATGCTGTTCAGTGTAAGTGAAAATGTATATTTTAGTTTTAAACACCTACTACTAGGCCTGAAAGGTGGCTTTGAGAAGTTTGTAGCTTGTTCCTTTGTGGAGAAAAGCAGCTGCAGTCAGGTTTGTATTCAAATAACTGTTACGATCTACTCAGAAACAGAAACATTGTGTCCCAGCTTGCAAAGCAGGAGGACTCAAATGCAGAGACCAGAAGTAGGGCTAAAGAAAACTTCCTTTATTACTGTGACTGGCAAGCGAAGAGCAGAAACTGGCTGAGGTGAAATAGTTTAATACGAGGCATAACAGAACAGGCTGAATGAAACAGAACAGATGACTGGACAAAGACTAAAATGAAAACTGGACTTAAATACAAACCAAACTTATCAGACAATAAGTAACAGGTGGCACAAGACAAGGACAGGCTGGGAGCTGATACGCTGGGAAGACACGAGGAGCAGGGTATAGGGCTAAGGAGGAAGATGCATGGCAGGTTGGAGGAGGAGGAGGACGTAAAACACAACACCTCTCAATAACAACCCAGCATAAATCAACTGTCCCAGAATACAAGACTCAAGTACACAACTTCACAAGCTAACTAAGAATGCAAGAAAGTCCTTCAAAGATATGAAAAATAACATAAGTGAGTCAAATCCAGTGACCCAAAAGACAACATATGAATAACACAGCAAAACCAAAAGATTCAAAGTTTTAAAAATCTTGAACTTTTCAAATGTTTCTTGCAGCATAATCCACTTCTTTCCTGTTGATCTCTATGTTTATAGCTTCTTCAAAACATAGCCGGCTACATTCATATGATTTAGGGTGTCGGCTCTTTATAGCTTTAAGCTCTGCCCTGAGTGCAGTATTTAGCAATTTATTGATGTAGCAACTCTGCCATTACTCAGAGTCGCTGAGTCAAGATGATTTCAGCATTGTCTACAAAGGAGCAGGTAATAAACTGTTGATAGCCATCTTTTAAACCTGAAGGTGATAAAAAAATAGATTTTCCTTTACTTTATTTATGCTACTAGTTAGAAAGTGTTGAAGATGCTCTGAAATGTAACTTTTATAAAGTTGCATAATGTAAAATAGAAAGTTGCAGATATTACTTGTTGCTCACTTCAGAAACAACCTTAGTGTCTTTTCAACCCTTGTTTTAATATGCAAATAGCTGCCAGATATTCAGTTTGATGCTCAAGGATACTTTAGTTACATAGACACTTGCTGACATTGAGGCTTTTAGACACATTCTGCAGTTATATCGTGTTCTCTCTAACCACAAGGCCATGGCGATATCCATAATGTGAGTTGAACTTTCAATCTTCTATCATGGCCCCGGTATATCGTCAGGGTTGAGTGCTTGCATCAAGGTCACCTGCATGGTAATTATTTAGGAAATGGAGCAAATGACTTCGCTTTCCTCATTTAGGCAGTCCTTGATATTGAAATCTCATGTAATATAAATGTGGCCAACTATTTTTTTTTTTAGCTCTATAGAAGCTGAAAACCCTGAAAATGAATAAATTCAGTGATTCTTTTTATAAGAGATGTTTTTTTTCTTCTTTTTTCTAGGACTCTCTGACATAATCTGTATCTAGATGTACTTTGTTACTGAGTTAATCAATTTTCAAGCTGACTGTTGTGGAGCGGGTGGATCAATAATGACGAATGAATAAATGACTCATGGCCTGATTATGAAAATGTTGATTGTAAAAATATTGATTTTAATTTGACTTGTTTACCAAAGTAAATCAACTTCAAAGAAACAGATGAATATCCATTAAGATATCCATGGTGTGTTTGTTTTAATTCAAAAATGAGATACAAGAGAAGAAAATGATGGCTGGCATCAATGTCATATATCATCTGTCGACGTGCACTTGCTCGCAAAGCAAATGTTTTTGCTGATAAAACTATCAGTGGATTTTGAAATAGTGACTTATGAAATGTCTTATTTATATTTTGGCATGAACAACTTTTTTTACAGTCTAAAACACAAGTCGAGGAAAAACACAAAATACAAAAAAAACCAAAACAATACAGATGTTTGATTAAGCCATCAGGGTAGCTTCATTAAAGACCACACCTTTAATGATTTTGTAATTTAACACTGAAGACACTTTTGACTCTCTAAATGATGAACTAAGCCCATAACAATATTCAGCAGATAATTAGGCTTGAGCCAGTTAATTGTGTCTTTGGACGATGAGATGGGAAAGACTTCCACACTGAAATTAAAACCATGTCACTGATGCTGATTGCAGTTTCACTGACCGTTAGCTAAAATAATGGTTGTTATGATCTAAACTGTATTTAAAGAGTTTGTAGAGTTGTGTATTTCTTTAGCCCTTCTAAAATAAAATAAAATAAAAAATAGTAAAACTCACGTGGTGAATGGATTTAACTGTGTGTACTACCTATAGTTGTAACATAACGAGGAAGAGCATTTCATACTAAATCATTTAATGGAGTTACATGTCAGAGTTTACGGTGATGTTAGCAGCTATGACCTGCTCTTTACTCAATTTGTGAAAGTTTACACTTAAAAAATGTTTTTTTCCGAGTCGCATCATATCTGTCATACTAGAGTTAACTAGCCTTAAGTGTTTCTGCCGGGTGCTCCAGTTTCCTCCCACCATCAAATATGTGTGTTTAAGAGGTTATTAGTTGGTCCCTTGGCGCTATGCTGCGGCTGCTCGCTGCTCCTATTGTTTGTGTATAGGATGGGTCAAAAGCAGAAGATCAATTTTCCCACAGGGATCAATAAAGTACTTCTTCTTCTCTTGTCGACTAGAATTATGTGTGTTACTTGTGAAAATGTTGATTTGGTTGATTTATGTATTTGGCTAGTTGCAAAAATATTGATATTTTTCAGTGACATGTTATTCAATAGTTTGTATGCCAAAATACCCAATCTTGCACTACAATGACCACTGATAGCTATATTTAACAGCTGTTACTAAAAGCACAATATGCTTATTAACATTTAACCGAAACCACAATCTTTCTCTTACTTTTTACCAAAGTGCATTTGATGTCTAAACCTAACCACACGCAGCACTCAGGATGCAAACCCCAGCTTTTCATATTGATATGTACTGTGTGCATCTGCAAATGTAGCGCTTTCATTATTGAAAACAAACAACAACACTTTTTGCCTGTCAACATGATTCAGCCAGCAATAGCCAACACAACATAATTGGGAGAACAATTTAGTCGTTTATATACATAATTTCCAGTACCCTCTTACAGGGTTCTCATTTTAAAACAGCTGGAAACATTAAACAGCCAGCATGTGACTGCATATTTAACCAACTCATGGAGCTAAATGTTAGCTTAATTAGCTAACAAGCTATTGTACAGGTGATTTTAAAAAATCAACAAGAAGCCTGCGTTCGTCTGCCTTTGACTAAAATCAAGCTCCTATTTTAAGTGGTAAATCTGTCGGCATTATCATTGTAAGCTGCACATGTGCTTTTTAAGATTGGACAACTTGACAGGCATAGCAACAGTAACCAAGGGGAGGTGGGGCACAGCGAACGGTCAGTTTAAATCACTGTTAATGTCTTTAAAGCGGAATTACTGACCATTGCACTTCATATTCTGCAGGCAATCAACGGAGTCTCCAACAAGAGCCCGTATCCCGCCCAGCAACTGTCAATCAACATTACAACCAATCAGGCTGGTGAGTAGGGAGTGCAAATGCTGTGTGCATGTGTCAGCGTGTGTGTGTGTGTGTGTCTGTACAACCATCTGTGTATGTGTGTGTAAAGCATACCCTGGGGCACACTGGATTATGTGAGGGAGGGATGGCTAGGGGGATAAAGGAAATTGAGCTACAGCCTTTTAATTCATAAAACATGTTATAAGCTTGTCATCTCTCTCCCTCTCTATTCCCTTCTCTTCCCCCTTCTCTGTCTTTCCTGCACATCCACAGCTTTCATCCTGTTTTCCTCTTTCCCCCTGCCTCTCCCTCTATTCTCTTTTTCTAGCCTTTATCCGCTCTCCCTGCCCTCTTCTCTGTCCCCCTCACTCAGTCTCTGACAGTGTAATTCTTACAGACTATAAAGTGAGCTGAGTTACTGCTCCATCAATACTTTATAGAGACAGACACAAGCGATATTTCCACCGCTACCCAAATTTAGAGTTAAAAGCCGCTTTCCTCTGATGGAAAACACATCATTTACCTCGTTGACGGCAACCCAGGCTCATTCGTAATCAAAACATGATCCATTGTCACCCTGCCGCTTTCTGAGCGCATTTGTAACTGCTGCCGGATGCAAACCTCCCTTATCCCCGAAATCTTTTAGGACTCAACAAGAACTGATTTATTTTTAGCTTGACTACGCGAGGGGTTTTTAAAATTATGCAATGGGGTTTCGAGAACATTTCACGGGACCCAAGGATTTGAAACTCACTCAACATATATAGAAGTCTGTAAAATGTCAGTTGTAGGAATATTAAAAAGTGCTGCGAGGCTTTCAGGTGACAGCTCGTTCAAGCTGTAAAATTACGATGACAGAAGAGGTATTTGACTCATGGGGGAATCACAGCATTTACTGAGGATTATGGCAGCCACATGATGACTCAGCAGTGTAAGATGCATACTGTGCATACTATACTTATAATGGTTTCAGACAAGATAACCATAAAACCAGTGAAACAATTTGAATTATTATTTTGAGAGGGCACATTGAAGGTGCAGTGTGTAGTATTTAGTGGCATCTAGCAGAACACACTTTGGAATATTCATGTTTTCATCAGTGTATCACCTGAATATATGAATCATTGTATTTTCAGAGCAGGTCCTTCCATGGAGCCTACCATGGTGCACCACTACCATGTTTTTACAATATCCCAGAACAAACAAATCAAATACTGGCCAATCTTATAGTGCCTTGTGCATTTTTCTGTGAGTTTTGGGTCCACTGTAGGTTCTCTCCTGCACACTTAGAAGGCGGGGTATTGGTATTATCAATTTCTCTTTCCTGATTCTGTCCTCTCTTCACTGTTCACTATCAAGAAAAGTGTAAATGTGATGAAAATCATCTCATAAAAAGATCACAGAAGCAAAACCATGAAATGCATTATTGCCAGCAGCTTCTGGATCCTAGAATTATGGTAAAAATGCATTGCAGACATAACTCTTGTTGCTCCATCAGTGACAAGTGTAGTAATTTGTTTTCATGAGCCTGGGTGAGGAAAGATTTTCCTCCTTTGGGTGTAAATAGTCCTTGGCAATATGTCATTACATTACACCCTTTTTTTCCATATTTATGATGTTTAAGCATGCTAGCAAATCCTTTAACTGCCTAATTGATTGTGTTTACCTGTGTGCGCATGTGTGTGTGTTTTTAACAGCTCCCTCAGTAGTTCCCATAATGCACCAAGTGAGCTCAACAAGCCGCAGTTTCTCGTTGTCATGGCCACAACCCGAGCAGCCCAACGGAATTATCCTCGACTATGAGATACGATACTATGACAAGGTAGAGTGGGATGACAAATGTCCGTGTGTGTCTGTGTGGTTTTTGTTATGTTCACAGCCAGTAATCCATTAGAGTCAATATAACAGGCAAATCAATATCAACTACACCTAAGTCATCTATTATCAGGAGTATTACTGAAGGGCAGCAACATTCTCGCTGTTTCTTAAATACCTCAGCTTAAACTAGCTTCAGTGAAAGTGAAACAATTTGCTCATGCTTTCTCATTTACTGTAGGAAAATACGATTCAGTCCATGCAACATTCAGTAGTTAAATGGACAAGCATCACAACAGGTTGTTAAATATACGTAATGTAGATGTTTGATAAATTAGCCAATCAGAGGACTACAAATGGTGAGTTGGTGAATGGAACACCTTGAGAAAACCTACGAACTGACATTCAGATAATTTGATGAAGTAAAAAAACGACCCAAGGAAAAGGACGAAAAGAAAATAAGGGCAATATGTCATAGTCATTGCTCATGTAACAATTTCATCATACATACATTAAATAGGATGAAATGATACAATTTTTATTACAAACCTGGATTGGATTTCAAAGTTGGAGAGTATAAGTGCAAAAGGTTGAGTGCTAAACTATGGGCACTTCTTGCCGTCAATGGTCACCATTCGCAGCGGAATGGAAGGGACCACTTTTCATTTTGTTTTTGTATTTGTGGGGGGTTTTTTGCACTAAGCACCACTATATTGTTGTTAGATATAAGCCAGCAGTATGTTTATTGAGTTAATCTAGCTGTCTGCAATGATTTGGTACCCCAAACGATAACGTAAATGCTAATGCTAGCTTGCTAACTAGCTAATCATAATTTCTGTTAAATGCAACAGCTGTATTTGATTTTAGACAACACCCTGTTGAAACTCACACACTACACAAGTAAGTACATAGTGTAAAAAGTGAAGTATGTGATTTGAGACACAGTCTACAGTCTACAGACTATGTGAAAATGCTCATTATAAAAACAAAAACCTTGTAAGATAGACAAACAAAGTGTTGGACAATTTGAAATTTGAACCAAATGATAGCTCTGAGATGAAGAAAAGTTAGGGGATCTGGAATGTCAGCAGTAAAATTCATTGTAATCCACTCAACAGTTTTTAAGTAATTTCACTCTGAACCTCAAATGTCAACCTGCTGGTGACGCTACAGGTAAAGTCAAAATATCCTAAAAGTCTGTAGGATTCATCCTCTGGGGGCCATGAACGTTTGCCCAAAAGTTCAATCCATCCTAAATTTGTTGAGATATTTCTGTCTGGAAATATACCTAAAGAAAAATAACCTAATAAACAAGAGAACAATACTGTAGGTGAATGAGGACAAACAACTGCATTTCATTTAGTCAATGCATTTTTTTCATGCACATTATTCAAAGAATGAGGGAATTAAAAATACATATGGACATAATATGACAAGCATATAAAATACGTGCACAATACAGTTTTTTTAGCTTATAAAAGCTAAAAAAACAGCAATGCCCACTCTGACAACCGTGTCAAATGCACACATAAAGCAGTGATTATGGCTGATTTGTTGTTTTTGTGATGTGTGTTTTTGTTCTTTTGAATATGCCCATTAGCAGTTTCCCTCAAAATATAATGACAGTTCAATAATTGTTTTGGGTTTTTTGTTATATCCTGCCACCTAACACGGGTGATACTGGTTAATAAAAAATGTTCAGTTGGGCGGTGAATGCTGCTTCTCATAGACATGATGTGATGATTAATTAAGGACATCTGAGGGCAGAGACCTGTCAACATAATTGTTAGATTTGTAATGACTGTCATTTATATATTTTCTCTCTCACTCGGTGGATATTAAAAAGTTCAGTTCATGCATCATCTTTTGTAACCATATTATTTCCTAATAAGTCAGGATTGATCGTAGAGCTATAATGCATATTTCATGGGGCCTGTAGTCATGCTGACAGGGTTTCACAGTGATGGAGAACCTCTCTTTATTTCAGCACACATCAATTGTTGATGGAAGTCATGCAGAATAAATGTGCATCCATTCATTAACAAGTTGTTATAGTGGGTTCTTGTAAAGCTGTAAGACTACATTAACTCAATTTTAAATTTTAAAAGAAGCGTTTATTTATTCATTGAATCTCGCAAAGCTGTGTATGTACAAGTGATGAAGTACTTTAAGGTGCCACCGTTTTCTAAACTGTGGAACACAACATCTAATTGAATTTGGGAACTCTAATTGAATCAACCAGCTCACATGAGACACTGTAAGAATATGTCTCATGGGTCTCTTCACTTTAATCAATTAACAAAATAGCATCTCGGGAAGGTTTTAAAGATAATGATGGACAATCATTAAATATTGCAGTAATAAGATGCAAAAAATAGATTTAGGGTATGTTATTGGTCTTTTTTACCTGTGACATTGTTTCATAGCTCTGAAGCAGTTTTTTCACTTTGCTCTTCATTGTAATGAAATCAGCCCAGATCTCTCATTTTACATAGACTTCATCTTCATATATGAAGAGAAATCAGTTCAGTTCACAGACTCCTGTGAATAAGAACATATCTGCAGGAAAACCATTTTTGACGCCAGGATGTTGGAGATCTTTTCCTGGCAGTTGAGGATGAACAAAAAGAAGATGTATTAAAACTGAGTCTTTGTAGCCTAATTTCCTTTGCTTACAATCAGACAATGTGCTGATATATAAAAAAGTGCTCGGTGATAAATGCAATTATCCTCTCTCCACCAAACCATTTGGGCGATGGCTCTATTCTTCCCATGCTGTGCTACTGTCCTAAAAATAGAAGAGAGTCTCACCACCTGCTGGACTTGGAAACAGAAGCATGGTGGAAGAGGTACTTGCACATTCACCCATTAGATTTTTCTACCGTTGTTAATGACTTTCCATTTTGTAGAGCAGCTCTGGTCCACTATACCTCAAGATGACTGTGTTTAAGCCCTTGTTAGATTTGCAGAATGATGGAACAACAATACTTAACCACTACCAGAAACCACTTAGGGCTGCCTACACCAAACAGTTGTCTTTGTTAAAGATGTGTCTGCAGATTATTTTCAGAAAAAAACCCCATAAAAAAACATGTTCGAAAGTGTCCCCAAATATTCTGCTGCAGAAGCATGAACTAGTCACATAAAATGTTGGTATTTTTGCTGAGGACTAATCCATGCAAAAGGACAGTTTTGAAAATAGTAAAGCATGAATGTGATGTACAGCACATACATCACTCATCTGCTTTCTGTGGTGCATGTGAACATCTGGAGAGCACTGGGTGGACTTTACATCTCAACAGCTGAGACACTTAAAAACAAAAGGAGTAAGGCGCCTATATACTCACCAGTGTTTAAATCAAATCTCTCGCCATTCTGCTCTGTGAGGCTCTAGAGATCCTGACTCACTAAAGCAATCAAGCCTCCAGCTGCCCTGTGGTGGTCAAGGTTCTGACCTGTACTGTATGATCCTGGAGAGTAAAGCACCACAACACTTTGCTGTCAAATGATCAAACCTTAGCCTGCATAATGAATGTTGATTGCACTTCATTTTTACTGTACATTAATTAATACATTAAGTACATAATAGGACATAATAAGCCATAATTTATATACATTAGACAAAAGCTTCAAATAATATATTATTTATTAGACGGTAAGCAAACACAGTTTTATCCTTATTACACACCATTAACTTAAAATATGCTATAATTTTAAAGTGCATATAATGTTATATTAGACCCAATAAAAGGATCCTTATACACAATTAGAGACTATTTTACATGATCATACCCTAATTAGAAATCAGTTATAATGCCATATCAGATCCAAAATATGCAGCAGTTAGATATTATTCTACCCTTACTACCAAATTATACTGTAATTAAACGCCACTTAATGCTACCAACATGGACCTATGATAGTTTAATTAGACAACACAGGCTGTAATTAGACAAACATAATTCCATATTACATCAGGCAGACAAAACACTGAGAGCTCATCATAGGATAAATACATTTGGCCTTTTTTTAAACATAGTTTCACTTTCTTACAGGGTCATCCATTGCTCATTAGAAGACAACTATACTATACCAGTATATTATACTACAAATGAAAGTCAAATCACATCAGGTAGCTACTTAACACGTGTTGGAGCCAGAGTTTGTGGGTGATACATAGCGTAATACATGTCTCCTCCATGCTTAACTTCCATACCAGTTAAGACATCAGATCATTTAATACAATGTTGCTATCCCATTCCAGTAACATTAAGCTATGGATGCTGTCTAGGACATTGCATCTTTATTTCCCACTGTCAGACCCTTACTGGGCTTTCGTAGAGGGTAATTTGCGACACATTAGAGCAGTGCCATACCATAAAATTAAGTGTGGTCCCGTGGCGCCAGTGAGGGCTTCTGATTTAGGTCTGAAATGTGCATGACTTGTTTTGTTTTCCTATGAGAAGCACTTGGAAAGAAGAAAACAAAAAGACAGGATTCATTTCGACTGCTTAATGGTTCTGTCTTCTTCATAATTCAGTAAATGGCACACTGAAAATTAAGTTAAAAGCACAATATCACCCAAAGCTAAACATAAGAATATCGTCATCTTTTCTGAAGCCGAGCCACCAGCTGGAAAAATAGATAGACTTTCACTGCAGACAGATTATAAATAAAGAGCAGAGCACCTACAAAGGATTGTGTGAGGTACACCACAAAGAACAACATGCCTCCTCATCCACAGCCCACATTCCCTGCCATCTTCTTATCCAGCTTACAAAAGTGAAGAAAATAGTTATGGCATTTTATTTTTGGGAGGGGGGGGGGGGCTTCTGCAAGTCACTGCACTCATTTTTTTTCTTCTTAATACATACTGTCAGAGAGTTGGTGCTTCCATAACTCATAAAAAGTCTGAACTACAAACAGAACTGCAAACTTTAAACACGCCAGACTCTTGTCAACTGTCTTATCTATTCTCTTTGATGAAAACACTCAGTCCTAAAGTCCGTAACTCCAGAGGGATCGCTCACGGATTCCAATTTTCCATTTGACATACTGTATGGTTGCAATTTTATTGTACTGCACAAGGGGTAAAAGTCTGTTTGTGTGTTTCATTTTTATTGATAGGGTTATTATTGCTGCTCTTTAACTTTGTGACAGTGTGAGCTATAATTCCATGAAACCATAAAAATACAGTATTAACTACCATTCATCATTACATAAGACCTTATATTATTACTACTAAATTTACCTCTCAATATATGTTTTTTTAATAAATAGCTTTCAGCTTTTAACTCAATTAAGTAAAATATGGTTTCTTTAAAAAGAACACTTTAACGAGACTATTTAAAACCCTGCTCTTATTGCCTCACAAATGTGTACTCATCACACTCACATGCTCTTTTCTGTCTTACTCATATTTTGAAATGCCACTAAAACCATATGAACTCATACATACCCAGTGCCTGATGACATTATTGGAATAAACATGAAATATGTTGTCTCAGGGTAATGCAAATGTATTTATATGGCACATTTCATACACAAGAGCAATTCAAAGTGCTTTTACATAATGCAATAAAAACACCAAAAAAAGATAAACAACATGAACACATTAAAATGCCAATTAAAAGAGCAGAAAGCTTTTTAAATGGAAATTATAAAGTTAATAAATGCAGTATAAGTAATAGACTAGAAATGCAATCCCCAAATGTCACAAAGGGAAAAAAAACTACAGGAATCAATCAATCAAAAGTACAAGAGAACAGTAAAAAAAAACACCAAATGTGAAGATAAAATGTCTTTACAGATATGCCCATTAAATGAAAAAACTCTGCAAATGTATTTGCTAATGCAAATCAGTAGTATACAAATGTATTGCAGTGTTATACTGCTACAAGTTGGCACAGGTCTGATACCAATAGTCAACATGTCTTTCAGCCTTAACCACAATTTTTATTTTACCAGTTTAGAAAATGCTCATATGTTTTGTGTCATTTTAAGAGGCACTGGAAAATAATCAGTTTTGTAAGTGTGGGATGAGGACTTCAATGATCAACCACAGAAAGAGCAGAATTTCAGGGAAAGAGAGAATATGAGCAAAAAAAAGAGTTGCGATTCTGTATCTTGGAGAGCAATTAGAGTGATTCGAGGACAGAGTGAGAGGAGCTGAACTCACTGAAAGATGTACTGTAGCTGCAGTCTGACACTCACAGATAAAAACCTTTACTTAGTCAAAATCAGGGCAGCGATTTAAAGTCTGCCTTATTTGATGCCGCCTTTGCTTTAACATTACTTAACACGGGAGCCAATTAAGACCCCGAATGAAAAGCTGACATTCAGCTCTTTCATTGTTTCTTCTTTTTGTTTTTCCTCCTTGATATCAATACTTATGAGGGAGGGGTTGGGGGGGGGGGGGGGGGGGGTTAGTGTATTTTATATCGTAGACAAGCAAACCACATAAAATGACTAATTATAGCATATATATCCAAGTGAAGAAGCCCTCAGGATGCAGTTTCATAAGCCTGGAGAGAGACAGGACAGGTTTTTCTCACCAGACAGCTGTACTTTTTTGTACTTTGTCATCTTTCCTCCTTCCTTTCCTTCATCTTCTCTTCCCTCACCACCTCCTCCCTCACCCCAACCCTATAGATAATGAGGTTTTTAATGTAGTAAATTTGATATGGCACAGGGAGGCAGGATTTTTCCTCTCTACTTATCTCTGGCTACCAGACCTTCCCAGATGGGCTGCCCCCTAACCTCTTGACTGTGGCAAGCATAGAGCCCCCCTGCCCCCCAACACACACACGCACACACACACACACCTCCAAATAATCCAAACCCCACCCCCGACACTATACCCCAATTTCTGTGGCCACTTCCAAATATAACTCTTATTCTCTCCCAGCTTTTCACATTTCAGACTCTGTAGTTTTTCATGTATCGTGTCCTCATTATCACAGTGGGATTATGGGAGCTCGTCTTTAGTTATACAACAGTATAACAACAGAGCACTCAATTATGCTAAATATGAAGCTAATGTAGGGACACAGGACTTAAAAGACATATGACATTTTCAGGCATCATAAATATAGCCACAAGCAGCAACAAAGATAGTTTAAGACTATAACTAATGGTTATTTTCATTATCGATTCATCTGTTGATTATTTTCTTGATTAATGGTTTAGACGTTTAGTCCATGAAATGCCAGAAATTGGTGAAAATCACTTATCTCAAAGCCTGAGGTGCAACTGAAAGTGTCTTGGTTTGTCCAGTTCATTCATCCACAACACAAAGATACAGTTTTCAGTCATGAAGGACTAAAGAAACCAGAAAATAATAATAATAAAAAAGCTAGAATAAGACAATTTGAGCATTTTTTCTATTAGACTCAAACAATGAATTATGTTGATCGACAAAGCGACAAATCATTGCAGCTTTATAGTTCATTTATTGGAAGACATTCAAAGAGGAAAATGGGTAACAGTGGTAACAGTAAAATAACAAAAACAAACTAATCTTTAACCTCTTTTCATTCACTTCCATGTCCTCTTTTGATAACCCCCGCTCTTTCATTCCACACTCCCAACCCTCATTTTGTTCTGCGCTTTCTTTTCCCTCCTGCTCCTCATCACCATCATCATCTCTCTCCCCTTGCTCTACGCTCTGCCTCTGACCCCTCCACCTCCTTCATCCTCACGGCATGATTCCCTCCCCCCTGCTTGCATGCCATCATCACACCATATCTATCACTCTCTCTGGACTGTTTCGATTTAGCAGCTGTAAAAAAACCTTTTTATCTGGGAGAAACGGGGGAGAGGAAGCATAGAAGAAGGCTATGGAGAGATAGAGGTAAAAGGTGGTAGCCTTGGGTTTTTAAGATAGGGCTGATAGGTCTGATGCCTAATTCACCTCAAGTGAAAGACTGGGAGGAGAGAAGACCAAACACACATGTCTCTGTGGGTTTTTAGTAATTAACTGCATTATCACGTTTTTATGTGAAGGGTATAGGAATAGATGGGTCAAAGAGAAGAAGAGAGTAGAAAAAAAGAACATTGAGAGGCGAAAAGACAAAGAGGAAGGGACACAAAATATTAAAGGAGGAGAAATATGAAAAAGGTACAGTAGTGGTGGACAAAATGAATGATGACTGGAGGGTAGATGAGAGGAGTCTAAGTAGGAGGAGTAGGATGGAGGGGAATTTAAGGTTGGAGAAGAGTACAGACAGAAAAAATAAGAGGTGGAAAGAAGTCTTCAGGGCTGGAAATTAGATAAAAAGTAGAGCATAAACAGAAAGTTGTTTTCCAAGTTTTTTTTACAGGTTGCCATGTGCCCGAAACCTCAGCAATTTCTTGTACAAATACGATTACAATGATTAACTCTTTCATTTAAAGACATATTCACTTCCAGGTCTTTATATTCTGGTGCTCTACTGGAATATCTTTTACCATTCAAAAGACTCTTTATTTATTGTATTCTGGCCCTTGGATGCTCAGTTCAGATTCTCAACCATTTTTGCACCTATCTCCTTAAGGCCTCATGATGAAGACACTCTGTTCAAATTAGTCAGCTTCTTCTTCCAGCATCTATGTAAACAAGCAATAGTATCACGATCTCGCTTCTTTTTCTTGTTCTTTACTTGAAATGGAAACCTCTCAAATACATCTGTAGCCCAAATCTGAGAATGCAAACAACCCAAGGGGAAGGGACGACTGTTTGTTTGCATGCACGAACAATCTGATGTCATCACAAGGAGAAAGTAGAGTTAACATCGTAAACAAAGTGCTCAGATCAGGCTGAAGCCATGGGTGTTTCATATGCATGCAGAAATGTTGCATACGTATGTTGTTAAAGTTTTAACATACTTAAAATATGGCATCATAAAATTACAAAAAGCACGTTATGTCCTCTTCAAGTAATAATAATAATAATAATAATAATAATAATACATTTTATTTATAGGCGCCTTTCTTGGCACTCAAGGACACCGTACAGAGTTAGTGAAATTAAAAACGCATTAAAAACACATTAAAAAGAAACAACAATAAAAATAAAGACAATATAAAAGTGACAGCAATTGACATCAGATGGAATGGGTAGTTTTAAACAGATGTGTTTTGAGTTGTGATTTGAAAAGGGGGAATGAATTGATGTTTCTGAGTTGGGGTGGTAATGAATTCCAGAGACGGGGAGCAGAGCGGCTGAATGCTCTGCTCCCCATAGTGGTGAGACGGGGAGAGGGGACAGACAGGTGTATGGAGGAAGAGGATCTGAGGGAGCGGGAGGGAGTGAGAACGTGGAGAAGATCGGACAGATATGGGGGCGGGGGGAGGGCGAGGTTGTGGATGGCCTTGAATGTTAACAGAAGAACTTTGAATTGAATACGGAACTGAACCATGAGCCAGTGGAGCTGTTGGAGGACAAGAGTGATGTAGTGGATGGAGGGGGTTCAAGTGATGATACAGGCAGCTGAGTTCTGGACCAGTTGAAGTTTATGGAGGGATTTGTGAGGGAGGTCGAAGAGGAGAGAGTTGCAATAATCCAGATGGGAAGTGACGAGTCACCCTATATAGCACTTATAAGCAGTATACAAATTACAATATGTTTTCTAACACTGTAATTATTATTATTATTGTAACTGTTTTTTTTAACTATATTGTCATTTATTATCTGTTTTTACTTGAGCCTCTACTTATGGGTACCCACAGGATGAGTACTACTTACATTAATAAAAATGTATATCAGCTAACAACTGCATTATAGTGTGCAATAAACCATGTATTAAAAGTTATACTGTTTTTGAATACTAAATAGGGGTACTTAAAGTAAAATGTTACAAGGTTACCATAATCCATAGAACTGTTGGCCACAGCTACGAAAATAAAACCTTGCTGTAATAAATCAAAGTTTCACCTTAAGGGTCAGTTCATCCAAAAAAAAAAAAAAAAAAAAAAAAAAGTTGCTTGTTTTTCTGTGTTGTGCTCCTTCTTAGACACTCTCACACCCTTATTTAGTGGATGTAGATAGTGCTGCTCGAAGGGTGTCTTTTCAGTAACAATGTTAACAGTTAAAATTCAACACACCTCGCTGTGAAAAGTGTTTTCAGGAGAAAGTGTTCATAGTGAGGTCTGTGGATTATTCAGAGTAACCGAGAGAACATTTTGGGAAAGAGAATTTTACATGAACACATTTTTACTGTTTAAAGTGGAAAGAGGCCAAAAATGAGACACTGAGAAGATGCTGCTGTTATACAGTCCTGCCAGGGTGCCCGTCGTGTCACAGCTTGAAAATAAATGTCTCAGTTTGGGTTCGAGTGTGGAATTAATCTTGTCTTAGTACTTGGCAAAAAGTGGGCACTAAATCTAGTCTCTATCTCTCTGTCTGTGACTGATGTGTGGTGGCTTGTCTTTGATGGCTGTGAAACATATGTATCTCTGTCTATACCGTCTCCTCAGTCTCAGTCATCAATGCTGAACAGTTCAATGGTCCAGAGCGAGACGCCCAATGTGGTCCTGGAGGGGCTGAGGCCGGGGACTGGCTATGTGGTCCAGGTGAGGGCCCGCACTGTGGCCGGCTATGGAGCCTACAGCAAGGAGATGCTTTTCCAAACACTCACCGATGGTAAGTGTGTGGGTGGTTGACTAGAGTGTGTGGAGGTGTGTGTATGTGCGGGGGAGGGGGGGGAGGGGGGCATGAAAGTGCAGGACTCGAATCTGAGAGGTTGAGCAAGAGTGAAAATCTGGCTGCAGAGTAATTAAATTCTGCCCTACTTTGTGTTTGTGTGTGTATGTGTGTTTATGAATTTGTGTGTGCCTGCAGTCATGTAAAATGAGCCTTGTAAATGATAGTCGATGTTTGTTAGAGTGAAAGCAACTGTCAGGTATATATTTTCCCCTCTAGAAATGCTCAGTTATGACAGAGTTTAAAGAAAATATGAAAACAATACCACTCTTTTCAATGTGTGTGTGTGTGTCTGTGTGTGTCTGCAGATGAGTATAAGTCAGAGCTAGGACAGCAGCTTTCCCTGATTGCAGGCTCTTTAGTAGGAGGAGTGTGTATCGTCTCGTTGGTAGCTATCGCCATCATCTGTACCAGGTAATGCACCAATAAACACACAAACTATGACATGTCCTACTGTAACTGGATGATGATATTCTGTTTGATACATTGCATACTTTGAATTTCCAATCAAAGCTACAGTATCTTGATCAAATTAATGAAGCTGTACTGACTTATTGGTACAGAATAATGAACTCTATCTTTTCTTCTTATGAAATAAGGGAATGTATCTGTATATATTTGAGTTTGTAAAATTTGAAACAATAATAGGAAAATACTGTTGAAAATCTAATAAATTCAAGGAGTTTGCTCAGTTGCCATGAGAAGTTATGTTCTCAAATAACTGTTCGCAAACTCCATCTGCCAAAGAAGACTTTGAGAATTGAAAATTGAAAGCTTGACTTTTACTTTTTTTTTTTTTTTTTTGACAAACTGCTCTTTCCAAAGTTATTTATACTCTTTTGAGGGATTTATAAAGACATTTATTTGCATTTTTCTCCGACATTTTTTTTTCATTTTTACTACATGAAAAATTCTCCAGGCTGTGCTTAAGGCAAGTGTACCTTGTTTACTGACATTTACAGTCAACACCATCTTCTTGCAGCACATTTTACATATGAACATTAAATTATGGTGTAAATCAGATTCATTTGGGTGTTTTTGCAGAAAACAGGGGGGAAATAAAAAATAATACACCTTGGTTATTAGGTATAAATTACAAGATTGACTTTTTTGCACTCATATGCAGCATGACACTGAATGTGTACAAATTGTATACTGTAGTTACAATATATTACACTACAATATCTGTACGGATCACTGACACAATGTTGGTTTTGCCTGATGTGACGATGTACTGAAAAAAAATTGAATTACTAAAACTTGACAAAAATGCTGCAAAAAAAATCTGTTTTGCTTCCACAGCACTTTTAAAGTAGATTTGAACTCTCTAAAACATCAAAAGTTTTCGTGACCCTATGACCTCCCAGAAATATCAAGTGACAACCTGTCTTTGCTGTATGCAGTATAAGGTATCTAATGTGAAGATCAGTTGACATATTAAAATGTTACAGACTGTATTTCTTTGGTTCCATCCTCAGATGAAAGCATGAAACAAGAGCTGACAACACAGAACAGTAACAAGTCACCCAATACTAATGAATTCCTTAAAGACATTTTCTTTTCTTCTGGCAGACATTTTTTTGACATCCAGACAGACTATTTATTTAACCTCACCCCGGTTGAAGAGAAGACAACTAATTAGTATTTTTATCTTTGCAACATTTCAAACTTTTGTGTAAAATTTCTGTCTGCTATTGCCACTTTTTACCAAAAATCTCTGTTTATTTGTTTTTTGCCTGCAGGAGAAGGCAGTTGAAGGAGAGTGTGTACGGTGACAAGCTGCAGCAGTACAACGCAGGCGGAGGTACGACCACTACTGACATTTCTACTGCACTCATTCATCAGTTAAATTGAGGTGTTTATATTTGCACTTTCTCCCTTGCTCCTCAGAGGTGACTCTGAGGCCTGACATGTTTAGTGGTCCCACCCCAACCGTGACCTTTCCCACCCTGTCAGAGGGTCACAATTCACCGGGGGTCAAGATCTACATCGACCCCTTCACCTACGAGGACCCCAATGAGGCTGTGCGGGAGTTTGCCAAGGAAATCGATCCCTCTTGTGTGAAAATAGAGGAAGTCATCGGATCAGGTAGACATTTTCATAGACTTAGCGTCTTTGACAATTTGGTCTCCTCTCTGTCTTGTTGGTTCTATAAGGGAATGAAATTCAGTGAACACCTAAATTAAAATCCATGATTGTTTTTAATATGTCAAATATTACTGTGCTTTTGTTGTATTTTAAAAAGTGCTTTGGTTGAAGAGTAAGATGAAAAAAACCTGACAAAATTCACAGTCCTAACTCATATCTCCTTCACGCTGCTTTCAAAACAGGAAAGTTGAAAAAGTAAACCTTAGTTCCTTTAATGAGACCAACTGTCACTTGAAACAGCAGATACTCTACAGTAAATTAATCAATTTCTTCAACTGTGCCAGACTTTTGTGTCAATGAGAAAGATCTGGAAACATGCTACAGCAATTTATTATTTTGCTTTATTTTTTTGCTTTGAAGTCAGGAGAGATGTTTTATTCATGTCGAAAACTTTCACAGGAATAAATTAAAACTGTCTTCATGCATTCTCTTTGGCTATCTCAGCTTTCACTGTAAAAATGCTGTGTGATGTTTGGCAAATGGAGAAAGTTGGATGTGAAACGGAGTCCCAGAGCGTCCTCTGATATTTTGGGGGGGCAGAGTTTTTGCATCTCAGCTGTCAAATAGAAAAAGGAAAAATGGGGAAAAGCTAAACAAAAAATACTTTTCAGTTGCTAAGATCAAATACCTTTTTTTAACCACTGATCTCTGAATGCTGACATTTTAACTTTATCTTCCCCAAGAGGGGCCCACCCAGGTGAAACAGAGAACACATGCAGTCTTGAACATATTCATACATGAAATGTCTTCTGTTATCTCCTGTACACAGCGAGCCAGTGGAAACTAAAGGAAAACTCCTTGCGTGCCCAAACATACTTCCCCAATAAAACTGAGTTTGATTCAAAATACATAAAACACAGTACATAAAAGACTTAAAATATTCAAAGCATGCCAGCAAACAGAATAAGACCCCTGCCTGGATGTCCCCTAAAGGTATTTGCAAATGTCTCAGTAGTCCCCTGAATGCCATGGTGACATGTTTGCTGCATAAACCTACCACAAGTGCTCAGCTAAGGGAAGCCTGTAAGCCTATCTGATTGACTGAGGGTGTTGGCGGTCAACAGGAAATCAAACCTTATAAACAGCATAAATAAAACTTTATATCACAATACAGATAAATGTCACTGTAGTATAAAGTACATTTTCTGGGAACTGTATTGAGACCGTGTCTTTTAATCTAACATGCTTACTTTGTTTTATTATCAGCAATAATTAATCGTTTTTTAAGATGTGATGTTTTAATGATTAATTTCTGATATTTGTCTTCTACCCACGCACTGTAAAAATAATGGACGTAGCCAACATGACATCACCCATAGGTTTGTGGACTGTCATCGTCTTGAGAGGTGACAGTATTTAGACAAAAGGTTGAAGCTGACCGTTATGCTAGTTGCTAGCTTGTTTAAAACAGTTCATTTACAATCCATGGTTAACTGTGATAATGCTAATGCAGACTTAAAAACTCATTAAAAACAAAAGATTCATATACAACTTTGAATGTCTTACAGTACAACCGACAATGAAGTAGCACTACTAAAGTTATACATATACTCTGTGAATCTAGGGTTACGCCATGGTTACGCTAACCAATGTCGCTGTGGTGGTCACAAGGTGGTCACTTCCTAAAGCAATGACATGAAAATAGTGATGGAGAACATAAACTCACTAGGAAAGTGTTTACGGAGGTAATAAATAGGGTTATTTTCTCATAGACTTCTTTACAATCGGACTTCTTCTTAGAACTAATGGAGTTGCCCCCTGATGACCATTGGAGACAATGCAAATTTAAGGTGCCTCCGCATTGGCTTCACTTTTTAGAACCAGAGCTACCTGCTTGCTTCTACCTTTTAACCAATGGAGGAATGTTTTTATTTCAAATGTTATCCCTTTGATAGATCATAAGGGTTCTTTTTTGTTTGTTTTTCTTTCCTTTTTTGGACCAAAACCAATCAAACCCAAATGGCCATGGAGCTGTGGGTGATAAAGGTCATGAACCAGATTCAAACCTTCACCACTGAGAGTATGTGCTTTGGGCTTTTGGTCTGTTGAGCCACTCTGAGAGGCTTTCCATAATCCCTCCGTTTCGCACTTTATTTCTCTCAGGGGAAGGTTTCTCACCTCCGCCAGAGGTGACAGAGGAGGGATGAAAACGATGGGGAGGGAGGGGAAAATATGAGCCTGGGTGATATGAGATGTGGCCGAACTTTGAGCCCTTAAACGGTTGAATCTCCACCATTCTGCTGCGATAGTATAAAAATTTATCCACAGCTTGCTCTCTCCCTATCTCTCTCTCTCTTTTTCCCTCTGTTTGACTCCCCACTTTCTTTTCTTTTTGTCTTTCTTTGATTCTTCCCCCTATCTTCATCTCTCCCTGTGATTCAACCCCTCTGGAATTTTAGAGTTTGTTTGCATATAGAGAAATGCTAAAACAAAGAACCAAGGGGGGAAAAGCAGAACAACAGATTGCGGAGGGAAGATAAAAGAAGAAAGCACCCCAAGGAGATAATAAAAATATCTCACCTCACTTTCTCTTCTACTCCCTCTGTGATAACACCCTTCTCTTTTCCTCTAGCCTTATTACTATCATTCACATTGTAAGAAACGTCCTTCATAAAAAGCAGCTTTTTACTCAAAACTATTTCGGAAACATTTTAATTTACCAAAAAATTGTTAAAATACAGATTAAATACAACATTTTAGAAAAAAAACAAACTTGTAACAGTAAATATTTTTGCTAATGCTCCATCCTCTTCTTGACCTCGTCTACTTTAGAAGAGGAAGTGACATGTCATATGATCTCGTCTCTCTGCCAGAAAATTACTATTTTCATTCCTCTCCTGTCCATCCATCCATACTTCCCCCTTATTATCAGTACTGACTCATTTCTTTCCCTCACTCTTTCACATCTATGTCCACCCCCCCATCCCTCCTTCCTTCCCCCATTTTCCCTCTTCCCATTCTGCCCTCCATCCATCTCTCCCTGTGCTGATTTACAGCAGTGACAGTAGATGGTTTTTAATGAGCAGTGAGATGTGGAGCAGAGATCACAGTGAGACAGGACGACACAGCCTGTCATCCAATTCCCATCACTCATCCATTATTCACACACCGATCCTTATCTCTGCGATGAGGACTTATATTTTGAAGTGATATTCAATTTTCATGTCCCTGAGCAGCATATGACTGCATTTATTTTGACAAAAGACATCTGTGTCTCAAGAACATGTGAGAAAATTGCTATACATTTGAACAGGTTGAAGACATTGTCAACAATAAAATGTAACTTTTAACTTCAGTGTAACTAGGGCTGCAGTGATAAGTCGATTTAATTGATTAGTCGCCAAAAAGAAAAAAAATTGTGTTTCAAACTTCCCATGTGGATATTTTCTGGTTTCTTTTGTCTTCTATGACACTAAACTCTTTGGGTTGTGGACCAACACATTTGAGTTTTGAGAAACTGTGATTGACATTTTTCATCATTTTCTAACATTTCATGGGCCAAACAACAATCAATGACTGAAGAAAATAATCCACAGATTAGTCAATACTGATGGCTGTAATGATGATATTCATTAGTTGCAGCCCTAATTGTAACGTCCAGGTTCAGTGTCCATTGGACGTATGCATATCATCATCAGCATAAAGAAACAGAAACATAACTCACATTAACAAGGTAAACTCCTGAAGCATTTAGCTGACTTTCTTGTTTGTTTGTTTGTTTTTTTATATCCACAAAATGTTCCAAGCACTCATTAACCAAGCAAAGTATTTGTATCCCATGTATCACTGTGCCAAAGACTGAATGAGCAGGTAGAAATTCACTGTTTTAATGATCAAAACTGCAAAAGTGAACAATGGAGAACCACAGCAGGATACTGTAACTTAAAATGCTTTTTTTTCTTTTTTTAAAGAAGAGAAACTGCACAGCAAACCATAACATTGTTAGGCAGAAAATTAATTATCATTGTCCTGTATGAATGTACTTTAGTTCTTTAATAGTTCTTTATGTTCTTTAATATGAAACTGCAAAATGGAAATAATAAATAATTAAGATGATATTACAGCTACTATAATTGTTTACCCTTACCCTCAAGGAAGGTAAAACCATACTATTCCCTATTGTCTGACAGTATATTTATTCTAGATTAGTACTTTATTCATCCCTGAAGGGAAATTAGGGTATTATACCATCACAATAGAGACAAGGCAAATATACAGGTTATACAGAACAAACACATAATAGTGCAGTCAATAAATAGATAACAGTAAAAAAAAAATATATTACCAGGCATTTCAATAGTCAGCTATAAATAAACCAGGCATTACCAGTACTAAAAAAAGAAACCGAACAATCTACTTTGAATACATTCAGCAGCATTCATTATATAATCTAGTGGCAGCTGGCAGGAAAGATGGCCTGAACCGCTCTGTAAAGCATCGTAGTTGGAGGAGTCTGTTACTAAAAGTACTTATCTGCTATGATGTACAGTGGATGGGAGGGATTGTCCATGATTGATAGTAGTTTAGCCCTCTCGGCTGCCAGAGAAAGGATGTATCAGCTCATTGGAACTCCCCAGTGAGGCTATATGATATGCAAACTAAAAAAAACCCAAACAAACTCAAATCCGAGACTTTTTTTTTTTTTTATCGGTGCACCATTTCATCAATTGAAAACTTTAGGATTTCAACTATAATTTAAAATAAAACTTTATTAATTTAAACAAATCTGCACATTCATCAAGTTGCCACTGCTTGTTAGAGGTTTATAAATCCACAACTCTCAATTCAACAATAATTTGTACAATAATTAATTACACTTTTTTTTTATCATATTTTAATGAAACACGAACTTAGCATGAGCTCATTAACAATAGCGTACTTAGCATAATAAGTTTGCATTCCACTGTGACCACATGATGATAGCAGGAATATAAACATGAATAGACCATGCTTTAATTATACAAGAAATGAAAATGTGAGCAGGGATTGAAGCTACAAGGTGAACTTTAAACTCTTTATCCACAAGATCCCCAGGCTACCTTTTGTTGAAACCACAAGACAAAAGTTTAGGAGCAGTGTGCAGAGTACCTGAGCAATAATAATGGCACTGTCCCTTTTATCTTGTTTGACACTTCTGTTATACAACCTTCCCCAAACACTAAAAAGAGTGGGAGGGGATTTAATTTTTATTGGGGTTTTTTTTTTTCAGTCTGCAAAAAATACCGTCAGTGTGCCCTTGAGCAAAGCCCTCAACCTCAGTCTGCTTCAGTGGAGCTGCTCAGAGGCCATCAATATGAGACCGAGGTGGCAGAGGGCATCTCCCAGGATTGAGAGAGTGTTTATGCGTTTAACATGCCCTGCCCTGCACACTACTGAGAACAATATGATCTTTCTCTTCATGACTGATAATGGAAGATGTAATAAATGGTAACCAAACGATATGAACTTCTGGCCATCTGATTTCACAAGCAATCTATTTTACATAACAAAATGCAATTCATTTGTGATTATTTATCAGCCTTTTTATTGTGTGTAATAATTTATATGAAGGCTCTGAATGCAAAGAGGCATTAAAAAAACAACCATTCCCCCAACAATGCACTTGTTTTTTTCTCTGCTGAGACACATACTCCTCTCTGAAGAGTCTTGGGCCCCAGACATAATTCACACAAGTAAGGAAAACACAAATGTGGTTGATCAATCTCAGTCCCCATGGAGGGTGATAGCATTTAAATGACAGTACTAAACAAACATGGTGTCTGTGGAGGAAGCAGTGCTGCTCTACATAATGCACATAGGAAAGAAAAGAAAAACAAACAAAGAAAATCATGAGAAAGGACAGAGAACTCCCGTCTGAATGAAGAGGTGACAGAGTCTACTAGAGCTACAATGTACTGTGAGTGGAAGTTAACCCATACAAAAGAAGTCAGCCTTTCTCCTGTTGTTTCATGCTATAGTAACCTCAGACTTCAGCTCATACTTGTGCTCAGTTGAGAATTTTTAGGTGACAAACCCAACTTACAACAACATGTGAAATTGATGCCTCGTTACTCAAAGTGTGTGTGTTTTCTTTCAGAGCTTGTTTCAGGGACCTTACACCAGATATGTATCTTGTAATTTTAAAAAGAATTGTCTAACGTCAGCGCCATCATGTTTTCTCCTTTAGGTGAGTTTGGGGAAGTGTACAAGGGCCGTTTGAAGCCTGTGGGGAAGAAGGAAATTCCTGTGGCCATCAAGACCCTGAAGGTGGGCTACTCTGAGAGACAGAGGAGGGACTTCCTGTCTGAGGCATCAATCATGGGCCAGTTTGACCAACCAAATATTATCAGGCTGGAGGGTGTGGTCACCAAGAGCAGACCCACGATGATCATCACTGAGTTCATGGAGAACGGAGCTCTTGACTCATTTCTCAGGGTAAATAACAACTGCTGAACTTTATATGACACTCAAGAAAGCAATACAGTACTAATGTTGAACAGATGCATTATAAGTGCATATGTACTTTACCTCTATATTGATCCCAAACTCTGATACACTACACTACTCCAATACAGATATTTATAGAAGAAGGGATAGCTTCACTTCCCCATATGTGCATGTCAAGAGTTTTTGGTTCTTCTATAATGACTGTTAATATCTCAATGTAGGTGTATGTGTTGGAGACAAACTGCACAAACTATTTTCTCTTTGTGCAAATGACTTCTAAAGTTCTGAAGATCATATGAAGCTTCATCAGTCGGTCATTCTTGTAAAAATTACACCTTTGTTTTACTGTCAGAAAACACTGAGCATCAGTGAAAGACAGTTTGTTCAAAAAAGACTAACTTTAAAAAAATATCCACCTGATTTGACTAACTTAGACTGCTGAAGCTGACCTTTGGATGCATTTTTGCATAAATAGAACATATTGTCATCCATCACTTATATTGGAGACGTGCTGGGAGTGGATCCATACATATATGTATGGCCTGTACAGAGAAGGAATGACTTTCATAAAATGAAAAAGGTCTACCCATCTTTAAAAGCTGCAGATATTTTACGTCCATCTAAAACATATAATATAAACTACAGCTGGGTTGAGAAGCGTATGGACTAGTTGAGCTTGACAGTTCATTAATGATGATTGGAAACAGCAGTTGATATTATAATCTCCACTCTTTGCTGGTTCTGGAGCTTTTTACCATGCCACACTGTCCTCATTACCTGATTGAGTTGCTCCAGAACAAGCTAGTAAGTGGACCTTGATTTGAAATTGATGTTTGCATTTTAAGACTAATTGAAGGAGATTGTGTAAAACTCCCTAACACAGGTTTCATTTTAAACACCATCTGAAGCTGTTGAGAAGAATAATAAGTAACCGTGGATGTTATTATATCGATGAACACTTAGCTGACCAATATCATAGATTCAGTAATATAGCTCAGAAATGGACATGAATACGCATACAGAGAAACAGATGGACAAGGGAGGCTTGGGTAGCATTTGGTAAAAGAGACACAAAGAGCGTAACAACCTCCTGTTCTTCCTTTTCTTCCATCTTTTCCCTTTCCTGTGCTCTTTCCTCCTCATCCTGCCAGCCTGTCTGTCAGTCAGTCTGTACAGTCTGTCCATCTCTTTGATCCTGCCCTCCTTTCTAGGCGCCTCTAAAAACAGAAAGAGAAACTCTTTGATGTTAAGTTCTCACAGTGTGACCCCTTTTGACTCAGAAATCATCCGCTGACTCATACACGCACACGCACACACACAAACACTGTGATCGATCTCACTGGTGTTGCTGTCCTAGCGTGACCATCTTGCAGGCACAAGACCCAGAGGGATCAATGTGTTTGTGTGTACCTAAAAGAAGGTTTTGCCTGCAGAGGATTAAGCTAGAGGAGCATCAAAGGTGCAGTTTGATGTGCAAAGTGAATTAAAAGAGACACACACACACACACACATGCACACACTTTCGACTGCAACTATGTCAGTGGGGATGTCAGTGATGTCTAGAAGAGACAGAGACAGTCTGGCCCAAAGGTAGAAAAGTAAAATAGCAAAAAGAGAAATGTTTCAGGTATCATCAGCATTCATATATCTCATAGCAACAACAAGCATCCAGCTTCTCACAATCATTTTATTCTGTCAATTTTTGATGTTCAGCTTAGGAACTGTGTGTTTGTGCAATGCTATAATAGGATTTTTTAAATTATTCTATCTAACTTCTTCTAATAACCTAATTTACATATGGAAAGGCATTACTGCAGTTACAGGACTAATCATTCTTACATTATATCACATACATCTTTGGGACAGTGGTAGCCCATCGGCCATCATTATCCCCAGTCAAGGAATCAGCCCCTGTTTAATTATTCCAGTTTAAAACCTCTTTGGTTAATTGTACTATTCTCCAAAGGGAAAAAATACCATAATTAACTCTATAAGCCAGTTTTAAAGTCAGTTATGTGTACCTTTAGTCAGCTGGCTTCTTGTTGTTCAAAGTGACAAACTATAGACATGAAGCAAGAAGTAATACTCAAAACTCAAAAATATGTATCTGTATTCAGGTTCTACTGTTAATGTCAGTAGTAATGTGAGTAGTAATGTGACCAAGACAACCATGTTATTTTTTAGATTGTCCAGCATCAGTGGCATGCACAGACTTTTTGAAGGGCAGGAGCGAAAAGAAAAAAAAGGGCACCTTAGCACGCGTTTTGGCTCCCAAGAGGGCACCTTAGCACGTGTTTTGGCTCCCAAGAGGGCACCTTAGCACGCGTTTTGGCTCCCAAGAGGGCACCCTAGCAAGCGTTTTGGCTCCCAAGAGGGCACTTTAGTGTGTTTTGCCAACCAAGAAGGCACCTTAGCACACGTTTTGGCTC
This sequence comes from Scomber japonicus, assembly GCF_027409825.1. Taxonomy (NCBI): domain Eukaryota; kingdom Metazoa; phylum Chordata; class Actinopteri; order Scombriformes; family Scombridae; genus Scomber; species Scomber japonicus. The sequence continues at coordinate 26,956,045 of NC_070584.1, read as the reverse complement.
CCAAGAGGGCACTTTAGTGTGTTTTGCCAACCAAGAGGGCACCTTAGCACGTGTTCTGGCTCCCAAGAGGGCACCTTAGCACACGTTTTGGCTCCCAAGAGGGCACTGTAGCGTGCCTTTTTCAACAATTGCCCCCCCCCCCACCCCCCCCCCCCCCTTGTGCACACTACTGTCCAGCATTGTTTGTAAGGGTTTAAGAATGAACTTGTTTCTTTGAGGTTTGGTCAACCGCATCTAATGGCAAAAGTGTTCATACCTGTTTTGAATGACCACACTAGAATGACTCATAGAAAGCTTACCGTCATTGGCTGCATCACACTGCCTCCCTGACCTCTGTGTAAGAGCTCAGTGTCTTTTACTTCTTTGTTCTCTCCACACATAACAAAAATTGTATAAATGAGGATACATTTCTGATAGCTTTCTTGAAGACGTTCATGAGGTGGCACAAAACTAGCGATGAAAGGAGTAGAATGAAAAGGAGAATTTGAGAATTAAAATCCTGCCTTTTTTTCTCAACTCGGCACACTTGGTCAGTCTCTTTGTGAGGAGGTTGTGATTCGTGGATTGTTCATTCAGAAACATTTCAACAAAAAAATATGTTTCAGATATTTTTGAGCACTTTGAAGCATAGCCCCCCTTAACTCTGATTAATACATTATGACAAGGATGGGAATATTAATAGAGAATAAACTGTTAAAAATTTGAAACTGAGCTAAAGTTAAAATGTGAAAATCACATTAACACATGACAACAATGATCAGAATATATTAGTGATCATTATACAGCTAAAAGCACAGTTGAAGCATGTCTGTATTTTGTATCCCTCTGCTGAACATAGACACTGATAAATTCAATTAATAGATGTGGTGTGCAAACTCCCTTCTGCTTCCCATATCTCTTTGTGTCTTGTTTTTTCCTTTTGCTTTTTATATATCATGGTCACACACTCTCTGTAAGCATAAACATAAAGTCACTACACGATCATATGAATTGGAAAAGGTTATTTTTTACTCAAACAATGCTATTGCTTCTGTTTTGGTATATTATGTAAAATACTGACACACATTTTCACCTGTTGGGCGTTCTCTAAATAACTGAGGTGAAAAAGTGTGATAACTGAAAATAAAAATAATCCTGTCATGCTTCATGGTTTTGCAGCAGAATGATGGGCAGTTCCCAGTGATCCAGCTGGTTGGTATGCTGAGGGGCATCACGTCTGGAATGAGGTACAGCAGACACACGCACACACACCCAAGCATGCATACGCACACACACACACACACACACACACACACACACACACACACACAAAAACTCTCCTGCTGCAGAAAGTCATTTTATCATAGCGATGAACAAGAAACCTTTTTGAGATCTTTCAATGATTGTTATGTGAAATTAGATTTCTGCGTAACAATAGCAATTTCACCATGGTGAGATTTCATGTGAAGATTTCTAATACTGTCTGGTCTTGTGTGCTCCACTCAATCAGACATCAGCAGCTTAAGATATGCTGCCTTGACATGCAAATTCTTCTTCACACACATACACACCAACACACATGCATACAAACACAAGAACAAACACAAACTCTGAAACATACTATATAGTAATCCATGGTATTTACTCAAGTTAACAGTAGCACAGTTTGTCAGCTTGGCAGCTTGAGATGCTGCTCACACAGTCACATACATACATATACTTATTATAGGTAGCTTGCTGTGATAACACAGACACATGTAGCATGTACACAAACATGAAATCACAGTCCTATTTTTTCAAAGGTAGCTAGCAGTGATAACACAGACACACACACTGAGATCGTGCACACACACTAAATCCTATTACCTTTTTTTTATAGTAGTCCTGGTAGCTGGCAATAGATAACACACACATTGACATCATAAATCCTGTTGATGTTACAGGTACCTGGCGGAGATGAGTTATGTTCACAGAGACCTGGCAGCTCGGAACATCCTGGTTAACAGTAATTTGGTGTGTAAGGTGTCTGACTTTGGCTTATCACGATATCTGGAGGAGGACACCTCTGACCCGACCTACACCAGCTCACTGGTGAGGACACACACACACACACCCACACACACACACACACGCAGAACATTCAAGGGCAAATCAAGGTACGTTCAGGAGGACATACTTGTAAATCATTCACAATGAGGCCTAAAGATGGCAAATTGCCTGCTTGTTGCCATGGTAATTTTAATAACCAAGAGGCTGGACCATTCTGTCACGTTCTTAAAAACAACACTTAAAGTCTATCATCATCATGTGCGACCATGTGAAGATGTGATGCTCAATCTTTGCGAGATGTAAAATTGACAGCAATGCTAAATGGAGATCTGTACGACTATTATGATTTGTAGCTTGAGGATGATACGACATATGTGCACCGTTATTAACATGCTAACATTCACTATTTTAGGTTGCATAAATGTCAATATACAGCTGACAGTGCGGACCCACTGTAAGCAAACCAATGTCACAACATTGTCTCTATCACTTCTTGCTTACCCCTGTGGGTCAAATGTCACAAACTAGCAAGAGACCTGTTTATTAGCAAACATTGTGTGAGGGCTGCCAAGTATCACACATTGATTGTGAGACTTGTGCAAATGACACCGATTTCAAGCCAGTGAGGCCATTTTCACCCTAACTTTTAGTCTTTCCTTCCTCTGATGTAAGATTTGTGGTTTTTAAGTGAAGTAGCAGCAATTTTGTTTTTTGTTGTTTTCTTGAGGTTTCAGAGCATAATAAGATTAAAGCAGCATTATCACAGATTGTCCACCAAAAGCATGCAAAAACGAATCATTACAATGCACTTTCCGGTGTAGATGATCATATATTCAGACATTACAGTCGGGATGTCTTGACATTTGGTGCAAAGGGGCTCATTTCCCCCCTTCATAAGAGTGGAGACAAATCAGATCCTTGTAACTGCCCTGGCATCTGTATCAGCAGTTGTCTACATAAATTATTCAGTAGTATTCTAAATAAAAGGATACTAGATTTCCTTCATGAACCACCCATCTTCTAATTGGCTTCCTCCCAAAACACCACACCACTGACCATTATACCCTTCACACTTTAATTAACAAACATGTACACCAGACGAAAAAATAGTAAGATATTGACTTGTTTTTTTATTGATTTCAAGAAAACTTTCGACTCTAATTGGCATGAAGGGTTCAATTAAATACTCCTACATTGCAGTATATGGGCAAAATGTATGATCTGGTTAAATCAATGTATTTGGTGCTGTTAAAGCAGCAATTAATTTTTTCATAAATTAACTTTGGATCAATGTACATTTCCTGGCTTCTCCCCTCTAGATACTGAGGTGAAGTGTATGTTTTATGCTGATGATCTTTTTTCTACTGTCTCCTACTAAACAAGGACTACAGCAACAGCTAGACATAGTAGAAAAATGCTGTCAGAACTGGGCCCTGGTAGTAAATATGAAGAAAACGAATGTCATAACTTTTTAAATAACTCCCCAGATGTCAGTAGAAAAAATACTAGTTTACCATAATAATCATATTTAACATGGTAGTAATGATGTAGAACATAATATTGAATACAGTATGATATATACCTGTCTTGGTATTACCATAACAGCACACATCATTTTTAACAGCCACCTGAGTCACTTAATCCTGCAGCCAGGTCTAACACACACACACAAATGCTGATGTGATGTGATGTGAAATGTAACTGGAGAGATGAGTACTGAGTGAATTAGTCTGTTCCTACATAAAATTCATAACATTACTGCCAACTGGGGATTTGTTTCATTATGGTTACTGTACCCCTTCATCCTTCCCTAAACATACAGTAAACCTTCATCAGCACTATTTGTGATATCTGGAGTGTATATTAAAAATGCTACCCAATAAACACACAAAAAAAAAAGAACTTTTGAAAAAGGTGCTGGTTCATAAATCCAGAGAGATGTTGAGCGGGTCAATTTACCACAAATAGACATTTATGCACGTCTTAAACTGCTGCTGCATTGCTAATGTTCTGGTTTTACTACACACCCTGTGTAGACATCATCAAGAGTCGATTTTTTATTTATATAGCCCGAATTCACAAATCATACATTTTTCCTCAGGGGCCTTTACAATCTATGTAGCATATAACATCCTCTATCCTTAAACCCTCCCCCAAATAAAAACCCCTTCAGCGGGGAAAAAATGTAAAGAATTCTCAGGAAGAGCAACAGAGGAGTACGATCCCTCTTCCAGGTTGAATAGACATGCACTAGATGTTGTTTGTACATTTTATGATTGTTAATCGTATTCGCTTAAATATATCTGTTAATTACTTATTGAATAAGAATAAAAAGCCAAAGTCGAGATCAGTTGACAAGTTTTTGTTTACTCACTATTTTGTCTTCATTAGAGAAGACAAGAGCAAACAGATGTGAGCAGATGGACAGTATGTGTACACAGATGTATGTTATTCATGTCTCTATACCAAACACCTGCTTTGTTCTCACTTAAAAAGACAAAGCATGACATATATATAGGAAAATTCAGGCACAGTTAGCATTTCCTTTATAAACAGTGTGTGATTATACAATGATACACAGACACAGTGCTCATCTTTGTGTCCTGTAAAGACTGTGATGACCATGACATTATTTAATCATCTCATTATAATTACAATGACAGTTATGACAGATACATTGGCCTGACTGTAATTTGGCATGACTGTGTGAGTGTGAATGTGAGTCAAACTATTTGGTATAAAGAAGTAAATCTTCCTTTCATTCTTCCTAACGTTTATCTACTCCTTTGCTCTTCCCTGCTCTCTTTTTTTCTCTCTTTCTTTCTGTCAGGGTGGTAAAATCCCAGTGCGGTGGACGGCTCCGGAGGCGATTGCCTACAGGAAGTTCACGTCAGCTTCAGATGTTTGGAGTTATGGGATCGTCACCTGGGAGGTGATGTCATACGGAGAGAGGCCTTACTGGGACATGAGCAATCAAGACGTAAGCCACTGCATGTTTTTATGTGTGTGTGTGTGTGTGTGTGTGTGTGTGTGTGTGTGTGTGTGTGTGTGTGTGTGTGTGTGTGTGTGTGTGTGTGTGTGTGTGTGTGTGTGTGTGTGTGTGTGTGTGTGTGAGAGAGAGACACAGAGAGAGAGAGAGTTTGACTGATGTCTTGTCCTCTCACTGATGTCTGTAACTAAATTTTTTTTAGTACGTGTGTGTGTGTGTGTGTGTATCTGTATGGGGGTGTGCTTGTTTGTTTCCTTTTGCAGTCTCTCACAGCAGGGTTTCTGCATGTCTAGGAAAACAGACGGAAAATGAGGACATCAATTTAAGTGTCACAGAAATGTTTGTTCCCCGAGAAAAAAAAAAAAAAAAAAAGGCACCAGAATTCAGTTTTCCAGCTGATCTTTTCTTCTGGGAATATTATACTGTCTTGACAACTTTATTCTAATTATCTCCACAGTATGCTCAATTTGTTGCAGCATTACTATACCTTATTATTTTCTTTGTACTTGTATCACATTGTTGTTATTAAGTGGTTTGAATATCCCTGTGTTTTTTTAAGATCTGCAATTTCTTTAACACAAGGAATGTATAATTGTCTGCTGTTCTAAAAAAAAAAGAAAAGTATCTTCAGGGTACATATTCAATTTTAGTGTTTTAACCTAAAGGGAAGCACGTACAATACATGAAAAAGGAGGTTCCACAAGATCGGATTGCTGAAATTTTAATTTTAGGTTTCTATTCCGAGAAGAAATGTGATACACAGATTATAGTTAGTTTTGGCACTAAAACCCACTTCAAAGCACCGAGGCTTTGAATCCCAATTCTTGCTTTCGGAAGCTATATATCTAATGGCTTCTGACACAGAGGACTGGGGGATTCTTCTTACAAGACTCCAGTTTGTCTTGAGTTAAAACTTTAAAATAAATCTGCCAAAACACTGCTGACTGGCTTCAGTTGTGTTTATTACCTGGAAAATATGCTTCATTTAATTTCTTTTAGGCAATATTTGGAGCTGTTTTGCCTCATTTCCTCCTGTAAAAACCACTTTACAGACCACGACACCACTCCAGTAATGTTTAACCTGCCTTAAGACCTCATTAACCTGAAATATCCGTGAAGTTTCCCGCATCTGGTTAGCTGCACCACAGATTAGGAGTTAATCAGTGGCGGTGGATATTCAGAAATGATTTCCAACTGTAACACAGGAACACATTTTCAACTAATAAGCAGTCACTCCAGGAAATGGTGACCTTGCAATCAGAATAATTAATTCAAGTTCAACCAATCTCAACAATATTTTCAGGGACTTGCAGTTTTGCTAAAATCCTGATTTTAACATCACTATATCATTGTATATTTAATGTCCACAACTTGCAAAAAGAATGAATGATAATTGCGATGAGTCCAGTGATATCCTCTGTTTTGTATTGGTAATGTATGCGACCGGGTCTGCTGAAGGCATTCTATCACTAAGTAAAGTAAACCTAACCTCCTAACATAAAGTGCATTTTATTAGCAATTCGCAAGGCTCTTCAACATCTCCTTTCATCATAAATACGAACCCCATGCTGGTTGAATCGAAAAAAACAACCAAACAGGAAGTGATGGGGTCAATGGGAAATTTGTAATTGTTTTCGCTGGGGTAAACAAAAAAAGCATATTTGATCACAACAATTATAAAAAATTGCTGGAGGGACTGAATAAGACTAAATCATTCCATCAGTTTTGTCTGCAGGGAACTTTTACCCTGTCTAGCATCTGTCTAGCATCAACTTAAGCAGCTCTTTCCCCTTATTTCACACTTTCACCTCCTCCCTCGCAGGCCCATCCCCTCATCGTCGCTTCTGAGCAATAGATGCAGTCTATGCAGCAGTAATGACAGAGACTCGGTTTAATGACAGAGACTGTTTTATAATGGCGCAGACAGTGTATAATGATGGGGAAAGTGTGTGTTACCACTATAGCTAACGAGGGTCTAGTGGGGCATTAACTATGCATGAACCTCACACCCTAAACTCACACATGCGACACACACCGCTGAACCACACACATGCACCCAGACACGTATAAAGGTACACGTATAGCACACACACACACACACACACACACACGCATACACACACAATTTCAAAGAACACAGAACGGTGAAATTGTCAGCGGAGCCACCACAGGTGCTGTGTTCGACATGAATTAATCATGAAAGAGACCTGTGATGTTTCACTACACTCGCTGCTATTTTGATTGACAGCGGTGCTTAGAGAGAATTTATGCGGCACAAAGCCTGAGAAGTGTGTCGGGGTCAAGTAGAGTTCACTCAGCAAGCAGACAAATCCCTGGCTCTGCGTTTACAGTACTCGCAGCCCCGCATTCCCTCAGCTTACTGTTAGACAAGCTTACAAATACAATGACATGTGCTCATTGCTTTAAATTTAACAGAATGTGGTGAAAAAAAAACAGGTCAAAGTATTATTTCAAAGAATTTCATGGCACCTTTGCTTTCTTAAAGGAACAACCCATCATTCATATGCGAATAAAAGAGTAGCAGGAAAAGGTTCAGTGGCACAAACAGTCAAGGTTTTGGCAGAGCAGGTGAAGTTAAAACAAGGTCTACCAGGTCAATGATCAAAGTAAAGGAAAGGTAGACAAGTCCAATAGGGAACAAGCAGGCAGGCAAATGACCAAAAACAAGTAAAGGTCAAAAACTAAAGCAGCCAGATAAGACAAAAGGTTGGAATGCTTTGGCAGGAAGGCACAATAGCAAATTTGGCAGAGTACTGACTAAAGCTACAGGGCAGATATATTTACTGGGGAGCTAATGAGGGGATGAGGAGCAGGTGTGCAGGTTGATATGGAGGTCAGGTGATGGAGAACGGCAGTAGGAACAACAGAAGTAATATAAGATTAGTTGCTGGCGGACCAAAAATAGAAAAAAAGATGCATACATATTAAGATTTTAAAAGATGAATTCATATTTTTTTTAAGTCTGTCTTAAAACAACAGTCAGCTTCCTAAATTAGCATTGACACAGGTTTTGTTCACTGTAATCATTCCTCATATTCATCCCAACTATTAGAGTATCCCCTCCAAATATACTTACAATGTAAGTGATGGAAAACAAAAATCCACAGTCTTCATTATGGGCAAAAATCCATTTCAAAGTTTATCTGCAGATAATATAAAGCTTCAACTGTCAAATAAAGCAGACATCAAATTAAGTAGAAATCTTCCAGATACATTTTTCTCATATTAGATTTTAATACAGTTTTGGAAGAAAGGAAGGCTGCAAATTGTGTCTGTTCCCCAAAAAGTGAAAGTGCATGAACAGGAGCAATGATTACAGCAGGAAAAAATGTGTTTCAGTGTTCATTTGGGCACCAATTATATTATTATGATTATTGTTTTTGGACAGAGTAGTACAAACAGAATATACAAAACAATACTGGACAAAATAAGAGCACCCAATCAAACATAATGACTTATTATTTACTTAACAATCATTTTTCACCAATAACACAATTTAAACATAAATAGATGAATAGTATTTTGGCAAGTACTATAATTTTAGCTTGAAACATTACAATTACATATGTGAATAAAGCCAAAAGAAATACTGGTTGGTGAGAATAAGTGAAAGGTGACAAGAAAGATGAGTCACAACAAGTGTTTATTCAATGTGTGAAAATAACTGCAAGATAAAAATGATCTGGAGGATTTTCAAATACAGAACATGCTACAGGCCACTTCAGGCACAATGGGAGTTTTAAACATTACAATCATCATAATCAGAGTTGAGGAGATATTCATTTTCCCATTCCTGATGCAGACACAGGAGAAACATCTCTAAACTTGAAATTTTCTTAATCATTTTCTTTCCTTTCTTTGCTTTTTCTTTGTTTAGGGTGGCAGGGTAGGAAGTTTCTCTTTCAGACAAACAACTTTTTTTATTCTGTGATGTTCAGTATAATTACATTCTGCACCCAAAGGTATGCAGGAATATTTAATACAACCACTCTGCAATGCAAAATTCTTGCCTAAAGGTTTTTACAGAAAACCTAAAATGATCTTTATCATCCTCAATACCTGCACTGGCATAATAAAATCAAGAGCCCCTCTGTGTTGAACTACCTGCCTCGACATCAGAGACTGCAGGATGCGTCACTGTAGCTCAGCGATGAATACCTTGATATACTGTGTGATTGCACACTGTGCCAGCCAGGATGAAGTTCTTAAATGGAAATGAAAGTTTCCGTGGTTTTAAATAAAGCTGAAAGAGGCAAGATTATTCTGTAAAAATGCACCTGTCCTATCAGCCAAAATCAAGAAGATTTGCAGTAGAGAGGAGTGTCACTTCCCTACAGACCTTATGTCATCAGAAACACGACAGAAAGTGAAACAACTTAAGTGCAAAATACAAACTGCCCTTAAAAACCAGCGAGAACACTGGATTCAACGTTGCGTCTTTATGCCTCTTTCATCTCTTTGATATCTGAAGCATCATAGACCAGCACCACACTGTGAGCAATTTACCAATGTCATATTTCAAGATTAAATCTTATTTTCACTCTTCTCACATTCATATCAATACTAAAAAGATAAAGAAAAAGTCTTCTTATCATGCACTCCTGCATGAATTGTGCTGTCTCTTATATCTTAAATATACATGAAAAACAAGCATCTTCAATCATTTTTACACCAACCTTTCTATCGTTTCATTTACAGTAAATTTGCCATCCTGCACTATTGGAACATATACATTTAATCCTATCAAATGAGATTTGTCACAACCAGCTAAACCTGACCCTTTTATCTTGTGGGTCATAGTAGCTAGCAGAATTAATTGTCAGAGGTGTACCTCCTGCCTCTCGTACACAGGGAGCCAGCTGTCACTTGCACAGTGAAAACATGATCTAATAATGCTGATTATGACTTAAAGGACCGTCTCAGACACTTAGAATAGACTATCTACTTCTGTGTGGAAAATGCTGCACCCACAAGGACTGTGCTTTGTTTTTTCCAACAAAAAAACCCTCAATTGCTTCTTACATAAAGGCTCTCTTCAAGTATAAAAGAGGGCCTTTAGGTCAGGAAATACAGAGGAGCTGAAGAATGCGCAAAGAGCTGAGGAGGAGGATCAGGAAGGGAAAAAACAGCTACAGGAAGAAGATGGTGGATCAGTTACAGCAGAACCACGTCAGCAAAGTCTGGAGGAGCCTTAAAACCATCTGTGGTCACAAAGAACCCAAATCCCAGCCTGTGGGAGACTGAAAGTGGGCAAATAGTCTGAACTTATTTTTCAATAGATTTGATCAGTCATCTGCCCCTCCCTCTGTCCAGTCCTGCCAGCTGTAACCCCACCCCCCATTTCCCCATTTGCACCCCCACCTTCACCACCTTCCCATAACATTCAGCTCACAGCCACCCTGCACATGTACTGCATTTCCTGTCCAGTGCCCAACCCAGCACCACCACCCCTCCTGCACACAGCCCCCCTGTCCCAATCTGTCCCTCAAAACAAACCAGGTGAGGAAAGAACTCAGGAGGATCAAAGTGAGAAAGAAAAAGTCCAGATGGCATCAGCACAAGGCTTCTCAAGTCCTGTTCAGACCAGCTGTGCGGGATAGTTGAGTACATTTTCAATCTGAGTCTGTGGCACTGACATCACACCTGGACCTTGTCCACCCCCTGCTGAGCCCATCAATGGACCCGCTACAGTTCACAAATCAACCTGGCATTGGGGTGGATGACAACTTCTTACATTTACGTTTTACTTACCCAAAAAGCCTGGGAGCACTGTGAGAATCATGTTTTTGGATTTCTCCAGTGCCTTCAATACCATACAGCCCACGTTTCTGAGAGACAAGTTGGAGCGCATGTGGGTAAACCTCAACCTCATGGCATGGATACTGGACTACTGAAGAACTCCTTAGGACTTTGTTTTTTCTCTGTCCTGGAATGCCCCCTCGATCCAGTGAAGGTGGTAGGAGAAAGGGAGAATGATGATGGCTAAGCTGTCATCCCTGATGGAGAATATGTCTCACCCCATGCAGGACACTCTGACGGCACCGGGCAGCTCCGTCAGTGACAGGCTGCTTCACCTGATTATTTGAAGGAGAGACACTGCAGGTCCTTGTTTCTTGCTGCTGTCAGATTTTACAATCAACACTGCTCCCAGTAGACCGCACATTGCAAAAATGATAATTCACTTATGTGCTATATAAGTATACTTAACAATATTTCCGGCGTGGAATAATGTGAATTCAACCATTAAGTCTGTCCTCTTGTTATATTTTGCTTTGTTACTGTTTTCTCATTTGTTATATCTTGCTTGTTGTTATGGTGCTATCCCCTTTGCTGCTATAACAGTGTGCTGCTATGGGTCTAATAAAGGATTATCTTATCTTATGTATGTTTGGTGTCAGTTGGCAAAAACATTTAACACTGTTTACATTTCAAAAAATCCTCAGTTCTCCGCCTCCTGATTTAACAACATGGGTGATGGGGGGCTGTGGGTGGATGTGAACAGTCTACTGAGGGAATGGCAGAGTTGAATACAGTCTCAAAACTACTGAGGGTTGTATTCATGTGAGACTCGCATGTTTATGACAGTGACTCACAGTAACTTTCAGACAATCAATACCCAGGATGGTTTGGTCAAATCCCTGCTGCAATTATTTCAGCTCACCAAGCTAAAGGTGCTTTATCTGCCATTTCACAGTATTTTTAAAAGCGTACTCCATCAATTCAGCACTGCACTCCGCGTTGACAATTTATTGTAAAAAATAAAAAAAGGATAAAAATCAATGCATGAAAACAAGAAATATTCTCTTTTTTTATTCCATGAAATCGTGTTCCTTGTCAAAATTATATTACTGCCTTCATTACCCACAAATCAAGCAGTTTCGGTTTCAGTTTCACAATAATCAGAAAAAATGTGAAATCCGGGCTGGAGGGATTGGTTTTTGACATTTTTGCCCAAAATTGTGAATTGCAGACTCTCACATGTGGTAATTTTAATCTTGTTAGTGTCCTACATGTTAGTAAACCGAATATTTTGGGATTTTTGATACAACTTGTAAAGGACTTTGATTCCCCTTTAAAGTTGCTCTGGAGGAAATAACCCTGGCCTCAATTGCTTTGATTCAAACCATACTTTTTTAAAAATCTGTCTCAAGAGTCCCCCAACTTTATGGAAATACAACACTAAATGGGTGGAATATACCTTTTGATTTACTAATATTTTAGTGTTAAGAAGAATTCAACAAATGTAGGTGAATCATTGTTCAGTATTAGCATTTGCCTCATACTCCCTAATTCCTTTTTTTCCTCCTTTACTGTGTCCCAGGTGATAAATGCCATTGAGCAGGATTTCCGGCTGCCAGCTCCCATGGACTGTCCTGTAGTGCTGCACCAGTTAATGCTGGACTGCTGGCAGAAAGACAGGAACGCACGGCCAAAATTTCCCGATATTGTCAGCATGTTGGACAAAATGATACGCAACCCTGCATCTCTAAAAGCCGGCACCAACAATGTCGCCCCTGGGTGAGGAGCGATTCAACATAAGCACATTCGCAACACTCTCTTTCTGCCTCATCCTTCTTATTCAGTGACAGTTTTCTCCCTGTTGTATCCTATTTCTGCAGACCTTCCCATCACCCCTTGTTAGATCGTGGAGCTCCAGACCTCAGTAGGGTGAGCTCTGTGGAAGACTGGCTGGCTGCGCTAAAGATGACCCAGTATCGAGACTCCTTCCTGGGCTCGGGTTTCACCTCCTTGCCGCTCGTCACACAAATCACTGCTGAGTATGTGTACCCATTTAACTGCCTCTCTCTCTCTCTCTTTTTTTTCTGTCTGTCTCTCCCTGCCTGCTTGCGTCTCACGCAGCTCACCTGCCAAGTCTGCATCTTGTTAGTTGGAGATCTGGCAGGGCAGCTGGTTGGCTGACTGCTGGTCCATGTGTACGCCTGTCTGTCTTTCTGAACAATTGCCTTGGCTTACTAACTTCCATCCTTTTTTCCCCTCTCATTATCATGATATAAAATGCTATGAGCACCATTATTGGATATCCATACATCACTGTCATATAAAGTGGAATAAACTGTAATCGCTGTGAACAAATTGAAACATTTTCCGAAATGATTAGTAACCTCTGCCCTGCAAGTGGTATTGGCAGCGCTGACACCGCTGAACCTTTCCCATACCTGGCATACCTGCTGTCTCTGCTTGTGGTTTTTTGGTTTCGCTTTCACTTTTATGTAGAAAATGAGCTTGTCGGAAGTGTCTTTTTTTTTCATCAGCGTTTCACTCCATCCACCATCTGTCCTTGTGAGATATTCTGGAAGTTTCAGCTTGGTTTACTTAGTAGTGAATAGACCGCATGTATGCATTTTGCTGTTGACTATTTTAAGAATCAGTAGATTGCTTCTTTTCCTGCTCCAACAAGCCTGGGGAGGAGGAAAACATGCATCACTCCTCCTATCTGAGAGCTGCATTACCAATCCCTAAAAGTCTGGGCCTCCAACATCTTCAGTCAGTAAATGATTCACAAGAAGCTACTGCCATTACCTTTGACCACGGCACAGGCTTCAGACCTAGAGTTGGTCCCAGTACGCTGCACTTTAGCTCCCCACTCCAGCTGCAGTTAGGATCAGCCAAACACACAGGATGAATTTCCCCACAGGGATTAATTAAGTATACTTTAATATAGTACTAATGTGGAGACAGCGGGAAGGTCCAGACAGAGAGTGGTACATGAGCCAATGATTTTTAAGTCCATTTTCACTGATGAGGCACCACTGTTCAGGGGATAAAATGGATGGTAAAGCTACTCTAACTGTACTTTTTGTAACTTTTTTATGTGGTGTTGTGTATGTTCAATTCTATTGTGAGATTTAGAACCATATTAGATCCTATTAAGAGTCATATTGCTCACATAGAATGACATGTAAAACTTAGGCTATAGAGTATGGGTAAGCAAATAGTGCCAGATGCCATATTAGAGCTTTAAAAAAAAAACAAATTCAACATATATTGAATATAATATCCCAAGAGGGCGTAAAAAGACCACAACACCAGACTTAACGAGCTGGAAAAGTGCAATTCAGCAAGTACAGCTTATGGGGAAGTTGGCTCAGAAAATAGCGAATATGGGCTGTGCCTTTGAAATAAGATGGATTTGGGTTGACATAGAATTATAATTATTTAATGCATAAAGAAAAAACATATCAGCTTGTCCAATTTTTAGAAGTAGTTAATTGATCTTGACTTTATCTTCAGTGCCTGGCTACTTCCTGTTGTTCTGTTAGTACTGTTTAAATTAATTAGTTTTAAAAACAGATCAGCACAATGCAATGAATGATGTAGACTGTCACTCTTTTAAAGTGCCTGCTGCGCACAAGGTTTCTTTTTGGACTGTATACTGAAATTGAAAGATGTAAGACTTTTTTTAATAATCTCTGTGGAAATTATTTGTATAAGCATGGTCATTATTTAATCAAATTTGATTAAATAATGGCCATCCATATAAGCTGCATATTCATGCTGTGCTAAGAGAACTGGCACCTTTTTTCTATTCCAATGCAAGCACTGCTCATGTAATAATGATTTATGAGTGTTAAAGTCCTACACATAGCACCTTTAATAATACCCATGTGTTTATGAGATTTTTCTGACGATGATGATGCGTCCTCATATCTGTGTCTTTCTGTGTTTTGCTAGAGACCTACAAAGGATTGGAGTATCTTTAGCTGGACACCAGAAGAAAATCCTCACCAGTGTTCAGTCAATGAGGCACCACGCTGATGACCAGTCTCCTACTGAATCTGTGTAACCAAACAGCGGATCGATACAGTATGAAATATGCGACCAGTTTCCAGTCTGTAAGCAAGCAGGCTGCTATCTCACACTTCTGTTTTACCACTTTTCCGCTGCCTGTGGAGATCTCGACATGTTTTTAACAATCACTGTGGCCATTTCTGTGTCTGCATGGCAGCAGCAGTCCCTCAGTCACTGGTCAGACTTCTTTCATGTCATTTAGCTTCCTAAACTGAATTACACCAAATGGCTCCTGGAAGGAATTAATTGCACAGTTAGTGCAATAGCCAATGCAAGGCAGACATGATTTCTAACTGGGGGAAAAAAAAAAAAAAGCATCAGCTCTTAAAAAGACTTTCTGTCTGACCTGATGGGACAAACACCAAAAAACTGCCTGCAAGATATGTTTGACTGAAATGTTTAAAACCTACACACTCATTTTTACTAGCTTGACTGTTTGATTCAAGGACGTCATGGACTGTTTTTATGTAAGGATCAATCACATAAACATACTACTGTGAAGAGAAAGTGTTTGAATTGACATGTATATGAAAGGACACAAACTGGACAAAAAGCCTGATGAAAGCATCTATGAACAAGTGTAGATGACAGGTTTGTTATCTCCAGTGTGTTTTGTTGAGACTACTTCAGCGTGTTGGTGAAAATTACCATTTGAATTCAGACAAGACTAAACGGGACTTTGTGAATCTTCATATTGAAGAGTCTGTACATATTAAGATATGGGATGTTTATTTCCTATTGGCTTTCACTTTTGCCAACAGCATTGGACAATTACGTGTCACTGGAGTATTTGTGAGTTCGCTATGATTAACTTTCTCTGGATGACTCATCACTGGACGATGGAACAAACTTTGAAGTGCTGTGGACTGCAGACAAAAAAGAAAAAAGAAAAAAAAGAAAAGGTTTCATACTGTAGCTCTATTTTTTGTACTTCCCATGCTGCCATGAAAAGATAAACACTTCCATGCAGAGAGCTAGCAGCGCTTGGCCTACTTAGATACTTAATTCAGAGGGAACTCATAATGGATGATGTTTTACAATCAGCACAAATGCCCTCTGAGGAAAGCCAATTATGGATCAGAAAACGGAAACAAAATATGATAAAGAAACCATTTCAGTGTAACAAAATCAAAGTTCCTTTTCAAGTTACAGTAGGAAGCATGGCAACTGCAACTACTTACAAGTATGAATGACTTTTAAAAAAAACAAAAAAAAAACACACACAGCAGAAGAGGCTGTGGGTATTAAGTCATTAGCAGCTGCACCTGTTGTGAAAGAACTGCAGTGGCCAGAGAATCTCAAAAGATAGAAAAGGTTTTCTCATCTAACGTTCTTGTGATTTGGCTGCAAAACCTAAAGCTGACTGCCAGTCAATCAATACGGCGCATGAACAAACCAGAAATCCAGTGCTCATGTACTGTGCTTGCATGAAAATCTAATTTCTGTCAAAACTGTATGGCTGCCATCCAGATGGTAATCATCACTCTACAGCAGGCAGACAGGGCTGCCGGACATGTCACTGTTGTCTGAGTCTGTTATGACAGTCACATTTCCTGATCGACATCTCTGATTACCACTGCTGTTTCAGTTTGCAGATAAAATGACATGAAGTGATATATCAACAGTCTTAATGTGGACGACAACCTTTTCAATGCCGGGCCTTATGCAACATGCGGTTACAAGCAACGCAGATTGATTTCTCAGACATGTCATAAAGAAGATCTAACAAGAAAAGACGGCAAAATACAAAACGCTGCAGGGTCAAGAAGGAAATTGCCGTCTTATTTATCATGTTTTAATACTTAAGTGTGATGTTTGACTTGCTGTCTTTGCTCACATTGGAGCAAAATATGATATCATGAAGGCTGATCTCACCACGGGGCACACTAGTGGAGAAGCACTGGGAGATCTCTTTTATCTCAATGCTGAGCAGATTACCAGCTGCGAAACAACAGCAGGCCTTCAGCCCAAAACCTCTGGTCATGCGTGTGCACCCCCATCCCAAGGATTACCAGTCTGACGCATTGATTGGATGCCTTTATTTTATTTCTCATCCGCTGTGAGCCGGGCTCACAAATGACAGAAGAGACAGTGTTTAGTTGTTTGCTTTCAACACGTGTTACTGCTGCATGCCTCCGACGTGTCCTACAGGAAGCTGTGTTTGTGTTTGTCTCGCACCGCTGCCGTTCTCCACTGCTGGGACGCCCCAAAGTCTTTTATTTATGAAAGTTGTGAGATTGTGAGATCTACGACTATTTTAAGCCTCCAAATATTTTAGTTGCCGCTTTTTTCCGCCAAAACTCAGCTCCACCGGCACAACTGGAATTGCATTTGTTGCCTGGCAACTATAGCTTATTGAACATTTTATCAGGAAGTATTGAGAACAACTGGGAGCGTGTCAGTGGTTCAGAGCATAATTCGTTGTAAATAGATGCCTCTGGAAGAGCAGTTCCAGCGTTGGCTTGGGGGTTTAATAAAGAATGAGATGACTAGTGCGCCTAAAAAGAATATTGAACGTCACGCAGAAGAAATGAAAGCTATCAACAAAGACAGGCATCTTAATACATTATGTAACATTTGTAGCTAAGTGTGATTTGTCTATCCTTTGCTTCATGTTTTTTATCTACTGGTATTTAACAAGGTTGGATGTGAGCTTTCAAAGACATTTCACATGTTACTGTGTCAGTGTTGGTGAAGACAATGACGGTATTAGTGATCTACAGCACGTCTTGTATGTATACGATGAGCACAAGCACACACACCACAGAGATCTCAGGAACATGATAGATGTGAGTTTTTTGCCACATTGCTGCATAAAATGTGATCTTTAATTGGTAAATCATGCACTGTGTAAAGAGATTAATTCAAGATGAAGTGCTTTAAGAGTTCATGGAGAAAAATGTTTTGATGCTAGTTTTATGAAGTGCTTGCTAAAAGTTAAATCCACCCTAGAAGAGTAATGCAGTTTGAAAAGAGAGGAACATGTTACTAAAATCTTTCAGAGTTCTCTGCTTGTGTATGTTAGCAAGAAAACAGAGAGATAAAGTTTCTGGCAATGAACAATAGTCAGGCTTAATACACAGATTGTATCTGCTGAATGTCTGGGTGCATCTTCTGGTTTGAGGCTAAATTAAGGTTTTAATCCTTTTTATGGAAAGTAGGGCGAGGCCAAGATTTTTAATATTTTCTCGCTTTTTCTTTTTTTATTCAGGGTTTTTATGGAAAAACATGTAAAAAAAAAAGTTCCACTGAAAGTCAGCCTTGAAAGATGTGTGAGTTTCTGTTTACAGAAACAAACTATGTGTTACGACCCTGACACCAAACTAAACCAAACAAAACTATCGAATTCTGATGATGAAAATCAGTGGACAAAAAAAAAGGTAGACTTTTTAAAGATTTCCCAAGACCCAAGCTGTGTCCAGATTGCAAACACAAAACACAACTCTAAGCAGGTTTTAATTATATGATTTGTTTTTTTATTAGCTTTTTGAGTTAATACTAAGGACACATAGAAGCAACAATAGATGAAAACAATTGAGGATGATGGTAAAATAGCATCGTGAACACCCCAGAAACATAAAATAACTCTAAAATACTTTTAAAAAACATCTTGATATCTATTTGTGAAGATAAGTAAAGTTTGAAAGCTGCAGTTTGATTGACATGCATCAACTCATATATTGAATCATTTCCTTTTTCCTTTTTCATACTTACTGCAAAAACATTATAGTAAACATACTAACATATATACTAGACAATTAGTATATAGTATGTTACATACAGTTAGTATGTTTAGCTGTTTGATTTCAGGACACTGCTACTGTTTTAAGATGGATTTCTACAAACATCCTTAAGCTCATTTTTTTTAAATCTTATTTTACAGCACATAACTTTTGGTCCAAGCCTACTCTTCACAATTTTTCTTCACCCCAAAAAACTCTGAAACTCTCTGTATGTTACCTGCTCAGCACTGAATGGCAAACAAAGTTAGCAACTAGCTGTTGAACATAGTTGAGCATATAAGGAGCTGAAGAGCCAGATGTTCCCTCAGAAGTTGGTGGAGACCAAAAGGAGAGTGAATACTGATAATAATATGTCTGTGCTGTGTTCAAAGACATACACATAAACAGAGCAGTTGATCAGTTTGTGGGCTTATCTGTAATTGGAGCCTCTCTCCTTTTATAAAATGTTAACATTTTAGGCAGCTGGGATGCATTCTGGTCTACTGGGATTACCCTCACTAGATTCGTCTTTGATGAATTTCTGCCTGTTCATTGTTACAAATGGCAGCTGCAGACAAAAGCCCTCGCTCTTTGATTCTGAGGGACTGACATCAAAACCTGACATTTACTGCAGATGTTTTAGATAGAAAACTCCATTCAGACTCTACTTTAACAGTGCTGGAAATATATCAATGTGTGTCACATAATGTTTGGCCAGTTAACTGCATAAATAGGGAAACCTTATCACTAAATAATCTTTATAATAATCTTTAATTATAATTATAAAGCACTTTTCAGAATCCACATTACAAAGTGCTTCACAAAGGCAGCAAAATAAGACAGACAAGACATAAAATCATCAGGTTTAAAAAAAACATAAAAAACAGTAGTGTGTAAAGACTAATTCAGTGTATAAAAAGCAAGAATAAAGAAAACCATTTTTAAAAAGAAAAGACATTTCAAAGAAAATTAAAACTCAAGTAAAATTAGGAAAGGCTCTCTGATGAAAGTATGTTTTAATAATAAGATATTTAAAAGAGAAAACTGACTCAGTCCACCTTTTTTTTCATTGGGTACATTTTTTCCAGAGCCTCGGAGCTCTGACTCAACACTCACAGCTGGGCTCCTGGAACAGAATAAGACCTCAAAGTAACTACAGACGCTTACAGTGCAAAGAGGTCAGAGATATAGCAGGAAGAGAGGCCATGAAGAGTAACACGTAAGATCTTAAAATCTGTTCTAAAACACACTGGGAGCTAGTGTAAAGCAGAGAAAACAGGAATGACGGTTAAAAGCCTGGCACCTCAGCTCTGTACAGTTTGGAGAGAATCAATAGATTTTTGATTCAGGCAAGTAAAGACACTTAAAATGGGCTGAGAAATGCAAGGTGAGTCATCAAAAGCTCCTTGAAGTGCTTTAGGGTGGATGTATCTTTTAATTGCAGTTATTTTCTTGAAGCTGGACCAACTCAGCTTCTCTCTGCTTTTTTTTTTTTTTTTCGCTCTCCTGTTGCTCTGCTGTGATGTGAGGCTGGAGATGAGAGGAAGTGAGTTATGGCGAGAGGGGGAAAAAAAGTGAAAGGGAATAGGTAATGGAAGGGGCAAGAGGAGAAGGAAAGGGTAACAGAAGAAGAGAAAAAAGAGGGGAGGGGTGGAGGCGCGTGAGGCATAGCTCGACTCTCATGCTTGAATAAAAATCAGGCTGGGCGTGGAGAGATTATTCTCTTTTTTTTGTGTCTCCCTCTCTCTCTATCTCTGTCTCATTGCTCTACCCAGACATTCTCTTTCTTCTCCTTATGCCCACAACCTCTCCGTACAACTCACTCTGCTCCCAGTCTGCTTTTCCACTGTCTGCTTTGACGAGGCGGTTTAAAGGCAAGCAAAGTCGAGCGATCGCTCTATTCTTAGATGCAAAAACATTTTTAACTTGCATCTCTTATCTTAAGGATATATTTTCAAGTATGACTTCTACACAAAAACCCTGCAGTGTGTTTTTCATGGGTTTTCAGGGAAGCATTTATCCCAAAACTGTGAAGGTCTTCTCTACTCCAACAGCAGGGTTTGATATCTATTTTACAGCCGATCTTTGTTATTCGTGTTCATTCATTCACAACTAACAGCTAACAACTATTCATCAGACTAACCTGAATTAAAAACAGTCTGGCTGTACACGCTCTCTGGATGTGCAAAAGAAGAAAAAAAAAAAATTCTCCTGTTTAATTATTTTCCTTTTTAATTTATTTCCGTTCTTCTTGCTTGCCATACTTACAGTATGTATGTTGGTTTCTCTTGAAAAAAGAAAAAACAGCTCAATAAACAGCTGTAGTCTGCCTTTCTCTGTTTACCTACAATACTGTTCTAGGTGTTACTGCTCATATAGTCAGAGCATCCCACTGTAATGTATTATAAAACTGTATTATAATGTGAGTATGCGCACGCCTGTGCATTTCTGTGGGTGTGTATGTGTGTGTGTGTGTGTGTGTGTGTGTGTGTGTGTGTGTAATATAATGTATGTGTGCCGTTCAGTGTACAGTAAAATGTTTGTACATCGTGCGTATGTGAGTTTGTAGCTGTTAACTTTCTGAATCTTACATTTACAATGCACTGTTTGTCAATAAAGAAGACAAATCAATCAAACTGATCAGCTTTGGGGATCAATGAACTATTTGTCAAGCTCAAGGGGAAGCACAGCGAGAAGTAAACTGAAGTGTGTGTAATGGTTATTGTAAGATATGTCAAAGAATAACAGGGAGGAATAAGAACCATTTAGTAGTTGTTCTGGAGCTTTCAGTTATAGAACATTGTCTTCTTTACTATCACTTTACTGATGTCATGACATTGTAACAGATTTTCATGTTTTAGGGGAATATCCATAATTATGACAACTGGATGAACTGCGTCTGCTGATGAGGATCATGTAATAAACATGAAAGCTCCATAACAGCTACTACATGAAGAGATTGCTCTGTTGACTGCTGTTTTCAAGGTCACAACTGAACTTTGAACTTCAGCTAAGAAGACATTTGTTAAAAATACTTTACTTGCCTTTAAATGTGTAAAATGACTCAAGACACAGCAGATGACTCAGTAGTCATATTGCTAAATAATAATAAAAAGAAAATGTCCAATCATTTTTGCTTGATGTCACTTCTTATGATAACATCAACCTTTATGCTGTGTTTAGGATCCTGAACACCCTTGACTGTCTTTAACACAGAATTATCACACATAATATTGTTTTATCACATCACTCATAAATATGATTTTAAAGTGACAACATTTTTCTACTTTTTTTACTTACTTAAGATCACAAGATACGCAGGAATCCGTCTTGTCAGGCTTAAATTATGTACTTGTGATCGAACTACCAGTGGTTTGGACCAATCAGCATCATGAGTCCAGCTGCCTTGCAACATAAGACGGTGATGTTAGACAGACAGTTCATCCAATCAAACAAACCATCTGGCATATCGAGTTAAGTCTCAGAGACCCAGAGCTGTAAAACATAGTAAAATATAATATACCTGCATCTGCTCTATATGTGTGATTGATGTCCCATGTCCTCTTATGCTAAATCCCAAATGAGTTAGTGGAGGTTTTAAACATGGATTTAGAGATGACAATGTCATTATGTCAGATATCAATAGTCCTCAGTAGTTTAGTCCTTTAAGTGAAATGTCCTGATAACTATAGGATGTCCCACTCTACATTTAGTCATCTCTTAACTTTCCCTCTGAAGAAGCCATGTAGTCAAAATGTATTTTTGTGTTTTAGCGTTAATTTGCAGATAATTAAAATGATAAACATTATATCTGCTTAGCATCAGCATGTTAGCATTGTCGCTACTGTTAGCTGTGCCTGAGTGCAGCCTTACAGAGCTTCACATGACTGTAGACTCATAACCTTTAGTTTTTCCATAGGAGATCTAAGTGGGAGTTAGATTAGTTTGTTCATGCATAACCCATACTGCACACAAAGTATGACATTCATTTATTCTGTGTAAAAGTAATGATTTATGGTCTTTTCCCATATTTTCTCTATCATCAAATGACCCAGCTCAGTTTGTGGTCCTTGGAAGGGAAATATTCTTCACTATATTGAATTTTACTAAGGTCAGAAAAATAGAAAAAACTAATATTTAAAGTAAAGAAATTGAGAAAGACAGAAAATGAGCAAACAAAAAGCCAATGTCAGCAAAATACCAGAGTTAAAAAATGACTTCAGATATTAGAGATGACAGCCAGGCATAGAGGCATTTTCTGTATCAAGTCATTTCAAGTCTACTCAGGACATAAGCAGATTACTGGGGAGGTCATATTGCTAATAATAATAAAAGGATTGTTCAATATTCTTTGCCTGATGTTCACTACGAAGGAAACATTAAGTCTAAATTTCACCTGATACACTGTACGATAAATTCCTCACTAAATTACAGAAGAGAACTATATTCTGAAAAGTAATAAAAAAGGTAATAAAACCTCATAATGAGCTCCACTTTTATGCCGGCGGACTAAATTAATCATTTATGCGAGTGAGAGACAGTTTCTTAAATTTGTGAATGGCTCTTGTTTTTGACTCTAACTCTTTGTTGATGAATGGCAAAGTTAACAACCTGTGAGGATGACTTTAAATGATACCGCATAGATCTTTTTTCAGAACGTTCGAAGTGTTTAACTTTGCTGACAAAAAAAAAAAATTACAAAAGCTCAAAAAACCCACAAGGCGGCGTGAATTGAATCACATTTAAAGCTAGATTCACTAATAAAAGAAACCCATTACCTGACAGCCTGTGGAGTGTGCTGCAGTGTATTATTCAGTACAGTGAGAGCCCCATCAATTCATATGAAGCAGGAACTACTGCAAATTGCTAATGAATGCCGTGGATACATGTTAGGCATATAAGAGACATTAACCCATGAACTGTGGTTAAGTGACAGAGTATAAAATTTGATTACAATGAAGTGTGGCCTGCAACTAAAAAGTAATAAAATACATTTTGCATATATCCCACTTTAAACTCTGAAGTCAAATGCAAGTCAAAAGTCCCTCTAGCTAATAAGCGCTGTAAAACGACTCAGAATAAAGTACACTATGCCACACCTATGATTACTGGATATGGCTGTGATTCTCTATATTCATTGTTTTATCAACACATCTCATGAGCAGATCCAAACCAACAATGAATTAATCCTAAGTCATTCATGTGTAGTCAAAGCTAAGTTTATTCCTTTGGGCCAAAGTCTTCCATTGTTGGCAAAAACTAGAAAAAAGAGCAATTAAATACTAATCAGTTAGTCACACTGTTACACTGAACATATTCCTTCATCATCCAACATACATCATCCTGCTGACATAAATACTCACTATAGAGCAGTGAATGTGTATTAATCCGCAGCTGGAAAAAGTCCAACAAATACTACTGTTTACTCCTATTTAAGTCATTTTTCCTAAAATCCAGGCATGTGACAGACAGGTTAGGGATGTGTTTTCATGGGATTTGTTGACAATAAGTAAATTACAGAGGATCACAGATGCTTTGCACGATGCAGGATGAAGGGTATTACATAAAGCATTACCCATTTAAGCAGCTAATTAGGATGCTACAGACTATGCTGGATTGTGCATAATCACAATAATTAATTTTCAAACCAGGTCCCCCCCCCCCATGCCATGCCTGATTGTTTATCCAAGTCCTGGAAAGTAGGAGTTACGTAACTCTAGGAATGCAAAAAATTAACTTCTTTCCCTTCCTCTTCTTGCTGCCCTTTTTTCTGCAAGTGAAAGCAGAAAATCACATCACATGTTGAAGTGGCCCAAATCTGATTTTTGAACTTCTTAGTGGCTCAGATCTGATTTTTTTTTTCCACGGAGGTGTGAACAAAACAAATCTGAATTTTTCATATCAGATCTGAGCAGCTTGTCTATGTGATGCTAGGTCTGATGAATCTCTGGCTATGTGACCAAATCAAATTCATGTGTTTCATGTGTTTTCATCATTCAGCGTTGGCACCTCACAGTCTGGTAAGAATAAACATGGAGGAGAGTAAAAACAACTGCAATTGACAGTCAGAAGTCCAGTGTATTATTTCCTTGAGTATCTTCCTGTGAGTGACCAGTTTTGATTCCCTGACCTTAGAGTTTAGCCTGCTGATTATTGTACCTTTGCCTGTTGAATTGCCTACCTGGTTTTGACCCCTGCCTGCAATGAACGACTCCGAGTGAGCCTGAGCCCATCGGTTCCTTCATTGTGTCCTGGTCCGTACCTGATAGAGTTCGGTTTAGAACCTGCTCTATGTGTAAAGTGCCTTGAGATGACTTTGTTGTGATTTGACGCTAGACAAATAAAGATTGATTGATTGATTGATTGACCGAATGCCAGCACAGCCATGCCATCAACGTTGACTGCTGTACGTTACATTATTGTTGTTATTCTTGTAAACAACAACCTTCATCCTCTGACCTCCTCTAAACCTACTTCCTCTCCCCTTAAATAGGCCCTCCACTCAATTAGGCAGAACCATTACTGCAGGGGTGTTCTCTCCCTCTTACAACTGGCACTCAACAATGCTACTTTTATCAGTCAACACTGTTTACCACCCATCATTCCCAACATTTCCATAAGCCAAAACAATAAATCAAACACATGAAATCAGCCCTTTTAACCAAGTAAAATAAATCCCTCCATGTTTAGTCCAACCCACTGACATCACCAGTGTATAAATACAGGAAGTAGTTGGGCGGTTCTTCCTTTTGTTTGGTAAGCACGTGGTGGCTTTCGTAAGTAACAAAGAAAGACAATGCATAATTTATGAAACTCGAAACTCAAAACTAAACCCAATAAAGATTAACCTTATACATCTGTTTTACAATGACCAAAATTTTGCTGAAGGTAAATAATGTCCATGGGGACAAATGGTGTGCTCTCACCCACTTTGTCGCAGGCTCACATTTCAGATAAATCTGCAAATGTGTGGCAGTTTAGGACCTCAACCGTGTTCACACTATAGTCAAACACATGTCACTTACAAACATGACTGTAAACCGCCAACACAAAAAAATCAGATTAGACTAAAAAAAAAGACTAAAAAAATTAGAATTAAGCTTTGAATGTAGTCTAAGAATACATTGAAGCAGGGGTGTCAAACATGCGGCCCGTGGGCCAGGACCGGCCCACCAAGAGGTCCAATCTGGCCCAGTTTCCTTCTTCCTTTCTTCCATTCCTTCCTTCTCTTCCATCTATCTTTCTTTCCTTCCTTCCTTCTCATCCCTCTTTTCCTTCCGTCCTTCCATCTTTTTAGTGATCTGGCCCACATGAGATCAAATTGGGCTGTTTGTGGCCCTTAAATGAAAATGAGTTTGACACCCCTGCATTAAAGCCAGGTCTTTCAAAACCTCTACAGCTCCCAAGCATATATGTTCTGTGTCATTGTTTCACCTGCAAAATCCTCATCCGTACTGAATGTCATACTTCTCATTTAAAGGTGTTGAAGAGTTTAGGTAAAAAAGAAGCCAGAGGAGGTAAATGGAGCTCATGTCTTATAGATGATACCGTGTGTGTTGCCCTTAAGCCCTTTGCTTCAAGGGTTAATGGCTTTCAATAGTAGAAGAGCAAAGCCTGGCCAGACGTGTAAGTGGGGAGCACAGCACTGGGCGTGGTGGCATGACTTCATCACCGGCAGAAAGAGTGAGTGACAGAAGGAGGTTAAGAGAGAGAAAATGGAGAAAGAGGGAAGCCAACAGATTCTATATATGTGAGTGAGCGTCAGTGTGTTTGTTTGCGTGTATTTGTCACGCACACTGAGTCATCTTCACACAACCTCACCGACACAATTCTGTCTTTCCTCTCCTCCCCCGCCAAGCCCCCCCCAAGATAAATAATTCACACTCTTTTTCCCCACTGTGGACAACTGGTGGAAGGCATTTAGCTTTCTGGACATCATTCCTGGAGAAGAGAGGACATAAGATTTTCTTTTTTCCTCTCTGTCTCTGTTTCTTCCTCTTTCTGTGTCTCTCATTTGCCTCTATCTTTCCCTCACAGAACTCTCTGCAGGAAACAATGAATAGTGAGCCTCTTTTTCTTTTTTTTTTTCTTTTTTTTTAAAGGGAATGAACAGTTATCTATTATTGAGCAGCAGTCAGCAGCCGCTATCTATATCTACTAGGCTGCTAAAATAAATATGACAAAGCACTGGAGAGATTTACACAGATCTGAACTGAGCCCGCTTGTGCCCTGAGCATTCTGAGTTACACATTTACCAGCAAAAGCACAACCCGAGCGAGCCAGTTGCTCAAAGCTACTAGATAAATAAAATGTTAAATAGACATTTTTTTGCCTGCATTGTTTTCAGTTAAAACTTTCTTGCTGAGTGACTGATTGGGAGAGAAAGGTTGTCTA
Organism: Scomber japonicus; assembly: GCF_027409825.1. Classification (NCBI taxonomy): domain Eukaryota; kingdom Metazoa; phylum Chordata; class Actinopteri; order Scombriformes; family Scombridae; genus Scomber; species Scomber japonicus. The sequence goes on along the minus strand of NC_070584.1, from coordinate 26,929,081 downwards.
ATAATAAAAAAATAATGTGGTTTGGATTCTGTAGATTTAGTTTAGATTAAGTTGGGGTAGACATGTCACAGTTTCATCATATATCCATGGATGATGAAACTGTGACATGTCTACCTTTCACAAAGTGTCTCATTTTTCTTGTCATTTCAGACCCTGGGTGCTTTCCATTTGGCTCCTCACTTCCTCTCACTGGCATCTTAAGTCCTCCCAGCGGATGAAATGTATTTCTTTCCAGATTCAAGAATGGAGGAATTTTATTTACCAAATGGGACATACTTGCTCACTAGTGTCATTATTAAGAAAATGCACTTGAAATGGCAAACCAGATAATAAAGTGGTTTGGAAATTGTTTTCATATTTCATTCATGATTCTGAATCTACACATGCCATATTTTATTTTATTAATACATATGAATGTCAGGACTGCTGATGGTGCTTTCATTCCTTTTTCAACGTTTATCTAATCTACAGTAGGCTACTACATTCATGCAATATGATTAATATCCCCAGCAGCTCCTTTGACTGTCTCATTAGATAAACTGACCAACCAATAAACAGATTCAGATGAAAAGGGCGTTGCCATTTGGTAAAGAAAACATCTGCTCCTCATCTCCTTGAACAAATTTCAGGCCAGAGGCAAGGAGGAGGACAGGAGGAAGCGTAATTAGCAGAATGGGGAGTCATCAATTCCTCCCTATCCACCAGTCATCTGATCAGTCTCCAGCATGCACACCTGCTCCTTATTAGTCAATTATGACATTATATATACACTCTCCAGTGAACACTCCTTCTATGTCAGATTATCTATGCTGTCCCTTTGTCCTTTTTGATTAGTTTGTTGACCCTCCCACCTGCTATTCACTGTAAATCTGATTTACCTCAACCAACTAAGTTGTACCTCGTCTATTACAGGACTAAATAAAAGGTGATTTTGTTAGAGTGGATTTTCTTGAATACACCAGGGAATGGTTCATGAAAGCACCTCAGTCAGAATAGAAACACTGCAGTCCAAGAGGAAAATCTGCAAGTGCTACAGCAGGCAAAAAGTAAGGCGGGACCGTTTTCTTATAGAGTCATAATCTGCAAGATAAAAAAGACAGGATCAGCAGATTCAGGCAGTGAACTTGTCAATGGAAACTGGAGCTCATGGTGCTACAGTACACGCGCGGCTCAGAGGCAAATCTTCAAGGCTGAATCCAAATATCAGGACTTCCTTGGTCTTGCAGTTACAGACGTGGACTTCTGCTCAAATTGAAAAGGGGTCTCATTCAATATTTTTGGCAGACTTTCAGAGTTCATAGCAATAAGAATGTGAAGATGTAAAAGGATGTGTTGCATACATTTAAAATATTTATAGGCCTAATCATTTGGATAAATTGTCCTATAATCTGTATTTTTTTAATCTACAATGAGAGGATCTTCAATTGATAAAAATATAATGTGCAGTGTCCATGCTCATTGTAAGAGAGTGTTTTACTGTGTGTATAAATCAATGGAAACAACAATGGAAAGCTCATGGGGAGAATGTTGCGTCTCTGATCTATGTGAAAAGTGCCCTGAGATAACATCTGTTGTGATTTGGTGCTATATAAATAACATAGCATACAATACAGATAGGAAACATTGAGGACATTTAGATTTGTCATGAGGTCAAGAACTTTCATATCCATGAGCAAGTGAGTGAGATTGATGCTACAGTATGTGTATCAGTCGGTGTCTCATAGTGCATTTTATTTCCTTGCCGCCGAGTGGCCTCTCAAATGTAATATAAAATCTACAAAGACTCCACAGTACACAAGTCCAGAGGGTTGACACTTGGATTTAGGAAGATTGGATTCACTCAGTTTTCTACAATGACAAGCACTGCTGTTGTCAAAACCACCAGAGTTAAGTTCAGCACAGGGCAGAGTTGGGTTTAAATGGTCTAACTGAAGCCAGACTGATGCTTTACTGTAGATGTTTACTCCCTTTCAAAGTTTGAAATTTTGACCTTTTTAAATTGCTGAGGAACTTTTTTTAAAATCCTGAACGCCTTACTAAGATGCAGCATCAGGGCAAGCTTTGTCAAAGTCAGACCTGCAGTGTCTGAGATATCACGTTTAAAGATTTTGACCTTTTAATTATTGCACCCCATTAGGCAAATCACTTTAATTCGTAATGAGTACAAAATGTGTGCAGCAAGTGTAATGTCAACCAGACTCCCAGTATATTTGAGTCTGGGCCTTTTAAAAGCTAAAAAAAATAATATTTCACACAATAATATGCCAAATCAGTCTTGGATCATAAAAAGCATTTGTGAATATGTGCATCTCCAGGTGGAAAAAGTGTGAAAGCGGATCTACAAGCAGTGAAAACAGCAGATTTTTTCTTTCAGAAAGAAATCTAAATGCTCACTTCAAGGAGGACACAAATCCATTACTTTTGAAAAAACCTGATAGAATTGTACTCTGGTAAAACTGGGTATTCAATAGAGTCAAGTAAAAAGTATAAACTGGAAAAAAGTCCAGTTATCCTCTGATAATGTCAGCAGACCTAAAAGTCTTATTTTGCATGCTTTTTCTGTAATTGCAGGCATATATTAAATGGATATTTAACAAAATGGATATTTAACAGGCTTTTCCCTTTTGAAATGTAATAAAGTAAAAGCATTGAGTTTCCTTAAACAGTATTATCAAGTTATTGAGCAAGACTCTTGAACTCTTTCAACTCTTCTTGTCTGTGTTGGCTGTCTGTCCTCTCATGTTGCTGGTTTCTCTCTATTCACTGTCACGTCTGTTTGCTGCATTGGATTCATATCTTGTTGCTGAATGACCTTAGAAGTTAAAACAGAAACAATAATAATAATAATAATAATTACTACTCATTTGAAAACATACTGCACATGCTATATGGGTTAACTTCCAGTTGAATAATTTGAATAGCGATAAAAACAATTTGATAATGCAAGCTCTTCTTGAACTTGTGATCAGACCAAATGGATCAAAGTTCGATGGTGAAACGAGTACTTTTTTGGGATTTGTGACACTCAAAAAATGTTATCCACCATTTTACAGCTGCTCCTTTTACCATGATTGTGTGCAGGTAAAATGCTTTTTTGGCACCTCTCAGACCCGGAAGTTGTAACTCCACTGTTTGGCCACTATGTCAAATTGGCTTCAGTGCAGTTCAGCGCTGTTACCGGAGGCTTGGCTTTACAGGGCTTTGTTAGCTTGTTCTTATACTGCCTAACTTTTAAACTTTGTATGTTGTTAATAGTTGATGGACAACAACAGATGTCTACAGCACAGAGAAATAAGACATATCAGGCTTTGGATGCACACCCAATACTTGTTTGTTTTGGTTCTACACATGAGATTTTCTGACAATCAGAAAAATAAAAATAAAGAAAAGAGCCAGTCATATTCTTTCACTGTGTATTCAAGCTGAATTATGAACCACTGCAGAGAAAGCAGGGAACCAAGAAGTCTGTTAAACTGTCAAGGAAATTCCAGAAACAACAACAATAGTGCTGTAAATTCCTGGTCAGTGTGCCACTGGACTGTCTGAGCCCAGCAGGGAGCAAACATCTTGTTTTTTTCTGTTTTGTTTTTTTTAAAGGATGAAGTTTATGGCATTCCTGCATTTTTTATGTCTCCCTTTCTTTCTTGAGCTGTGAGCTGCACACTTACACGTTACTGAAATCACTGTGGACCTCATTCTGTCACGGCTACATCATGCATCTTCTGTTACTGAAGGAAACGGAAATCAATATTTTTTAAACTATCATAATTAAAATGCTCTCATGCAGTCACCAGGAAATGATATTCTTAATTGATATTCAAAATCTTTAAATGCACATTACATGTCTAATGTTTCCTCCAGTACACTGTATTCTTGTCAGCATAGAAGAAGCCTGCAGGAATAACTCTTGGATCACATTGAGACACAAATTGTTCCACTGAACCCAGGGCGATTAGGGAAATTATTTTTGAAGGGTCTGCACTCTGCTCTCCTCTGCTGCTGTTCACAGGGAGGTAAAATAATATTCAAAGTAGAGAACTGAATAATTAAGACGATAAAATAAGTAGTTGGGATTTAACAAAATCTTTAAATGGAGTATAACAAAGGTCTTGTTCTGAAAATGTACATTTTTATTGGCTCTGTAAAACCCAAAAAGTTTTAATCAGTGTCAGAGGTCAAAATATCACACCATTGTCTCTGCTTCTTCTGCATTTATACACTTCTCTCTTCCTCTTCCTTCTCCAATCACTCCCTCATACCACCTTATCCCCCTTTACCTTCCTCTCCCCCTTCAGTTTCCTGCATCCCATTGTTCTTCTCTGCCCCGAAGTCTCTGAAGTCTATATATAGCTGGTGATTCTTCTGGAGGGATCAGTGGTTGTGTTGCTTTCCTAGGACGCCCTCAGTGTTTGGAGGAAGTAGTTGAGTCTAATCTCATTTTTTACGGTGTGAGACTCCTGCTGGAATATTTTAAAATATGTGCACAATGAAACTCGACACTGCTTTGAAACCAAAGCTGTACACTGATACAGCTCATGTACAGAAAATGTCAGAAAGATGATATCTAATCAACAACAAATCAAGCATTAATGATCACTGAAAGATGGACTGAAGGGCAGTGTATAAGTTAGTATTTAAAGAATTGTTTTTTTGAGATGTTTTACTGCTTCTGCCACCTCCCTATTACATTGGACTTTGTGGTACAAGAAAAAAGGCTGATGGACCCTGATATTATTAAAAAAACAAAACATAAATTGCAATATCAGTTTCTACCATTTATGGTGAACAAAGTATTCATGGAAGGCAAAAACAAGAAAGAGGAATTAAAAGCTCCCATCAACTTTAAGTACAACAGCAATGCTTCGATCTCAGATCTTCATCAGACATTGTCAAATAACTATCACAAAGCAAGACAAGTAATATAACACAGGTAAATTCATTACACAGGTGTTTGTGATCTGCATGATTGAGAGTCAAGCTGCTCTCAAATTGGAGCAATCAGAAGCAGGGCTGGACAACACTGTCTGATACTGTCTGATACATCCTGTTTTAAACAAAGTATTCACACTATTTGCCATCTCATCTCAATTGTTTGAAACTTTGTGTGTATATTCTTAGGTTGGTTTTAGACCTCCATTATTTAGTCAGGTGTGGACCTTCATCCTGTGGTTACATTATTGCTCCCAATCCCTGATACAACTAACCAAAGAGCAGAGGAACAGTCCCACGTGGATTTTAGAGATGTACTTTGGTTTGCCTGGAATTCTTTGAGTTTGCCAACTCTTCCATTTTGACCAGAGTAATTGAATTACAGGTCAGAAAATGTCTTTAGTTTCTAGTGTCACCCACCTTGTGAGACAGAGCACCACCTACAGGAAGTCTAACATTATCAAAAAGACATCACAATGTAGGACATGTTGTTGACTGATGCTCAGTGATGCAACAATGAACACCAGCACAATGGGCACTGAGCTCAGATGTTGTGAGGGTATATTTTATATGATTGTATGATCCACTGTTATAAGAATCCATTTTTGTACCAGAGATTCAAATGTTCTGGAGATATGAGGTTTTCAGTCTGTAGCAGCAGCGGGTTGAGGAAGCCCCTTACATGAGATCACAGCAGTGTGATTCATTCAGGCTCTCTCATTGTCACTGCATAAATGCAACAACAACAGCAAGAGGGAGGCAGCATAGTGAGCCAAGATAACAGAAGTGTCACACACACTAACACACACACATATCAGACTTTGGTCACTTTTAGGGGCATTACATAGACTTACATTAATTTCCTGGAGACCTACTGTACCCTAACCCTACCCACCACTACTACTTGCCTAAACCTAACCCCTTAATTTAACCTTAGCCACTGACTCAAAAATGTGTTTTGTCCCCAATTGGACAAGATGTTCCCAATTAAGTCCTAAGCCTGCAATTTGTCCCCTAAAGTAGCCTAGGACATATGACACACACACACACACACACACACACACACACACACATACGCGTTTCCATGAACCATGGGGACCAAGTTTTCAACCATCACTTGTGGGGACCACCCTTTCTAGAGGTTTTACAAGTGTGAAAAAAATCAGGTAAAGTAGACATTGGTTAGTAAGCCTAAACACGCCTTCAAAACTTTGAAAAGTCAATGTTTTGTCTTTTCACATGCTTTGTGGGGACTTCCTGTCAAAACGAGTTAACCTGCTTACAGGGGACAACATTTGCATAAATTTGCATACTTCACACAGATTTATATTTTACCAGTGGGGACCTAGTGGGGACCTATTTTTTATATTAAAATGGAAAATAATATAGTAAATATTGTTGCACTTGGGATGAAATGAAACATTACAAAGATGGAGTTAAACTACAACACAATGTTGAGTTTCACATCTACTGTAGCAGCACCTAGAATCATGCAGAGTCCCTGATACCATAGGGTGTAGTTTAATAGCTGTGCAAAGGCAGAACAGCAGGCTCTAAAGAAGGTGGTTAAGACAGCAAGGAAGATTGGATAGAACTACTGGACATTTCCACCATCCACCACATTTCCACAACCAGAATTGGTCAGGGATTGCATACATGTAGTTTCAATGTCCCAGTGATCACTGGAAGACAAGTTTTGGCTTTATCATAAATGTAGATAGTGTCTGGTCTTGTTAGCCTGAAATAACTGCCAAGTTACATGTTTTTCCTCAAAGGACTTTGCTACTACTCAGTCAACACACTACCACCCCACCCAGAAATCAAACTGGTTTGACCTGCACAACATACTTTTTAATGAAACAAGGTCAAAGTGAAATTGTTTACATTGCATAAATCAAAATTCTGCCATGACAATAACATTATGTGTATAAAAAAACATACACATGCACAAGTTCCACAACCTCTGTGATGTCATAAAAACTCTTGAGCTTTTAAAGAAATACCTGCCAGATTGTGAGAGAATTTCATGAAGCCAGACTCACAGACTCTCTCACAGACTCTCAGACTCTCAAACAGACCCTCACACAGACTCAGACTCTCAAACAGACCCTCACACAGACTCAGACTCTCAAACAGACCCTCACACAGACTCAGACTCTCAAACAGACCCTCACACAGACTCAGACTCTCAAACAGACTCACACACAGACTCAGACTCTCAAACAGACTCACACACAGACTCAGACTCTCAAACAGACTCTCAAACAGACTCAGACTCTCAAACAGACTCACAGACTCTCAAACAGACTCTCACACAGACTCACAGACCCTCAGCTTTGACCATCTCTAGATAATTTGCAGGATTAATGAAATCCTCCATCTTTTTTAATGGAGTATGTTTCCTGGCATTGTCTAGCAATCGTCCCAGTTCACGCATTTTTTCACAGATGCACTGTTGACTTGATGCACATTTATTGAGCAAGTGCTGCCCATATTCAGTGATGACATGGTCATTCTTAATTATTTCAGTGACAGGATCCAGATTCATGGAACTGATAACTGACCAGACTCTCCCACAGACTCTAATACAGACTCAGAGTCTGTGGGAGTCTGAGTCTGTGACAGAGTCTAACACAGACACAGTCTCACAGACTCAAGACTCTCCCACAGACTCAGACTCTCTCACAGTCTCACAGACTCAAGACTCTCTCACAGACTCAGACTCTCTCACAGACTCAGACTCTCTCACAGACTCAGACTCTCTCACAGACTCTCTCACAGACTCTCTCACAGACTCTCTCACAGACTCAGACTCTCTCACAGACTCTCTCACAGACTCAGACTCTCTCACAGACTCTCTCACAGACTCAGACTCTCTCACAGACTCAGACTCTCTCACAGACTCTCTCACAGACTCAGACTCTCTCACAGACTCTCTCACAGACTCTCTCACAGACTCAGACTCTCTCACAGACTCAGACTCTCTCACAGACTCTCTCACAGACTCAGACTCTCTCACAGACTCAGACTCTCTCACAGACTCAGACTCTCTCACAGACTCTCTCACAGACTCAGACTCTCTCACAGACTCAGACTCTCTCACAGACTCTCTCACAGACTCAGACTCTCTCACAGACTCTCTCACAGACTCTCTCACAGACTCAGACTCTCTCACAGACTCAGACTCTCTCACAGACTCTCTCACAGACTCAGACTCTCTCACAGACTCTCTCACAGACTCTCTCACAGACTCAGACTCTCTCACAGACTCTCTCACAGACTCAGACTCTCTCACAGACTCTCTCACAGACTCAGACTCTCTCACTCTTTTGTGTTGACTGGTACAGGCTTGAGTCGGCAAATTCTCATATGTCTCCATAGAACATGTCGAGTGAAAAGGCCTTGGCAATATGCACAGTGCATGAATATCACTGCCCTCTGCTTCTTTTGATGGACGTTTACGTGGGACAAGTTGTCCCTTCCCTAACCTAATTACAGTGGCATTATAGCTAAAAGCTCTTGCCATTTTGGAAAATGGTTTTCTACAATATAAAGCAATACTGTCAATACTGTCTCACAGACTCTCACACAGACTCACAGTCTCTCACACAGACTCACAGAGTCTCACACAGACTCACACAGACTCACAGAGTCTCACACAGACTCACAGTCTCTCACACAGACTCTCAGTCTCTCACACAGACTCTCAGTCTCTCACACAGACTCAGTCTCTCAGTCTCTCACACAGACTCTCAGTCTCTCACACAGACTCTCAGTCTCTCACACAGACTCTCAGTCTCTCACACAGACTCTCAGTCTCTCACACAGACTCTCAGTCTCTCACACAGACTCTCAGTCTCTCACACAGACTCTCAGTCTCTCACACAGACTCAGTCTCTCAGTCTCTCACACAGACTCTCAGTCTCTCACACAGACTCTCAGTCTCTCACACAGACTCTCAGTCTCTCACACAGACTCTCAGTCTCTCACACAGACTCAGTCTCTCAGTCTCTCACACAGACTCTCAGTCTCTCACACAGACTCAGTCTCTCAGTCTCTCACACAGACTCTCAGTCTCTCACACAGACTCTCAGTCTCTCACACAGACTCTCAGTCTCTCAGTCTCTCACACAGACTCAGTCTCTCACACAGACTCTCAAACAGACTCTCATAAAAACTCTTGAGCTTTTAAAGAAATACCTGCCAGATTGGCTTCATGAAATTCCATTTTAAGTTTAACATTCAACTTAAAGAAACACACACACGTTTTGCTGAAAAATCTACAAAAACATCAAACAGTGAGGTGACAACCTACTCAATAGCCAAGAAGAAAGAGCAGCTGACAAAAGCTCAGAAGAGAAGGATCATCAACTGAACATATAATAAAGGAGAACTTCTACGAGGCTGGAACTGGGTGGATTTTAACTAAACTATTTAGGGTGCATTTTCCTTTTTAATGCTGTAATTCTATTGTACACATAGAATTTCACATTCTGCCAGTTTCGCTTACGGAGACTTTCAGCTTCAGCTCTTAAACATTTCTCACAATCGGTCTTTGTTGGTACTGTAGTAGACCGAATGAACTGAATCATTTGTCTCTCTACTGCCCTGATTTCTGATGCTTGCCAGGGTCTTCGTTTCCGTGGAGCTCTACCTGCAATGAAGGAAACACAAATAAAAGGTTTTAGTAACAGTTTAAGGGAGAGGCTACAGTTTCAAGTTCTGTGTCAGTACAAGTGAAATTATGAGGCTGATCAGAAGCATCTGTTCTCAGTGATTTGATCAGTGTTCAGCACTCAGTCCATCGGTTTACAGCTGACATAAATCTACATTCACACACCACTGGTGTTCAGGGTTTGACATAACCCATGGCCCGCTGGCCCGGGGCCAGTAAAAGTACATGCAGGGCATGTCGATTGGTCAGTCACTGGCCCGGACAGGCCAGCTCATCCTGGTCATGCCTCTTACCACATTATCTGTTGAGAGAGGCTTCAGTGCCATGCAATGCATCAAAACAGTCCGTGAGTGCAGACTTTGGGACAGGGTGTCAGACTCTCACAGATTCTCTCACAGACTCAGACACTCACAAAGACTCAGAATCTCTCACACAGACTCTCACAAAGACTCAGACTCTCTCACACAGACTCAGACTCAGACAGACTCTCTCACAGACCCTCACACAGACTCACACGCGCTCACACACTCTCTCCAGTCTCTCATAGACTGTTATGTTGGACATCGGATGACATTCTTGGCCAGAGGGAAGATAGATACTCTACTTTATCTGAAAGACCTCATCATATCCTACTGTCCTACCAGAGCAGGCTCCCAGAATGCAGGTCTGTTAGTGACTCCCAGTATCTTTAAAACAAACTGGAAGGTAGAGCCTTCAGTTACCAGGCTTCTTTGCTTTGGAACCAGCTCTCTCTACACTGTTATAGGTTTACACTGCTGACGTGCAGTCAGGTTAGGCAGGGTGTCAGGAAAAATTTAATTATTAATTTAATATAAGGTCTGATTATTTTTTGATTTCAGATAACTACTACAGCTTAAGAGTTGTCTGTGCAAACCACTGCGCAAAACCAGTTTGTTGTGACTTTTTTGCGTGATAAACTGTTGTATTACTTTGGTAAATGTACTCGGTTAGAGTCCATTAGTACTTGGGGCCACCTGACTGAGGGGTGAAAGATGGTAGTAGTCTGTTTTCATTCATCTCCTGTCTCCAACTCATCTAATATTACTACAATAATAGTAATAATAATAATAATAATAATAATAATAATAATAATAATAATAGTAGTAATAATAATAATAATAATAATAACGAAAAAAAATCACCTTTGGAGGAATGTGCCACGGGACTCATTGCTCCATGCTCTGCTGATGGCTCTTTGTGTGTCTTGCACATTGGGGAGTTTTCACTGCCCACACCTGCAACAGTTTCCTCTGCTGATGGTTCTATGAAATAAATAAATACATTCAATACATTTCATTTATAACTAAATCTAAATATTCTATAGCTAATAACTGAGTTAATATCATCACCATAGTGGTAGGAGAGACCAATTCACCTGTATATTGTGTTGGCCATAATATACCTAGAACAAGTTACTGCTTATCATTTAAAAAAGTTGAAATATTTCCATGTAGTCTATGACTCATCAATAATTAAAACTTGTGTAAATACATTGTAGTTCATAAAAATAGTAATTTAAAAAAGTCTGCGGTATTGCAATAAAACCTGGAACCGTGATACTTTGTTTGGTACAGTATCGTGGGTACTCATTTTGATATTGTGACAACTCTAAATAAAATAATCAGTGGAACATGGTTATTTTACTGCTTATGCTGATGGTCAACATGAACATTTAGCATTTACCAGACTGAGATTTTGTCAGGACATATTTCATAGTGAACAGTAAGACATTTAGAATAAGAATATGAAAATGTTCTTGCATGAAGGTCAATGATTTCAACAACCTGGCTGCTCAGCTACTGGTTATGTTGCATATACTGGTAGCCTTAATTATGCTTCAACACATGGGAAGTAAGGCTGCTGAAGGCTTTAAATAGACTGAAAGAACTAGTACACTGTATACTACACTAGTATGAAACGTCCGTACCCATATAGGAAATGTACATTAAAAACCACCTTACTCTTTATTTTTTCTTCATGAAATTACTGATACATACCATCAGCAGCAAATGAATGATATCCATCCTGTCTGCATCCATCTTCCTCATCACTGCCCATAACGTTTTCTGCAGTAGACATGACAAGCTTATACACACGGTCAGACAAAAAGAAAAGTTGATACATTAAATACAGTGAAAATCAAATATACCATTTACAACAAGTAATGATTGTCCTTAAGGATCTCTAAACTTAAACACATGCCAATAGACCAGACTTCAGAGGAAAAGAAATCTCCAAATTGTACTGTAATATTTCAGACTAATAAGTCAACCTGTGTTTGCTGTCACACGCCTTCAATACAACATGCTTAATGGGGACATCGTTACACACCATGTTATCTTCCTTTAACGGGACAAAGCATGTCTGGATCATATTTAACACTAATAGTTACACACAAAGTGCATTGTGGGGACATCGTTACACACCATGTTATCATCCTTTATGGGGACAAAGCATGTCTGGATCATATTTAACACTAATAGTTACACACAAAGTGCATTGTGGGGACGCCGTAAATGTGCCAGGTTACAGTGATCCTTGGGCCAAGGGAAAATTTCCAGAAAGGTTCACATCCATCTTAAAATTGCCTTTATCTTTTGCCTCATTGAGGCATTCAATTCAACTGTTAGGAGACCTGATTGACAGTACATTACCCTCACAATGAGCCCATTTGCTTTAGTTAGTTACTAAATCTAAACTTAGAGAAGCTGTAGGAGTAAACATCAAGTGATGAAGGTGAATGTACCTGTTGAGATGGGTCCTGTGGACATAGAGCTTCTTCCATCTGTTTCTCAGACATGACTGCAGGATGGGAGCTCTTTGAAGGATGAGTATCCATGGTACACAATGTCATCTGCAATCATTTGTAAAGAATAGACACAATGTAATCTGCAATGATTTTTAAAGAATAGACAATGTAAGGATGAAGACCTTTAGGTCAAAGTAATGTCATCACTCCATAATAATTCAAGTAATGATTGTCCTTAAGGATCTCTAAACTTAAACACATGCCAATAGACCAGACTTCAGAGGAAAAGAAATCTCCAAATTGTACTGTAATATTTCAGACTAATAAGTCAACCTGTGTTTGCTGTCACACGCCTTCAATACAACATGCTTAATGGGGACATCGTTACACACCATGTTATCTTCCTTTAACGGGACAAAGCATGTCTGGATCATATTTAACACTAATAGTTACACACAAAGTGCATTGTGGGGACATCGTTACACACCATGTTATCATCCTTTATGGGGACAAAGCATGTCTGGATCATATTTAACACTAATAGTTACACACAAAGTGCATTGTGGGGACGCCGTAAATGTGCCAGGTTACAGTGATCCTTGGGCCAAGGGAAAATTTCCAGAAAGGTTCACATCCATCTTAAAATTGCCTTTATCTTTTGCCTCATTGAGGCATTCAATTCAACTGTTAGGAGACCTGATTGACAGTACATTACCCTCACAATGAGCCCATTTGCTTTAGTTAGTTACTAAATCTAAACTTAGAGAAGCTGTAGGAGTAAACATCAAGTGATGAAGGTGAATGTACCTGTTGAGATGGGTCCTGTGGACATAGAGCTTCTTCCATCTGTTTCTCAGACATGACTGCAGGATGGGAGCTCTTTGAAGGATGAGTATCCATGGTACACAATGTCATCTGCAATCATTTGTAAAGAATAGACACAATGTAATCTGCAATGATTTTTAAAGAATAGACAATGTAAGGATGAAGACCTTTAGGTCAAAGTAATGTCATCACTCCATAATAATTCAAGTAATGATTGTCCTTAAGGATCTCTAAACTTAAACACATGCCAATAGACCAGACTTCAGAGGAAAAGAAATCTCCAAATTGTACTGTAATATTTCAGACTAATAAGTCAACCTGTGTTTGCTGTCACACTCCTTCAATTCAACATGCTTAATGGGGACATCGTTACACACCATGTTATCTTCCTTTAACGGGACAAAGCATGTCTGGATCATATTTAACACTAATAGTTACACACAAAGTGCATTGTGGGGACATCGTTACACACCATGTTATCATCCTTTATGGGGACAAAGCATGTCTGGATCATATTTAACACTAATAGTTACACACAAAGTGCATTGTGGGGACGCCGTAAATGTGCCAGGTTACAGTGATCCTTGGGCCAAGGGAAAATTTCCAGAAAGGTTCACATCCATCTTAAAATTGCCTTTATCTTTTGCCTCATTGAGGCATTCAATTCAACTGTTAGGAGACCTGATTGACAGTACATTACCCTCACAATGAGCCCATTTGCTTTAGTTAGTTACTAAATCTAAACTTAGAGAGGCTGTAGGAGTAAACATCAAGTGATGAAGGTGAATGTACCTGTTGAGATGGGTCCTGTGGACATAGAGCTTCTTCCATCTGTTTCTCAGACATGACTGCAGGATGGGAGCTCTTTGAAGGATGAGTATCCATGGTACACAATGTCATCTGCAATCATTTGTAAAGAATAGACACAATGTAATCTGCAATGATTTTTAAAGAATAGACAATGTAAGGATGAAGACCTTTAGGTCAAAGTAATGTCATCACTCCATAATAATTCAAGTAATGATTGTCCTTAAGGATCTCTAAACTTAAACACATGCCAATAGACCAGACTTCAGAGGAAAAGAAATCTCCAAATTGTACTGTAATATTTCAGACTAATAAGTCAACCTGTGTTTGCTGTCACACTCCTTCAATACAACATGCTTAATGGGGACATCGTTACACACCATGTTATCTTCCTTTAACGGGACAAAGCATGTCTGGATCATATTTAACACTAATAGTTACACACAAAGTGCATTGTGGGGACATCGTTACACACCATGTTATCATCCTTTATGGGGACAAAGCATGTCTGGATCATATTTAACACTAATAGTTACACACAAAGTGCATTGTGGGGACGCCGTAAATGTGCCAGGTTACAGTGATCCTTGGGCCAAGGGAAAATTTCCAGAAAGGTTCACATCCATCTTAAAATTGCCTTTATCTTTTGCCTCATTGAGGCATTCAATTCAACTGTTAGGAGACCTGATTGACAGTACATTACCCTCACAATGAGCCCATTTGCTTTAGTTAGTTACTAAATCTAAACTTAGAGAAGCTGTAGGAGTAAACATCAAGTGATGAAGGTGAATGTACCTGTTGAGATGGGTCCTGTGGACATAGAGCTTCTTCCATCTGTTTCTCAGACATGACTGCAGGATGGGAGCTCTTTGAAGGATGAGTATCCATGGTACACAATGTCATCTGCAATCATTTGTAAAGAATAGACACAATGTAATCTGCAATGATTTTTAAAGAATAGACAATGTAAGGATGAAGACCTTTAGGTCAAAGTAATGTCATCACTCCATAATAATTCAAGTAATGATTGTCCTTAAGGATCTCTAAACTTAAACACATGCCAATAGACCAGACTTCAGAGGAAAAGAAATCTCCAAATTGTACTGTAATATTTCAGACTAATAAGTCAACCTGTGTTTGCTGTCACACGCCTTCAATACAACATGCTTAATGGGGACATCGTTACACACCATGTTATCTTCCTTTAACGGGACAAAGCATGTCTGGATCATATTTAACACTAATAGTTACACACAAAGTGCATTGTGGGGACATCGTTACACACCATGTTATCATCCTTTATGGGGACAAAGCATGTCTGGATCATATTTAACACTAATAGTTACACACAAAGTGCATTGTGGGGACGCCGTAAATGTGCCAGGTTACAGTGATCCTTGGGCCAAGGGAAAATTTCCAGAAAGGTTCACATCCATCTTAAAATTGCCTTTATCTTTTGCCTCATTGAGGCATTCAATTCAACTGTTAGGAGACCTGATTGACAGTACATTACCCTCACAATGAGCCCATTTGCTTTAGTTAGTTACTAAATCTAAACTTAGAGAGGCTGTAGGAGTAAACATCAAGTGATGAAGGTGAATGTACCTGTTGAGATGGGTCCTGTGGACATAGAGCTTCTTCCATCTGTTTCTCAGACATGACTGCAGGATGGGAGCTCTTTGAAGGATGAGTATCCATGGTACACAATGTCATCTGCAATCATTTGTAAAGAATAGACACAATGTAATCTGCAATGATTTTTAAAGAATAGACAATGTAAGGATGAAGACCTTTAGGTCAAAGTAATGTCATCACTCCATAATAATTCAAGTAATGATTGTCCTTAAGGATCTCTAAACTTAAACACATGCCAATAGACCAGACTTCAGAGGAAAAGAAATCTCCAAATTGTACTGTAATATTTCAGACTAATAAGTCAACCTGTGTTTGCTGTCACACTCCTTCAATACAACATGCTTAATGGGGACATCGTTACACACCATGTTATCTTCCTTTAACGGGACAAAGCATGTCTGGATCATATTTAACACTAATAGTTACACACAAAGTGCATTGTGGGGACATCGTTACACACCATGTTATCATCCTTTATGGGGACAAAGCATGTCTGGATCATATTTAACACTAATAGTTACACACAAAGTGCATTGTGGGGACGCCGTAAATGTGCCAGGTTACAGTGATCCTTGGGCCAAGGGAAAATTTCCAGAAAGGTTCACATCCATCTTAAAATTGCCTTTATCTTTTGCCTCATTGAGGCATTCAATTCAACTGTTAGGAGACCTGATTGACAGTACATTACCCTCACAATGAGCCCATTTGCTTTAGTTAGTTACTAAATCTAAACTTAGAGAAGCTGTAGGAGTAAACATCAAGTGATGAAGGTGAATGTACCTGTTGAGATGGGTCCTGTGGACATAGAGCTTCTTCCATCTGTTTCTCAGACATGACTGCAGGATGGGAGCTCTTTGAAGGATGAGTATCCATGGTACACAATGTCATCTGCAATCATTTGTAAAGAATAGACACAATGTAATCTGCAATGATTTTTAAAGAATAGACAATGTAAGGATGAAGACCTTTAGGTCAAAGTAATGTCATCACTCCATAATAATTCAAGTAATGATTGTCCTTAAGGATCTCTAAACTTAAACACATGCCAATAGACCAGACTTCAGAGGAAAAGAAATCTCCAAATTGTACTGTAATATTTCAGACTAATAAGTCAACCTGTGTTTGCTGTCACACTCCTTCAATACAACATGCTTAATGGGGACATCGTTACACACCATGTTATCTTCCTTTAACGGGACAAAGCATGTCTGGATCATATTTAACACTAATAGTTACACACAAAGTGCATTGTGGGGACATCGTTACACACCATGTTATCATCCTTTATGGGGACAAAGCATGTCTGGATCATATTTAACACTAATAGTTACACACAAAGTGCATTGTGGGGACGCCGTAAATGTGCCAGGTTACAGTGATCCTTGGGCCAAGGGAAAATTTCCAGAAAGGTTCACATCCATCCTAAAATTGCCTTTATCTTTTGCCTCATTGAGGCATTCAATTCAACTGTTAGGAGACCTGATTGACAGTACATTACCCTCACAATGAGCCCATTTGCTTTAGTTAGTTACTAAATCTAAACTTAGAGAGGCTGTAGGAGTAAACATCAAGTGATGAAGGTGAATGTACCTGTTGAGATGGGTCCTGTGGACATAGAGCTTCTTCCATCTGTTTCTCAGACATGACTGCAGGATGGGAGCTCTTTGAAGGATGAGTATCCATGGTACACAATGTCATCTGCAATCATTTGTAAAGAATAGACACAATGTAATCTGCAATGATTTTTAAAGAATAGACAATGTAAGGATGAAGACCTTTAGGTCAAAGTAATGTCATCACTCCATAATAATTCAAGTAATGATTGCCCTTAAGGATCTCTAAACTTAAACACATGCCAATAGACCAGACTTCAGAGGAAAAGAAATCTCCAAATTGTACTGTAATATTTCAGACTAATAAGTCAACCTGTGTTTGCTGTCACACTCCTTCAATACAACATGCTTAATGGGGACATCGTTACACACCATGTTATCTTCCTTTAACGGGACAAAGCATGTCTGGATCATATTTAACACTAATAGTTACACACAAAGTGCATTGTGGGGACATCGTTACACACCATGTTATCATCCTTTATGGGGACAAAGCATGTCTGGATCATATTTAACACTAATAGTTACACACAAAGTGCATTGTGGGGACGCCGTAAATGTGCCAGGTTACAGTGATCCTTGGGCCAAGGGAAAATTTCCAGAAAGGTTCACATCCATCTTAAAATTGCCTTTATCTTTTGCCTCATTGAGGCATTCAATTCAACTGTTAGGAGACCTGATTGACAGTACATTACCCTCACAATGAGCCCATTTGCTTTAGTTAGTTACTAAATCTAAACTTAGAGAGGCTGTAGGAGTAAACATCAAGTGATGAAGGTGAATGTACCTGTTGTGGAAGGTCCTGTGGACATAGAGCTTCTTCCATCTGTTTCTCAGACATGACTGCAGGATGAGAGCTCTTTGAAGGATGAGTATCCATGGTACACAATGTCATCTGCAATAATTTGTAAAAAAAATAGACACAATGTCATCTGCAATGATTTTTAAAGAATAGACAGTGTAAGGATGAAGACCTTTAGGTCAAAGTAATGTCATCACTCCATAATAATTCAAGTAATGATTGTCCTTAAGGATCTCTAAACTTAAACACATGACAATAGACCAGACTTCAGAGGAAAAGAAATCTCCAAATTGTACTGTAATATTTCAGAAATAACTCTTCTCATGCACTTGCCTCTTCACTTAACACATTGCTTACTTTTCGTTTTCTTATAGGATATATTCTTGTACAAAATCATCGGGGTCTCATTTCGACTGGCATTACTTATATGTCCACCATATATGCAATATTAAGATAATAAGCTACATGATCACAAAGCCGAGGTGCTGTACATTTGCTGCTTATGTTAAGCAATAAATGAAGAAAAGCAATGAGAAGTGTTTGGACCTTGTTTTCTAAGAGCCAGCCTGACGCGCATCAATTAATTGCACCTGCACACACACACCTGCAGTAAGTGTCAATGTAGCTACACTTACATTTATAGATTTGAAAACATAAGCAATGAGCATAAACGCGCCAATTAAAAACACTGGGAAACTACTACAATGTCAGGCGGGACCCAAACTGAAATATTTTAAAAGGACGGGCCGTGCAGAGTAAGAGATGTAATGTTAAACTAGCTAGCATGTCAAAAGCTTAACCACATGCGCTAACGTTACCGGGCAGCCTCGCATCTCAACAACACTAATTAAATATGTAACGCTGTTACATGTCACATCAACTTCATACTCTGTATATGGCTTCAACATTATGTGTACTGACTTATATTAACTGAATCCTTCCTGGTACCCAAAAACTTCACAACTGCTATCTGACTTGAGCACAGTTGCTAATTAATGCTATAGATGCTACATCTATAACTTTACTTAGCTAATAGCCTTCAAACTAAATGACAATAGTTTGAATAAATAAATAAATACACTGCTATATTTCAATGAAATGTTTAATACTTACTGAAAACGGCGATGGCCACACTTGTAGACTTGGCTGCCAGGTGAGAGGATCCTCATGTCTGTGCTTTCGGCGGTAATCAAGCTCCAGTCCGCGTGTAGAGACTACTTCCTCTTCGATTTCACATTAAAACTCCACCAGCGGAAGTTATGATTTCAGGCAATTTAATGGGGAGAAATACCTTCGTTACATATTTTATAACTGTCCTTTGATATACTCAGTGGGCAATTTCTTTTTTAACAAGGGGGGTGCAGCTTGTCAACCACCAATCGTGGTCAGTCGCTCATAAAAACGCTTTGCCTAACTCTTTCTGGTCTTGCTGCTCTTGAAATGCCTCCTCTCTCTCCTCCACCTTGTTGCCCTGCTGCTGCTATCTGACTTTGTTCATTCTCTACAAAAGTAATGACATGAACTTCCAACAAACAGCTTATTTTCTACAACACTTGTCTGAACAATACCAGTGGATTTTGTGCCCACATGCTGAATTGAACTCAACTCAAAGATGAACTTAAAACTGTGTGTCCTCTGTGACTGATCCTATGTAACTGCTCTCTCTCCTCCTCCTTCACCTCTTCCTCCTGACCCTACTCTCTGACTTTGTCCATTCTATACAAAAGTAATGGTATGAACTTAAAGCTTTGTTTCCCAGTAAATAGTGCTGCTAGTGGATTGTATAAAATTATTTGTTTACTAAAGTTTTCCTCTAGATATGTTTTAAGATGTAGGCCTATATTAAATAGGCTAGGTCCACTCTAATTTGAAATCTATGTCTGATATGATTTTTCCACATAAATAAATAAATCCATTGTTAAAAACCTTAAAATCACACCCACACCTTCAACCCCATTAAAAATAATTTTAATTTCATAATCTAATGATTTCATTTCACAAGTGTGTACACAAGACCTCTGCTCCTTCACTGTAAAGTCCATTCTCAGTGTATGTTCTCACATCACAGTTATGTACGCTGAATACTGGACAAATCTGGCTTCCAAACTATTTGTGATATCACAAATCTTGCACACACTGTAGACCCACCCTTTAAATGTTGGTTTTCAATGAGCACAGAGAAACTTTCCACTTTCAGCAGATTAATGTGTAAACAGCTCAGTGTCAAACTCTGAGCTTCACTGTGCAGAATGTAATGTTATGTGCAAACGTTTAACTGAATGAACAAGAAGAAAAACATATTTTTAGTTGTGGAGACTTTACAGATATTTAAAGTCACTTCATGTAAAGCAGTCACCTAAGAAAAGCTCCCTGTGTAACATGCAGTCTGGACAGGAATCAAACCCAAGCTCATTTCTCACCTGTCTTTTTCTTTTTGAAAAATAAACGAAGGTCAACCTGTCTTCCTTTTCTTTTTGACGGTATGATGCTATTAGCATGCCCGTTACCCCCCCTCCTTTTTCCCCGCACCCCCGCGCACACCCATGAGGAGAGGGGGGTAACGGTGGTAACGGTATCTATGGGACAGTACAAGTTATGTAGGATGGGAATGCCGACGTGAAAACTAGCGGTGCTAATTAAACAGTGGCGATCCGCTGCAGTGTAATACATAAATGGGAAACCCTGTAAAGGATCAATGAGTCAGACAGAACATACTCAATAAGCATCCCTGCTCTGCCTTGACAGAGAGGGGATGGCAGGTTAACAAAGGGGATGCATTTTGGTCATTTTGCTAACAAGGGGGATACCATCCCCCCTCAAATCGCCTACTGGATATACTTATATGTATTATGTTATTTGTGCAATTCATTTTACCTCTTTCTCTGGTTTGAGTTACCTTCCTTTTTGAAACGGATAACTCAGAGTTTGCCTCATTTCAGGGTTAACAGACTCAGAGTTTTCACTAGACCTGCTTTGTGAAACGGACCCCTGAATAACAAGTTGGACTGGTCCCTTAACATAGATGCACTAAAAGGGGCTTTGTCTTGCGGAGAGATGCACAATGAGGACACTAGGTTATATCCTGACCCACTGCCCTGTTACTTTTAAATTAAATAACAATTTACATTTTAATTATTAAATAAATGATAATATTATTTAAAAAATATAACAATTACTAATGTGTAAACAAACAAACACCATACAACAACAGACCACTAATGTTAACTTGCAATATATATATATATATATATATATATATATACACACACACACAATACATACACACACATACACATATATACACACATATATATATATATACACATATATATACATATACATATAAACCTCATCAATTGTTACCTTAACACTATGAATGTTCTTAACATTCTTAATGGGGACTTGGAGGGGGCGTGTACTGACCATATTTGGAAGGTGTGTGTCTGAGTGCAATACTTCATGGGGACCCTTAGGGGGCGATAGTGAGGAATCAGTGTGTGTGTGTCCGGACGGAAAAACATCATTTATGAGCCAAAGCTAAAAACCTCACAGGCACCTTCAGAATAGCTCCTGTATTCATTTAAAAGGCTTTACCTCGTGGGGACCAGCATTTTGGTCCCCATGGTGTCAGAGGTCCCCATGGCGTGACTGTGTAAACAGATCAATGTCCCCATTATGATAGGAATACAAGCACACACACACACACACACACACACACACACACACACACACACACACACACACACACACACACACACACACACACACACACACACACAGCTGGTGCAGCTATTAGGGCACTGCATTGACTCCCATTCATTGTGGAAAGCTTAACCCAAACCTTAACCTTAACTTAACCTCAATTTACACCTAACCAGGAACTCATAAATGACATTTTAGCTCATCAGGACCAGGCTTTGGTCCTCATGAGGACTACTGGTACCAACAAGTTGGTGTTTATAGCAGACACACACACACACACACATTCACTCACACACACACACACACACACACACACACACACACACACACACACACACACACACACACACACACACACACACACACACACACACACACACACACACACCCCTTGTAGTTAGTCTGCCTTTATGTTCAGGACTGCTGCTACATGTTGATTTGACAATTTGGCCATCAGAGAGAGAGAGAAAGAAGGAGAGAGACTCAATTTTGAATTGCCATAGCAACGGGGGACTGTGGAGAAATCTGATTCTCTCTTTTAATCTCTTTTTAAATCATTTTTGAAAAAGATGGCATGGCTCAGTGACAATATCTGTGTGTGAGTGTGCGTGTCTGACAGGGAGGTTGAGGGAAATACTCCGAGTATGAGAATGAATCTCTACAGTAATTGTGGCTTACGTCTCTCCATACCTTCTCTCCCCACAACCACCACCACCACCACCACCACACACACCCTTCACTACTTTCTCTTTTGTCAGTGTATAGATTTTCTCTCTGTGCTAGCCTTGTCTTCCTCTCTGCACAATGCTGCGTTTCAGAATAGCAATCAGCCTGCCTCATTTGGCCCCTGTCTCCTGGCGTACTAGCGAATAATTCTGCTATCAAGTCGAATACTACACACTGAAGACATCCATCCTTCCTTCAACAGGTGAATTAGTAAGTGGTTAGATGCTTTTTGTTGCAACAAAGCTAGTGAAGAAATCTCAGACACGTTGAGCAAAGTTCAGTTTTGAATCCTTTGTTGCATATCCCCTTCTCTCCGACTCTACCTTATCTCCAACTTTTTTCTCTCTCATTGTCCCATTCTCCAGTAAACAAATGTCAAGTAATCTTGTTGTAGTGCAAATCTGAATTCTGGTCTATGCTTGCAGGCATTGAAAAAGCCCACAATTTTGCTGATATTAGCATCATTTCAACCACTCCAGGGAGAGCCTTTGTGCTACATCAGATATGAGTCAGTGTCTGCCTCTGATTTACTAAAGCCCTAACATAAGACTAACACCACCAACGTATGATTTTAGAAAATTATTAAAAATGGAAGAGATGCATACTTTAGCAGGGCATTTCTGCATATTTTTTCCCCTCAGTTGCACAAGGGTTGCATCATATTAGAGTTAATGAGCTCAGGCTGAGTCACACAAAGCGGGGCTCAGAAGGTTACTTTAAATTATAATCTGTTCTAAATTACTGATTGATTACCTGTTTAACACTTCAGTCAGCACAGGAACCTATTGGATGAATCCGTTCTGCCATGTGTATGGCAGTTTTCAAACAAGTATTCGCAGATTTTCTTTCTCTGAATTTATATCATTTTCGCTTTCTTTTCACATTTAAAATCAGTTGGCCTCAGTTTTCACTTCTATTGTTGTATCGTCTTTGTCCTTAGAACAAATGCCATCATTGTGGCTTGATGATATTCAGAGGCCAGGGCTGTGGCACTGCCATACACTCCCCGGCCTTGTTAATATTTTACATGGTTAGAAGCCAGAGCAGACGCCTGGCTTTCTCCCAAAAGCAAAGTCTTCTCCTAATTTAACCTCCAGCACCCAATATCCATACTAACCAGCTCAGCCAAGGGCTTGACTAGAGGCACTCTGACTGTTGCAATGTTGGCTCCCTGTTTTTTTCTCTATAGTGCTGTGCTTAAGTCCATTCCCATACAAAATAACAAACACTGGAAAAGTTAGCTGCAATGGTTTTATAATTCTCTAAAGCAACAATAAACTTGTGTATTATAGAGAAAATATGGCCGCCACTGCAAAGACAGATGGCTAAACTGTGATTCTGATCCTAACTAGACAGAGTCAGTCTGCAAATGATTGGTGTTTAAATCCCTAAGCCTCTCTTGAGTTTTGCTCTATGAAAAAGTGTTCTTCTCTGCCTGAAAAGAAGCCAAAACCAGAAAAAGTAATATCTGAAATACAATGCCTGGCCAAAAAAAGGTCACACACTCTAATTTTTCGTTAGCTTTGATTACGGCACGGATTCGCTGTGGCATTGTTTCGATAAGCTTCTTCAATGTCACAAGATTTATTTCCGTCCAGTGTTGCATTCATTTTTCACCAAGATCTTGTATTGATGATGGGAGAGTCGGACCACTGCGCAAAGTCTTGTCCAGCACATCCCAAAGATTCTCAATGGGGTGAAGGTCTGGACTCTGTGGTGGACAAGCCATGTGTGAAAATGATGTCTCATGCTCCCTGAACCACTCTTTCACAATTTAAGCCCAATGTATAACAACAGTAGAACTCAGGGTCATGTTTAATAGTGAAAGTAAGAGCATTTCCACGTGCACAATGCAAAAGGGAACTCAAGGGATTGGAACTGAACAGCTGTGTAGCCTTAAGAAAACCACTCATCAGTGAGGCCAATCGGAAAAATCATTTTCTAGGGAGCATAAAGATTGGACTCTGGAGCAATGGAAGAGGGTCATGTGGTCTGATGAGTCCAGATTTACCCTGTTCCAGAGTTATGGGCGCATCAGGGTAAGAAGAGAGGCAGATGAAGTGATGCATCCATCATGCCTAGTACCTACTGTACAAGCCTGTGGGGGCAGTGCTATGATCTGGGGTTGCTGCAGTTGGTCAGGTCTAGGTTCAGCAACATTATGTGCCCAAAGAATGAGGTCAGCTGACTACCTGAAAAATGAATGCAACACTGGACGGTAATGTATTAAAGTCCAACTGAAATTGCAATTAGTCATTCCCTTTTCAAAATGATAATTAATTGTATTGCCAATAGTTTACAATTGTCAAAAAGGATGGAAAAAGCTGTGTCTTTGTAAGTTAAGAGACATTTGTAGGGAAATTAATATTGTCTGCCTACAACTAAGTTCAATTGTAGCACAAATTTTAGCAGAAATTTCTGAAAATCTGCAAAGGAAAATGCAAATGAATGCATGTTTCAATCCACTACTGTTATGCACATTTAGAACTTGGATCATCCAGATAAACAATCAGTGGTGCTAATTCCACAGCAGAAGAAGAAGACTTAACAAGATGTAATTAAGAGTTCCAGTCAAAGCCCAAATGATGAAAAATGTGACGCAAACATGGCATTTATGTTTGATTCATGTCTTAATTTGAGGAGCATTACAGTCTCCTCATTGGCCCACACAGATCTGATGTTTTTGTCTCTTCAGTGGAGCGAAAGATTAAGTGACATTACGTCACATGTAGGCTGCATCATTATTTATTTGTTAAGTCTGCTTCCATTGCACTTTGTTGCATCTTTTTTTAATTGATACACCACTTTCCAACCTCAGCCAAGCTTAAAGAGTTATGTCTGATATTTAGACTTTAGTTTTTAATTTCCATCACTGTCAGTCTGATTTTTTATGTGTGAATTGAACATGGAAAAGAACTTTATAATGCATGATGCTGCTTTATGCTATTATGGTTTAAAATAAAGCTATTTGATTCTCAAGTTCTCCTTTTATGAAGAAGGGGAAGCAAGAGCTAAAATGAATGCAAAAATGTGAGATTCCATCATAAAACACTAAAATATAAATTTCTCCCTTTAGGATTCCAGTTTTTGTGATTTACAGAAGAGATTTCTATGCTGTAACAGGAAAAAGGTATTAAACATACTGTGAAAGAGCTTTTCACTGGATTTATTTACCCAGGAAGGCAAAAATGCCCAGCTCCACAGCAGCTTAAATCCTGCACGCCTGGTTGCCAAACTGAAGACGAATTACATGCCAGAGTCATCACAGGTTCACTGGTCCTTTTCCAGGTGTCGACACCAGCCCAAGAGTGGCTAACTGGAGCTGTTTCTCGGCCCAACTCAAGCCTAAATCTTTCCAATCCAAATGTGGCTGGATAACATTTGGTCCTCATGTGCCAGTACACAGCTGAGTGGACCAACATTCAGCTGCAGTTAGTCTGATTCTGTCTGGATATCTGGGATACTTGATGGGTAGCCTCTACCAGATGCTATATTTCAAAATTACACAGTGAGTACCACAGAATCAAATCTGACTAGGAATCTGGTGGATCGCTTTATGACACAAAACAGGAAGAGATTGATGTGAAACACAGTTTCTCACGAAGGCAGATGGTAGAAGGAGTTGAAGACAGATGGAAAATCATTTCCTTACTGTTTATCCTTTCAGTAAAGCAGAAGAGAAAATATTTGTCTGAAGTAGTAACATCCATTTTACTGAGCATGAGTTTGGCTTCCTGCTGAATAAAGACTTAGAGTTTATTGTTTTTTAAGAAATCATTTAGAAAACATTAGCAGTGGTATATTACTGGTGAGAAACACAGATTACCAATCATCTCCATCATGGTCCCATCGTGGTTGTTTACAGTAATTATGTAAGGCCATCACAAACAGTTTGGCAATGATTGATGTTTAAATAGCACATAGGCTTTTATGTGTATCAAGATAAGCTGTTGCCTTTTCATGAGGCAATTTCACATTTTTTACCACTGAATTATGGTTTGCATTGTGCCACCCACGGTCACTCACCTCCTCTGACCAAGACAATGTGGGCAATTGATTAAATGCAGCAATGCACTTGGTAAACTAGATCACATATTATACAGAAAGTTATTCTTAATTCACCTCTTCCAGAGCACTATAATGAAGACTCCAGGGATGTTTTGGCCTCAGGAGTAAAGTAAGAGTCAAAGGTCAGACTGGCTCATCATGATAATCATCTTACTTTATTGCTATTCATGATTTCTGAGATGTATTTCTGTGAGTTACAGCAAGGAGAACATCATTAACTGACTTTTTGTAATATGTCTCAAATACTGGTGCAATTCATCAGCTGATGAGGAGGGTTAGGGTTAGTAGCTTATAGCTTTAATCTCAGTTCTTTAGCATTATACGAAATTCATCAATTTTGAAAGATTACCATTTTCAAATGATTCAGGTTGATTATGATTAAAGTCAGCTGGAGACAGTGTTTTCAATCAACCCATGGAGCTAACGTAACTAGTTAGCTAGCTACAGCTGAACTAATTGTCATCTCAGCTGGTAAAATTGACAAACTCAGGCTAGAAATGAGGAGCTGCTGTTTGTTCACCTCTGTCTGAAATTAAGGACATGTTGTTTTAAAAAATAAGTAGTAATTTAAAGTTGTTAACACTATTAACACTGCATGAGAACAGAAAGCTTGAGTGGTGTAGCAACAGTGTGTGACAACTGTCTCCAGCAGGGACTCAAATGCAGACTCGTACACGGTGGTAAAACAGAGACAGCCCTTTAATCGATGCCAGAAATCGGCACACGGGAGATCAATCAGCGAAGGCAAAAGTACAAAATTGGCAGGCAAAAGGCAGAAAGTAGTCAAAAACACCATAGGCTCAGAAGGAATCTACTAAATAATGCTGGAGTGTTGTCACAAAGGAACAGAGGCACAGAGAGGAGAAAACAAGCAGACAATGAAACACAGGTGCAACACATTAGGGTGGGGCAGGGAATCACAAAGGCAGGAAATACATGAGGGGCAGGAAGTGAAGGACCTGAAACAAGATGAGGTAAGTATCAAAATAAAACAGGAAAAATAAGACAAGAAACACTAGGAGAAACAAAAAGTTACCTGACTAACAGACTGAGACTGATTCAGCATCATTTGATAAGTTAAGGGAAGCTTTTTGAAGTAATATATACATTGTTTCAGGTCAGGAAATATTTATATGTTATTTTCTAAATGACCTCTTATACATTATATCAACTGAATCAACACACACACACACACACACACACACACACACACACACACACCCCACACACAATGATGGCCCGATCGATTTGATTATGTTACTTTAGATTAATACGCTGTAGTTGTGAACACACACATTAACCGCTGCAGAAATAATCAGTTGTCAACAGAAATATGGGAGAAATATATGTGGATTTTGGAGGATTTATGGCAGTCATTTAGGGGAGAGGTTTACAGTTGCAGGAGCTTGGGAGGAAAAGCATGGCTGATGAAAAATAGACTGTCAATCTGTCTGCCCTGGGTAGAATCTCAAACCAGGAATCTGACGGTAAGAATGAAATATTATGTGAAGTGTGAAATATTCCAGGGGTGAAATATTCTGCTCTGTCTGTCCTCATTATCCATCTCTCCGTGTCTGCCTCTTTCCCTCTCTTTTGTCTCACTTTCTACCTTTCTCACCACTACCACTCGTTCTGCTCTCTTCATCTCACTGCCCTCTCTCCTTGTCTCTTTCAGTCTGTCTCTTTCTATCTCTCTCTGAGCTGCAGGGAGTGCACTGAGCATCTAATTGCTCACAGTTTTCACAAAGAAGGAGGGACAGAGTGGAGAAAGGGTGTTAAATTTACCCATCTGTACGTTTTTTTGTTTTTGTTTCCAGGTGACGAAATATTTTTGAAATAAGAAAGAATGAAATAAAATGAGAACTTCTTAACCTTGAGGTAATGGAGACACATATTGTGCAATTCAGCTCATTGTATGCTTCAGGGAAATAGTATAAAAATTGATGCGGAACACTATATTCAGTTTTACAAACTTTCATACATATGCAGGTGTCTTAATAGTTAATGGAGTTGTCTTCTATTAAGACACCACCATTAACTGAAATTAAAGTAGAAACATTGAGTTTCATTTCATTTAAACTATGTGGCTGAGCGTGGGAATGATTCTTAGCTATGTCATTAGAGCTCAGATGAAAGCAGTCTAAAATTGAAGTGGACAGAGAGGACAGAGCATGGGGTACATTTCAGTCTGCTAGGAATGATTATTAGCTGGATTTATAACCCTTTCAGGTAATACTTTATATTTAGGTCCTAGGAATTATAATTGATTAATAGGAAATAATCTGCCTCTAGTGTGGCTTTAAATTTCACAACAGATTGAGATATGACTAGTTAGTTCAAAATTGAATTTAATAAAAGGCAGTGGTAAACACAAGTCTGAAGTATTGACATAAAAAAAACAGGGGGGGGGGGGGGGGGAGCATAGCTCAGATTTTCTGTGGGTTTGTTCCAGACGTGTGCTGCACAGAATATAAACGCTGCTTCTCCATGTTTCATTGTGACCCTGGGGAAAAGTCAGCAGACCTGAACATGACCTGTGAGGTCATAAGATAGCAGCTGATCAAAAATGCATTTTTGCCCTAAATTATTCAATACTTGATAAACCAACAACATTTCTGGCTAAGTTTGTGGTCTTTAATACTAAGGAAGTTTTATCACAGATAAAATCAAAAGACATTATACTATACTTTAAATGTTATTTAAACACACACAAAAAAACAAGGCAGTGGTGGACTAATTCCACTCAACACATCACAATTGGCTCACTTTACTTTGTCACAATCCATATATTCTGGTAGATTTGTAGCATTTGAACTGGCAACCCCTCATATGCCTCCACCTAGCAGATTTACCTCATTTGAGTTACAGAAGCAGCAATTCTGTACCAATTATGATCTGTTAGTGACTTCAGCTTCATTCATTTCACATCCCTTTGATTAATCTTATTGGACTAATTGCTCAAAAATGAGATGAATTTCAGCAATCAGAGCTCACGTCATGGTGCAGTGAGCAGGGTGCTGTCCATGGTGCTGAATAGACAGTGCTGTCTATGGTGCTGACAGCATTACAGCCACGCTTGGCTGCCTTTATCCAGGTGAGGCACTCACAAAAGTACTTTTTAACACCTTCTGCAAGCTTTTTGCTGATGTAATTGATCGTGTCATCTCTTTTCTCTCAGGGCAAATCCCATCCCACCCTCTAACACATAAGCCCTCTGCCTGCCAGCCTCATAGACAGTCATACCACATACAGAGTTAATTCAAAAGCTTGCCCCTGAACGAGATGAAAGATTGTATTTGTGCCAGTGACTTGAACCGATTCCCTCTACACTGTGACACTTGATGCATCCTAGCTTCTTTGTTGCAGAAATTTTAGTAGGAAATGAGGATTTTCGCACTCCTCAGCTAACCAAAATGCACCAGAAAGAGTCTGGAACTTCTTGAGAGAGAAACATTTTTGTGAAGTATACAACCCAAACACAAACCCACCCACCCACATACACACATGCCTCGCTCCCTTCTTCTATGTAACACACACCCATTCATGTACGCATGCGCATGCACAGGCACACACACACACAAAGTAACACAGACAGAATAATAAAAATACCTCTGTACTCATGCTGAGATGACAGCCTGTGAGTGGAAAATAATGACATCTATTGGGAATCAAGCATCCCCCTTTGTAACACACACATATATACACACAAGAATGCACATGTGTACAGCAGTTGATAAATACACTAATTCTCCTTCGCACATCATGCATATTGGATTGTAACGGTTTTACCAGGGTTTTCAATTCAAATTGATACAGCGTGTTGTTGGCTGGAATAGAACTGATGCTGCCGTAGAAATTAACACAAAGTCTCTGTGTCACATGTGGTACCTGATGTGCTGCACAGCCAAAGCATTTCTTGGCTCAAGACTCTAGTGCTGGTTGTGTTTGCCAGTTCTCTGAGTCATGTGGTCTGTCTACCGATGAAATTAATCTGACCTCCATAAAAATATTTGCCAAAAGTTATTGCAGCCAACTTGCGTGTACTGGAGGGGACTTTGATAATATAGAGTTCCAGTAGGTGTCCAGTATATCGTTTTTAATTTGACGGCTTTTCTCCCACTGTTGCCTCTGAAACACAAGCAAAATAATCCCAACTGCAACGTTAAGATAAGGATTCACTGTACGCCAGGGGATAATCTCCTGATACTGTGTTGTGTAGCAACGGGGTGTGCAGTACAGGTAGCGTGTGGTAGTCATTTAAAAGTCCCATTACCTTGAAAGCAGGCTGTCTCAGTACTGTGAGATTTTCCAACTTATTGCACCTGAGAAAGGCAGGGGTTACCAACAACAGTGGAACAAGGATTTCTATTCCCTGAGTGAGTCACTGTAAGATTTAGAGGCAGTGACAGATCAGAGGAGTGGATTGAGCAAGTTCTATCTATACAGGTTTACATCCCAGCAGGTCAACCAGAAGAGAAATTGGCTGCTGCAGTGTAGAGATGTGAATTAAATCTGAATGAATAATACAAAATAATAATACATTTACATTTACATTATTGAGGAATATTGTTCAGTGTCTATACATTTTCAGTTAATGGTTGCTCAATTTATAGTTAAATAATTATAAGGCTAATATTTTGCTCTCCTCATGTATTTTGATTGAGTGGATAACATATTAGTTCAAAATACTTTTCAGTATAATTTATTCCAGTACACCACCACCACTCACTAAGACTTCAATAATAAACATAAAGAAGAATTATAACCTTTCTGACAATGTCAAAAGTGAAAATTCATAAGCTTCTTATAAAAATTTATGGCAGAGCTGTTGCATTAGATTGCACAGTTGTACCTAATGAAGTGGCCAGTGAGTGTATATAAGTATATGAACAGATGGGTAACAAATTAAAGGAAAAACCAACATGATGTGTCCTAGTATGGAGTCAAGCCACATGAGCCTCCAGAACAGCTCCAGTGATCATTGCCAAGTCTTGTTTACTCTATTAGAGGGATGAACACCATTCCTCCACAAGATAAAAATACAACCTTTATTTAATAAGGTAATCTCATTGAGATCAAAATCTCTTTTGCAAGAGACATGAGTACAGCAGGTAGAAAGAGAAACAAATATAGATATAGAATCATATGCAATCACAGACATCACTAAGTAGATTATAGATACATGGATAGATAAATGAAGAAAAAGGGTTTGTATTACATCATTTGATCTTGTTAAGATGGTTGTGGAGAGCATTATCTTACACTCCTCGTGCAACTATTGTTTCAAAATCCTCTGTAGGTGTTCAACTGGCTTCAAATGTGGTGCATGTAAAGGTCAGAGCATTATATTCACACCCTCTTCCTACTCACCAAACCATTCAGTGAGCCGTGGTGCACAGAAGCATTTGGTGCATTTCTCCACTCAGATTTTTCTCTTTAATTTAATATACATATAATTCCCCAAAACAGTCATTCTTCATTTTTCTTTCTTAACAAGGTTTTGCTCATAAAAACACCCCAAGAAATTCATTTTAGATTCAAATTGAAGGTAAAATGAAAAGAAATGAAAATGAAAAACAGGGATGATAATAATATAAATGTATTTTTATATGGTTGTGTTAGTAAGAAGAAAAAAACCTTTAAAATTTGAGTATCACGAGTAAATCCTTCAATTTAAAAAAAAGTGTCATCTTTCTTTCAAATATGGTGATTTTACAACACAGCTGCATTTTCTACAAAGTTGTGTTAATAAAAATGTTTGGAGACTGTCGGCTTATACTTATTTTATTTGGTCTACATTTTGCACAGTTATAGTAGAAGAGTGTTATCAGACTTTTATAAACCGATGCATTTAAGCATCTTAAAATGTGTTCCAAGGAAAAGATTCATATTAAATAGTCTTATATGGAAACACTGCAGAGACAATATGTGGCAATGGGATGCATTATTATCTTCTATTACTCACCATAATGAATTTTAAAATGATACTCCAGTGAAATAGTAACTCTCAATCTCCTTTCAGCTCTGTTTTGGTCTCCACTAGCTACTGAGGGAATTAGGGAAATGTCTCTTCAGCAGCTAAATCCTTAAGTATGTTCTCTAGCTAATTACTGATTTTGTAAGGCTGCTGTTTGGTGTTGGTCAGGTATGTGCAGTGAGTTTATCATAGCTGCCCACTGCAGAAAGGAAAGTATGTCAAAATGTGCTGAAAAAATTGTCTACATGATGTGAGGTTGGAGGACAAATCAGGAACTGAGAAAAACATTTCAATCATGCTAGAGTTGTCCTTCAAAATTGACCTCAAAGATTGATGCAGCCCTTCTGCTTGCATCATTTTATTCCTGCATCACAATCAAAGTAGTGGAGAACTGATAAGCTCTGAAACAGCTTCTCGTCCATTTTGTACTTACCATTGTTCACAAAACAAAATGACAGAGACTGGGATACAAACAAGTGTGAGAATTTGATTTGCTATCAACGGCTCATTGATTCAGATAAGTTCAGTTGTGGCCAACCTTTCTTTTGGCTTTTGATTGGTTTGTTTATCACACTAGCCAATTGTGGGTACTCAGCTCAACAGGAAATGAATAGTTTTCCAGTGACTTGTTGATCATGTTTTTTGCAGTGTGAATGCAGGGTTAAGGGAGGAATCTAATGAATTTTTCACAGCAGCAAAAGGCAAAATGTGTGTGCATGTCTGTCAGGCATAGAATACTAAAATGTTAGAACAAGCCACAGAAGGCATGAATTAACAAAGGAAATGTTCAAACCCAGCAAAAGCTACCTTATTTTCAAGCCTATTAGTAGTCGTCTTCATCGCCCCTTAATCAGTTTATTAGTCAACTGCTACCATTTAATTAAATGTTTTGAAATGTTTTAATGTGCCACTGTAGTTTGTGTTTGAGTGTGTTTTGGAGTAATAGGGTACAGACTGTGCTCTGAGTCAGCAGAGAGCAGAGAGTGGAACTGAATGTTAAAATGACTAAATGCTAAATGCCAGTTCAGTAATGAGAAACTGTCTGAAGCTGTCAGAGGCAGCCCAGACCAAATGCTCCAGTTTGATTAAGACACCTTTCGTCTGTGTCCCACAAACAGAAACAGTCTGCTCGCTGCAAAAAGGTCAAGTTTTCAGAAAGTGAGAAACATTTGTTCATTTACCAAGTGACATCTTTGCATTTCACAACGTATTTTAATGTGTTTAACACGCCTACATTTGCTGAAGTTGGTGTGTGTGTGTGTGTGTGTGTGTGTGTGTGTGTGTGTGTGTGTGTGTGTGTGTGTGTGTGTGTGTGTCTGAGTGCTTGTCTGAACATCAAACTTCATTATGCAGAGGACAATCAGAGGGAATTTTCTAGCATACAGTTCGGAGTAGCACAGCAGACTCCCTCATCAAGCTTTTAAGTGTTGCACAACAGGTTTTCAATTCTGATGATCTTCTGATGACAATCATGTTATCTGATCAAAAGCTCAAGATCAGCTTCTAAATGGACCTTGTAATGTGATGTACACCAACATGGATTAAGAGTCTTTAAAGAGCTCAGAGAAATGTAAATTTGAAAATCATCTAGAAACTGAACAAACTCCATCTAAAATAAATAATTGTGGTCAGATTCTTTGTTTGAGTGTCTTATTTTATAGTTTGACATTTTTAAAATACATTTTAGAAAATGCCACGTATTATTCATGCTCAAGAAGTCCTCTAAATTAAACATCAAAATACAACATTTGTTCCTGTCCTTCAGTACAATGCATACAGTGTGGGTTCTTTTTGATGTGAAACTCCAAAATGCAAGAGGACCATGTCAGTGCTTTTGAAAATTACAACAATCTATAGATCTACAGGTTTGGTTGGGTTTGGGCGAAAAAATGAGAGGTCAGGGAAAAGTTCTAATTTGAGTTAAAACAGTTATAGAATAATTGCAGTCATGGTTAATGTCAATAGGAAAAAGGAAACAAGCAGTGGTGTCACACGTCAAATTGCAACATCTTATTCACCCAGCAACTGATGTCCTCACGCCCCACGCCTCTACATAACAAATCACACTACTTTCTCCCTTTCTCCTGGAAGCACAAAGCCATACATCCTGCCAGCCGCTAGAGGAGTTTGTCACTTGAACGTAAACAAATGGTATTTAGGGGCATTTGCTGAAACAACTTGTGCTACAGGTGGCCGATTTGCAGCAAATTTGTACAATACTGGAGAACTTGCTGGACAATACACTCATTCTGGTCTGCTCACAATGACTCCTAATAATAGGCAAGGCGAGGCAAGGTGAGGCAAGGCGAGGCAGCTTTATTTATATAGCGCATTTCATACCAGGGGCAATTCAAGAATGTAGCAGTATTAAATGGAAGCATAAAAACATACAATTAAAAAAAACAATTATAGTAAAAATTGGAAACATAAAAACATACAATAAAAACCCAATTATAATAGAAAATAAAACAAAGTGCAGAAAAATAGAAAGAGAGAAAGAAAATTAAAAAGTAGACTAAAATAGAGCATAAAATATGAGAGTGCAGCACAAAAACCTGAATTTAAAAATGTTCATATTTGGGGCTGATTTCACTTCTTTGGGTAGTTTGTTATACCTTGCTACACCCATCTTTATACATTGATTTGAAGCTCAGAGTTGCAACTTAAGGTCAGTGCTATCTTTTCTGTTTGGAGCCAAAGCCTTCCACATAAGGAGTGCAGAGTGTTGCCTTTCATGCTGTGGTTAGACTGAGCTGAACACTGATTGAACATCAAGCATACACATTTGGAGTTTCCTGAGCTACTTCAGTGAAATTGTGGTAATGGGACAGTTATCATCATCATGGAGAACTTCCTGAAAAGTTGCAACAATAGTCTGGCTCAGTACGAGTCCTGGAGACAGGGAGAGCAGCAGGTGTGCAAACTGTCAATCACAGCTGTCAATGAATGCCCACACAAAATTAAAGCCTGTGTGAGTCTTCAAATATTATTAAAATAGCAATTATGACCACCAGCACACTTATTACAGGGCCCAGCATCTAGCAGTCATCAGTCCCAATCAGCATTGGCTTCAGTCTCAAGCCGTGGTAGCTGCCACATACTCCAAATTCAAGCTAGATGTGTGATTCTGTTAACATATTATTGCATAATGTTGGTCACTTTATTGTCACTAATCAAGAAGAAATTGGCAGCAATAATTTATTTGTATTATTTTATCAATTCTTACAATCTGGATCTCTAAAATAAACATGAGAAAAATTGTGAATTCAAAGTCAAGTCTTTTTTTTTTTACTATTATTTGACTGGCACTAGCAGCATCTCTCCTCAGCAGTCGTCTGCACTCCTGCCTTTGTTTAAACATCATTAACACAGAAACCTGCCACTGGATGCAAGTGAAGCTGCCTCTCTGTAGGAATCTGCACACGGCTGAACAATGAGTGTGCGAGTCACGCTCAGCACGGTGCTGTAAGTGTGGATGTTTGTTTACCTTACCTCTCTCTCACACACACTGGTCTGATGCAGCGTTTCCACCCAGCAGTGGACACATGCTGCCCTTGCTCTTGGATTTGGGAACTGGATCTCTCATTCACATCATATTCCTGGTATGTTTTTTTTAAAAATCATTCTTAATCTTGGTGTCCTAATTCATGTTATTGTCCACTTTACTATTTACCTTGCCACTTAAACTTAAAATGGGAAATCATTCTTAGTAATAAGCACCTCAATTTTGCATTATTTCAACTAAATGACATTCTGCCATCCACTTACATCGCTGGTCCTTATTTTGAAAGACAGAAAATCAAATCTTGTATCAATGTGTTAACGTGTCATTCAATCATAGACGGAGCAGATGGTCACACTGAGCCTGATAGCATCCTGCTACACAACGCAAAATACAAAGACTCTGAACAACAACCCAGGTTAGTTTTCCTACTCAAGTCTCCATTTCATCTAAGTAACAAACATGAGCACACGTCTTGTCCGACTTGTTAAACAAGCAACCAAAAAGACATTCACCGGGAAGGGGTGCACCTCTAGCGTCAGTTAATCTAGACAGCTAATTAGCGGCTCAGCTGCTGGGCATAACAGCATGTTAACATACCTGAAAATGTAACTTTGAACCTGTTAGATGCTGGTTAGGTCCTTGATCTTCAAAATCACTGTTAGAAACACACTACCATTTGGCTCCAGCAGTTTGTTTACTCAGTATGATGTTACACTGTTAGCCTGCCAGCTAATGTCAATCAAACATGCCTCTGACACACCGGCAGTAAAGACAACGGGGGCATTTCCGATATTTCCCCAAAGACCTTTGATGTTCACTCTAATTATAACAAACAATAGATTTGAAAATATAATTTTTGACTGCAAAGAGGGATGAAAAAATGTAATGTCAATTGAACTTTAAAGCCTCTTATCCACATCCCTGTTTGTGTCTGAATGAGTCCTAATACATAAACAATAATATAAGTTTGTAATTACTTCCAAACAAACCTACATTTATGTTTTTCTGACCTTTATGCCCTTCTGGTTGAGGTTGGGTTTAGATTAAGCAACACTGTTTGGGTAAAGCTAAGAAAAGATTGCTGTCATGGTAAAAAGTAATTAACATCGAGCATTGGAAACAGGATGCATACAATCTTTGTGGTCAAACTCATTAACAACATTGTTATTCAATTCAAAACATAAGAGATAAGCAAGTCAGGAAAACATTAAAAAAAAGATAATTTTAAGTGTTAGTAATTGGACTTGGACTGATTGGACAGATTTTAACCATATCTGCACATATGAAAATCCATCGAGGTTAGCTTTGATTTGGAAGCACTTTTTGCCCACAAGACAAAAGAGTCATTATGTTGTATTTCTAGTTATTGTCGTGCAACTGTGATGTTTGAATGAATGTGGAAAGGAATCATGCAGAGGTAGAAAAAGATTGAAAACACCAGAAAGGCAACATGTAGAAATGATTGTCTCGATCACTCTTTTTTTCTCATTATTCTAGTGGGAAACATTGTTAAACGGTCATATCATATCATATTCTATGTGCCATCTGAATGATTGTTGTTCACATGTGAAGTTTATATTTCATAATCATAATAATCGTTAGTTGCAGAGTGCAGAGTTGCAAGTACCAGAGTTCCTAAAACGATTCCTGATAAAGTTCCTGCAGTCAAAAAAAGCTCATTTATCTTTAACTTAAGTTTTTACTCCATTTTTTTCTCTCACAGCACATCTTTTTGCATTTCTCCCACCTTCAGTTGTTGCATACTGTATTGCATCATTTTTTCTATAATTGTTTATTGATTAGTTACTTCTATGAAACGTTAAGTCTTGTGAGACCGTATTGTGAATAGAGCATTATAAATAAATGATACTCAACCTGAACTAATTATATTGTGTTCAGCTTCACTATACAGTCATATTTTATTCAGTTTGATGATATTGTATCTTTCCAAACTCATTGTATTCTGTTTGATAGCATCACTGTGCTTGAGCCACCATTAAAAAAAAAGCACGTATACCAGTGCAGCTCTGTAATTTCCATGAAAACCACATAAAACCCTACCATGTTGGATTAATTATACTTTTTGTTCTACTCTGTTTCAGTTGGTTCAGTCTCGGTTTTTATCACTGGGTGACTTTCATTTGGGTAACCGGGCAGCAAACTCCCACCTCGGTCGGCGCCATCCTCTTTTATCAAAGCCGAGAAAGCTTCTTTGATTTAGCAGACAACGCAGAGTCGGTAATGATGCTCTCAGTGGAGCACCCCCTCCAGAGTGATTGCGGGCCATGTTTGTTGGTGTTGTTTAGATGCATCAATCTCGCTGTTGAATGGAGTGGCCTCCTACTGCCACTGTTCAGCATTCAAATTATCTTCCAGTCAATTAGTCATGAAGTTGAGAGGAAACTGATGAAGTTTTTTTTTTTTTTTTTCATTCCAGAATGACCTAAATGTATTTTTTTCAAAGTAGTGACATGTTAGTTTGTGACCAAAAAACAGTGAGTCACCAGAGCAAACAGAGAGAAAACTTCCCCACTGTTTTGCATAGAATTGGAGTTTACTTTTCATTTCAGAGGGGTTATTTTTGGGGACTTTTTGGGAACACACACACATACACACACACACACACACCGTTTCACACATACACACATCCCCTCACTCCATGATGAGTGTAGAAAAACCTCATTAAGATCAAAGACTTGTTTCTCTTAATTACTCTGTCGCTGCAGCCCCATCCTGCCCTCACACACACACACGCGCACGCGCACACACACACACACACACACACGCACACACACAGCAGAGCAGAAAACTAATTAGGCTGAGGTTATTTTTAAACCAGGATCGCTGTTTCTGGGAGTGTTTTTTGAATGTGTTGTGTGTGTTCAGGATCAGGGCTATCCTATAAGCCTATATGACTGCATTTATTTTTAAGACTGGTTATAAATCCAGTGTACATCTTACCAAGTCATTTAAGCACAAACTTTCCTCTTTTTGTTATTATCAGTCTACTAAAGCTCAGCATTGAAACACTGTTTGGGGAAACATAAAGAATAACTTAAATATAGATATAGTCTTTATTGTCCTGAGGGAGATTTGTTTTCACAGGCTGGACATAATATTCCACATAGAAATATACAGATATACACACAACAACACAACAATATGCACATTGCATAACACATAACATTCATGCTCCTGACCTGGGATGATATCCACTGGATTTGTCTGAGTCAGACTGATAAAGCATCGAAGAAACTTCAGATAAACTTTGGAAAGTATTTTTGCACAGATTGAGGACTGACTGTGGATCACTTAAATTAACATTAAGAAAGGATTTTTAAAAAATAATCAATATAAACAGGAGGAATAATTACAGAAAGAAAAATCAGTTTGAGTGTTCATATGCACATTTGACTGTTGTTTTAAGACAAACTTGAAAAAATGTGAATCTATCTTTTAAGACTTACATTCAAAAATACATAATCCTCAGTCTTTTAGCTTTTGACCCCTTAAAAGGTTCCCCATGTCTTATATCACATGTCTATGAATTGTTAGGATTCCTCCACTAAAATTCTCAAATGGTTTAATCAAAACAACTGTGTAAGGTAAATGTAAAGCTAAAAGGTGAAATTCAAATATTTCACAAAAAAGCAAATAATGGAGAATATTTTAGTAAATCAAACCAGAACTCACAGAACTTAGTTTTTTCTTTCTTGCTCACCTTTCCTCTTTTGAGAGAGAGGGGCCTAACTGTACATAAACCAGGTCAAATTAGTTGTACGTTGACCACCTACAAGGGTAAAATGCATTAGTATTAACAACCTACAGTAATGTGTATAATATAAACAGTAATATATAAAATCACTGGGGACAGTTGAATGAATCCTTTTACTTTAATTTTTAAAAATGTCCTTTAACTGATACTTTAAGTACATATAGCTGATCATTCTAATGTACATTCACTACTTTCAAATGCAGGACCATATTTATAATGGTCACACAAAAATTTAAATTGAATTGAAATTAAAAATCTACACGTATCATTTTGCTTTCCCTCATCCCTGCGATGCAAGATAACACGGGGATTAAACATGACACACTCCATTGGATAAATCTACATATAAACTTAGAAAATCTTTTTGGGGGATCACATTAATGCATCCTCAGAGAGGGAGCCCGGTATCTCTGTCAGACTTTTGGCTCGTTGCAGTCACCAAAACAAGACATCCATGGTGATGTATGTGAGCCTGTGAGGAATAGCAGTAACAGCCGACAACTGACAATGACTTTTCTTTAACTCTTTGACTTATATTCAACTGTGGCTTTGGATCGCTCTCACATAATTTCAAGGCACTTTTGCATGTGTGTGTGTGTTTGCCGTATGTGTGTAAATCCCATCTTTTTATATGAAATGCAATCCTGATGTACCACTGGGAGGGAAAATCGCGTTAGATCAGGTCTTTCACACATGAGTAGTGAGACTCAAGTCATCGCTCATCCCCAGATGACTTCCACCTGACAACCATGTGGGTTTTAAGGCTGTTTTCTTTTGTTCATTAAAGCGTCTGTAACCTAAGATGTGTGAATCTGATTATGCCATATCAAAAACAGTCCCTAAACACCAAAACGACAATGTGTATGGTCTTTGTACTTACAAACAAAGGCCTTCTCTCTCTCTCTCTCTCTCTCTCTCTCTCTCTCTCTCTC
The DNA here is from genome assembly GCF_027409825.1 of Scomber japonicus. Classification (NCBI taxonomy): domain Eukaryota; kingdom Metazoa; phylum Chordata; class Actinopteri; order Scombriformes; family Scombridae; genus Scomber; species Scomber japonicus. Next base: position 26,888,340 of record NC_070584.1, on the reverse strand, counting down.
TCCCTCTCTCTCTCTCTCCCTCTCTCTCTGTCTCCGATTCACCAACATGGTGACAGTGGCAGTGGCAGGAGCAGTGTCTCTCTCTCTCTCTCTCTGTGTGTGTGTGTGGCATGTAGATGGCACACCTGCCACTTCAAAGAAATAGCCAGATGTGAAAGCACAGGGACTGGCTACATAAGGACCCACAGTGGGAGGTACCTGCACAGTTCGGTAGCATTATTCACACATAATTATACATGCAGAAACATAATGGCTGAAGCTCATTACAATGTTGTAAATCATGCACGGGCTCTGTGTCTTCACCTGCGGTCACACTTTGATGGTCCAAGGCGCAGCAGCCATTTTTCATCTCTCTTTGAATGAATATTTGTTTTTTAAAATGTTTTGGAGGACTCAAGTGGTGCCATTTTACTAGTGCTACTACAGATTAGCTGTTATATCGACATGCTCAACAGGTAAAGATTAGTCTGTCATCTGCTTTTCTTTGTTGCTTCTCTATAGGAAAATACCAATAAATTAAAGTCGTATTTAATTATTCTTCCAAACAAGACAGAAACCTTTATCTAGTTTCATACTGATTTCTTGATAGAGACGCCTCTAATTCTAGAAGGAAAATCTATGTGCCATTTATTTTTCCATGTGAATCACAGTTTGAGGTCCTCTATGGCCTAGATCGGCAGGAAAGTCTCCCGGTTTAATAATCAGTACAAAAGATTAACAACTGAGTCGTAAAATATCTGGTCGAAGGTCGAGTGAGAAAATAACTGTGACTGTGCCAAGGTGCATCTCAGCAAGAAGCGTCCAGCGTCTCTGCAGAAGTGGAGGGTAAAGATTATGACGCTGAGAAAACTGAAAACACAATCTGCAGTTCAAATCAATTTGCTTTTGGATTTCTGGGTGAATTTTGGATTGAATTCTGCAACAAAAATACTGTGTTTTTTAAAAGAGTTTTAAGTGTTTTTAGCTAAATTTCAGATGTCTAGGGTTCCAGCTGAGGTAAAAGAGAATTGTAAATGAGTGGCAGCAGGAACATTTACAGATAGAAATAAAAATCATAATTTATTGGATACTACAATTGAAATAATTAAAACTTAGGTCATAACATTAAGGCAAGGCAGCTTTCATACCCAGCAACTCAATGTGCTTTACATAAAAACAAACACTTGACAGTAAGAATTACAAAGATAAATAAATAAAACCCATTTATGGTAGAAATTGGGAACATTAAAACATACAATATGTATTTATATATATAATTAATTGACATTGTCTCTCTAATATCCATACGACTCTAGTCTTTCTATCATTCAAAAAAAAACTTTTAAATTGTTGCTGTAAAACATGTATTTCTGACACTTTAACTCTACATGATTAAAGCTGCCCTGCTTTAGCTTTGGTGTATTTAGCTAAAGGAGTAGGATCTATTTTAACCCTAAAGTGCCACTTACTCATTCAGTCTTAAATAAATTTATGGTTTAAAAATGGAAATGCACATTATAAAAAATACTCCACTAGTGTTACAAAAAGCTACACTACATTATTTTAGCCACGTCTACCTAAGAGACTCTGAGTCTATCTGGTTATTGAGAGATACAGAGACAGCCTCCTGGTTTTCCTGCTGTATTTGTTGTTTATTGCCTGTAGTTATTTATGTTTCCTCTCTATGTGATGTCCTGCAGTCATCCTGTGCTCCTCTTCTCCATGTTTGAGCAGCGTCCTCTTACAAGGTAGGGTTAATTACAGGATTACAGGGACCTTGTTTGCTCGATGAAGCATCTTCTCTTCTCTCTACCTCCTGACCAACACCCACTCTTACCTGACTCAACTCACTTGCCATAGTCACATATTTCTTTTTTAATACCACAAACCACTTCCTATTTCAGGGTTGATAAAGCTGCAGAACTGTTCCTCTCAGGAGTCACTAAAGTGTGTGTGTGGAGTGTTTTTTCTTATCCATTAATGCTTAATATCAGAGGGCACAGCTCTCTATTTCCACTCCTACAGAATTTAAGTGTCAAAACATCTATGATTTAAGTGTTTAAATGACTACATCTTCATGTTTCTCATGCCGCTCATGTGCATCCTGACAACCACCTCTGTGATATCATGTTAGGTGAGCACACACGTCTTAAAATGGATTTCATGTTTGGCTCTAAAAAGCTACGTGCAACTGTTTCACTTAAATGCAAATGTGCTCTATATTTGGAGTGTGTGTGTGTGTGTGTGTGTGTGTGTGTGTGTGTGAGCTTGTGCGTTTTGATGCATACCCATTTATTTATAGCAGACTAAGACAACAGGGTTTGAATATTCCATAGTTCCCGTGCTTTATAACACTGTCAGGTCGGGGGTCTTATTCATTCAAGTGAAGAGAATCAGACAGGTAGAAAACTGGAGAGAGGTGGATGACATGTAACACACACACACACACACACACACACACACACGTAATCTCACACAAACAACTGCACGTACACACACACACACACACACACACACACACACACACAGAATCAGTCACGCACACATGCGCAGACACACTTTTTTTTGTTTCAGTCATTCTTTGGCTGGCATTTCCTGGGGTTGCTCTCCCTGCATGAGCTTTTCACACCTCCTCTCTCCCTGGCTGTGAGCAACACTGATCTGATGGGCAGAGAGAGAGAGAGACAAACAGAGATAGAGAGAGAGCGCAATCAAGCAGATAGTTGGTCAGAGGAAGCCAAGCAAAGAGTGGTAGTCAGACAAAGAGACAGACTGTGTGGGAGTAGTGATAGGACCTGAATTTTTATTTTACCCAAAGCAGCCATCTTCAGTCAAACATCAAACCAGGATCAATCCAGCGGAAGAGAAAAGAAAGGTGAAGTTCAAGTGAAGGGTGCTTGTGTTGTTGAGTATCAGTGGCATTTTTGCTGTTTATTATCCTCACAACATGACATGATCTTTAACTCGTCAGTTAGAATTCAATTATATAAAAGAAAAGAAAAAATTAACCAACTGCCTTGCTTTTCGACGTGTACTTTCGGCTATGGTCAGTTCAGTGGAAACCAAATTTGAATAAACAAGTCACCAACATGGCAAACATGACAGTCCCAAACAGAGAGAGGACACCAACAGTGGTAGCAGCATGATTCACCACCAATTAGCAAACAGCTGCCATTGAACAGAGCAGCAACACGTCATTTTTTTCTGTACTTCACAGATCAGGCTCTCAGTTTCACCTCAAAAAACATTGCAATGCACCACATGATCATAGCTGACAGCAGCTCCACTCTGATCCACTCCGGTATTACACACATACACACACACACACACACACACACACACACACACACACACACACACACACAATCACACACACAGACTGGAGACCCACAGAAATATGCCAGGTCTTATAAATTGATTTGAGTGGACTCGTAAAGACCTATAAGGGGTCCAACAAAACTTGACAATTTCAACAAGAGAGGGTTGTGAAGGACTACTTTTTAACCGTACTCTTTAAAGAGGCAAACTCAGGGCACATATCATGCTTTCTGGTATTTTTATACTGTGATGATGTCAGATGTGTACATTAAACATGGTCAAAGTTCTAAAACTTGAGGTTGAAATACTTCCTGCAGGTCTAAACCCAGGGCTTCAGCTTGTTCTAAACACTTCCTTTGCAATGTTACTTCTATTTCCTCCTTTGTGCATGTACTCCTGGTTGGTGCATTAAAACACAGTATAAACACAGTATGACATAGTCTCCCAAAACCACACAAGTAAAATAAAAAAATAAATATATATGTGTATATGCATATAACATATGGAGTAACAATGGGAATAGATGTAGTATGCACCAGAGTAACATGAAATATTGCACAAAAATAGATTATGTAAATTGTTGCTAAGGATTTCAGGCCAGAACATGACGTATGATGATGACTGATGTATTTGAGAAGTTTCCATTTCAAGAAAAGAACAAGACAATGACGTTAAATCTGATTACCACCGTTAACATAGCATCCAGAGCAATGTGGATAATCACAGCAGAGTAGATTCATCAAGAAGAGAGCCTTAAAGAGACAGGATCTAAAATTGCTTGTTTCAGAAATAGGCTGGATTGAGGGGCAGAATTACAAGCCAGTATAAGATAAATATTTTCTGAACTGTAAATCATGCAAAGGTATTGCAATAGAGACTCAGAATACAAATATAGACCCCTGTGCATGTGCATGATATGTCCCCTTACCCTAAAAATCCCTTTTGATTCAAGTTGTTTGACCATTCATGGAAACTAAGACTATTGAGGCCAGTCCCTCCTCTGCTTATTCCTGAAAAATGAAAATGTAAAATACATTACTTCTGGTTAGTAAGAGTATTTTTTTTTAATCACTGTTGTGTCATATCAATCAGAGATGAAAGACAGCGAAATTGGCATGTTTTGAAATGAAAATGTCACAGAATATTATCATGAAGCCTTCATCAGCATTATGCAATACTGTGCCTGCTACAAAACATACAAACAAAAAAATTCAATATTTGATGGACATTAAGGGTAGAAAAAGACTGTGCTGAAACTGAGGTGGATAGCAGTAAGATTAAAAGATTACTCTGGTGAAAGTGAAAGGAAAAGATAATTGAAATGGCATGCTGCCAAGGCATCCCAAGTCTGTAGTACATAAGGCAACAGTAAAAGAAACAATATAGACTAGCATATCAGTGACATGTTGACAGAAAACACATAGGTACAGAGATGAGAGCAAATGGACATAAAAGAGATGAGAGGCTTGAAGTCTGGAAATATGAAAGTTAAAAAGGGTTAGTTATCATAAGGCAAAAAAAAATATGAATGGTGAGTGCACATACACACATACACACGCATGCACACATGGACATTCCAGACGTACGCATACATGCGCCCACCCGTACACACGCATACACACACAGACTGAGACATCCAGAGCATCCTCTGTGTGCCAGTCTCTTCCTCAAGGGTGAGTTAGTGGTGCTTTTAAGTGCCGACTTCAAAGAGGCCTGTATGAGTGTATAAATAGGCTTTAGGGCTGAAAAAGTTTTAGTTGTCATGAGTTTGATACCCAGTCAGTTAGACAAGGTCATGCATTGACTCAGTGACTTCTCTTTAACCCCTGTCTCTCTCTCTCTCACACACACATACAAACACATGAGTGCACACACACACACACACACACACACACACACACACACACGAGTACATGGGCACAGTCATTCACAGGCAGGCACCACCTGGACTTAAACACCGGATACAATATGTGCAAGTAAACACATCTGAAGATATTCACCATGCACGCACAAACAAGCCTGAAATCTAAATTACTAGCAGATGTTATGCCATTCTCCAATTAGCCAAAATATTATTGCCAAATAATGATTTTTTTTTGTGAGTACTGATGTCCAGCTGGGTAACGGGTAGCAGGTGACGTTATATGTCTTTGAGTTGGCTGAGGAGTGGGCTATGCATCACAAGAGCTAGGGTTTGGAGTACCACACATGGTACTTCAATCACATTCAGTGATTGAGCCAGTCTTTCATACTGTGCATCATCATTCCAGCTCTAGGTCTCTATAATACACCCTGACATGACTATGTTCCTGTATATTTTCTCTCTGGTGATGCACTGTGATTACAGCCTCATTTACTGTAATGGTTTGGCAACTCATCTGCGTCCAATGATGTCTTAAAATCAGTTTTGCCACATCTTTCATTCTCACTCACTCGAATTCATCCCAAATTCTGTGAATGATGAGCTGAAATCATGTTTTGCTGAACTGTCTAAGAATATCAAAGCTGTATTACTGAGTTTTTTTCATATGATAAATTAATCAAATTACTATCTTTGATGTGAAATGGGGTTGGCCATAATGACAAGGTGGCCACCAACATCTTTTTTTAGTCCTTTTACGTTGTTATTTTGGTTTCATAATGAAGCCTTGCAGTATTTCAGGTAGTTTATAGTCACATGTTCCATACACCCTCCAATCATGTCCACAACCTATTTCTCGCAGCAGCTGGTACACTTGGCGCTGATTCACTTTGCGTACAATAATGCAGAGCTACATCCTCGCATTTACACTGCTGCCTGCTTTCAAAAATGTACCTCTTTCCACCTCCCCAGCTTCATCTTGTTTTAGCACTCAATTCTTCTTGAATTTTTAGTGTTTCTTTGAGTGTTCATGTTCATCAAGTAATGTGTGTCTAAGGCTGTGCCAGGAGGGTGTGTGAGCTCAGGGTCAGTCTGTGTCAAGCTTGATCAGATTTGTTCTGGAGCATCACATGCACAGAGCCACAGGGCCAAACTAAATTGCATATTGTTGCAATAAATGGTTAAAACCTTGACTGAAGTGCGTTTATGTCTGGTTGAGTCTCACTGCTCTGAACAACCCAATTTCCAGCTGCAGCACCAAACAACTGATAAAAGAGCCTCCTAGCTGATGGGGGAGAGCTAGATATTCTCCCACAGGAGCTGATGGAGACCAAAGCACTGTTAAAACAAAAGTGAATATTGGACTATATGTTCCTTAGGTTTCCAGTTTTATCTCTTTCAGTTGGATGTGTAAGTGGGCAGCCCATTAGTCATAACTAATTATGTTAATAACTTCATTATGTGAGTATCTGTCATGTGTCATGGCCCAAAATGATTGTGCTTTAGATTCAGAAAGAAGTTGTACATTGATGTTGTGAGACAACAGAAGAGGTGGAACAAAAACAGAAGAAAAAAGTACCATCTGTAGATTTACTGTAATCTGCCTTAGCTTACATGTCATTATATTTATGATTAAAAACAACACAAGAAAAAGAGTAATTATCTTAGAATGTGATCAAACACAAGAACATGGTCTAAAATCATGTAAAGTATTTAAAATGGAGGGGGACAAAGATGAAACTGTCCTTGAAACTGTATTGTTTGTGACTTCCCAAAACCAAAAATGATTAAAAACTGTAGGATAGCTACTGGTTACTCATAATGACGATCCCTCAAGGTAAATCCCTGAAGAATACATTTATCTGTACAAGATGTCACATTTTGAGAGACAGTATTTGCATTTAATTGTGTAAAAAGATAAATAACATTCTTCTTTCTCTCAGAACAGAACTGCAGGAATAAAATAATGGAAATTCTCATGTTACAGCTAATGTTTCAGTGCGGGTACCCTGCTCTCATTTACTTCCTGCGGGTGCTGTATAAGAAGCTGAATACATGACAAGGAAATTAAGAGTCTAAAGCTGAGTTCTTTATCCAAGTGAAATGACAGGGATTTGTGACCACTGCTGCAGAGAATGCCAATCAGCTATGAAAAGCTTTGCTAGCATGAGCTCATAGCTTGACCAATTACAGTGAAATTTAATAGGTTTAGCATCAGTGTCCATGTTTTGGCCACAACAGTGCAGGTCTTCCAGGGGAGAAAAAGTTTGAAACCAATTAAATGAGGGAATTATCCGTCTTCCTGCTCTCTCTCCATCCTAATGTCTTCCCTTCTCTGTGCAGACTGTGACCAATAAGATAAGAAAGAAATCCCAGCAGCATCCTGTGATGGAAAGAAAAACAGAGGGTAACACTGAACGGAGAGCGAAAGAAAACAAAAATAGTAATGAAAAGCAAAGGAGATAAAGGCAAAGAGAACGTGTGAGTAAAAGTGTGCGACATAGGGATAAAGAAGATGATTTGCAAAAGATAAAGGCTGGCTGCCATCCTTTATCATTCACACATGTCTGTGAGAGATGGACAAAGTAATGATAAAAGATAATGTGTAAATACTCTCACACTATTCCCAGGTAGAAGGTTAGGGAAAGAGGATGAATGACGCTGACCTTATTTTTTTCTTTAAGTGCAGTGAAGTAAAGAAACCATTTCTTTTCATCCTCTCTGCCAGTATTTTCCCCCTACAGTGTGTTCTTGGCAAGGTGGAAAGGTCTGTGAAACAGCAACCATGTCCACGTCAGAGAAAAACTTTTCACTTTTGAAAGGTTTCATTGTAACTCCAATTAAACTGTATTTAGACCATGTCACACTGATCTCCTCCTCTCAAACCTATGATTTTCTCTCCTCTCCTCTCCTCTCCTCTCCTCTCCTCTCCTCTCCTCTCCTCTCCTCTCCTATTCTTTTCTCTTCTCTTCTTCTCTTCTCTTACCCCAGGTCCATCGCTGTACAAAGTGAACAGCAGGAGCCCCAGTGGCACAAACCCCATCGTATCTGGGCCTGGGCATCGCTATACAGCGTGGCATCTCTCCGTAGCGAGCAGAAGGGGAGATTACACTGTGCTCACATCAAAGGAGGTTTGTCTAACTTGGGTCTGGCGTTGTGCTGGTAGAGCGAGTCCTTGGAGCAGTCTTGCCGTTCTTATCTCTCCCCCACAGACTCTTTCTGCTTTCTGCTGCAACACAACTGGCTGCCGGTAACACTAACGCATGCAGGCATGGTTCTGCACGGTCAAATGTGCTCACAGACAAACACTAGTGCACATTCTCTTGTATAGAGACACACACAAACTATCACACACACACACACAAAGACACACACAACATTGAGGCAGCTCTATTTTTTCTTCTGATATTAGCAGAATTTGTTCTGCTGAGTGAGTCTCTCTTTCTCTATCCCTCCTCCAGCCTCTGTTGAGAGCTGAACCAGGTTCAGTGAATATTTGAAATGGATTAAATGGTTATCCCTGGACAGATGCTTGCAAAAAGAACCCACTGCACTTGAATTTGATGTTAAATATTTTAACCACTCAAGGTGTATCAACTAAACACCACCAAACTGAACACCACACTTAGATAAAACACATTATCATAGATTTCTTACATGATTTCTCGAACAATTTAAACTTTATGAATGACATCTTGACACAGCAACAGTTTAAAGGTGACATTTTTGTCCTTTGCAACAAGTTAGTATAGGTCTCTGAGGACTAGAAACAACTGGAAACACCACTGAGGTTTAACATTCAAGCATGCCTCTATACCCCTCTGTTTCAGTCCTGTTCTCAATGCTGTTTCTATGTCTATGCAAATGAGCTGCTGCTGGTTGTGGCTTTCGGGCCATGATAGAATTCAAGATTATATGACCATAACAGGAAAGACTGAGGACTGTTGACAGTATTCATATTCGTACTGTAACTGAAATGGAGCTGTAGCTTTAGCATCACTAATAGAAGTAATACAGTGACAGTGTATTACTTGTGGAACAGAATGGATGTATTACCCTCGGCTTGATTTTGCACACACTGCCACAGCGGGTCACTACAGCTTTATGGTCTGAGCAATTCAGCTGCTGGGTGCTAATCAAAGTTACACAACTTTGCCAAGCAAAGGAATTCCTGCAGTTTGACAATTTCTTTTTCACACATTACCTTCATGGGCTGTCCATCAAACACATTTACATTACAGCAGCAACACACACATATTAGTAATGCTAACTTGTAACAACAAAGCTACCTGAGCTTGCACTGCAGTTCAAAGTTCCTCAAAAGGCAACATGAAAGAAGAGTTACCACCTGTCACTACCTGATATGAGTATCTTATCTGAGTAGCACATGCACAAGTAGGACCGCCATGTCAGACAGCTTGGTACAGTCACACCTCTTGGACAAACCATATGTTGTCACTACAGGATTTGAGTCTGTCACTACATTATCATATGAGTGTCACCCATGATTTTTATGCACATTTTCACAGCATATGAGTTATTTCATAAATATGTTATATTAAAGAACTGACAGGGTACTTCTCAGATATAGGCAAAGAAAATGTAGCTCAGATGACGCAGCTGCAGCAAGGTTTGAATTATTTTTGCAAATATTTTGGCCACAGTCACAGTATCATCTATGATACATTTGTTTCACATACCTGGCAACACCAGGAAATACACAGAAAATAAGGACACAGGGAGTAACAATATTCTATAGCTATATCTCTATCTGGCACTGTGGGAAATATCCTTCAGTGCCCAGCTCCCTGTGGCAAGACAAACAAATATCAAACCCCCCTCAGTTAAAGCCAATGTGCAGACACTAACCTCATCACCGCAGGCTTGATACAGGTTTCTCGGGATGTTGCGAGGTCCCTGGCTCAGTTGCATGGATCTCGTTGAAGGGTGGTGGTAAATTGGACTTGGCCTCCTCACAACTTCCTTTTTAATCAATTTATTATATCTTATAGTAGATAAGATGGCTCTCTAAAAGAGTTAAGATAGCAATTGATTAAAAAACCAAACCCAGCAGTTTTAGTCTGGACAACAGTGATAAAGTGACATTAGTTAAAAGTAAACTGATTTGAACTAATACTTTCAGTCAGTTGCAACAGTCTGGTAAAGGACCTCTATCATTCATGTCTGTAACACGGACATAGAGCTTTTATACTCAACAAGGCATTCAAGCTGAATCATTTTTTTAACAGAGTAGCAGAAAAAATACTTAAAAGGCTGAATGGACTGATTTACAATAAGCCAACAGGTTTAGATAATATACCTGCCGGGTCCCTATGGGATGCAGCAGAGTGTATTACACCTGCTTTAGCCCATTTAATCAACTCTCAAAAGGAGAGTACTCACAGATCTCAAGAGTGCAAGAGTCATACCTCACTACAAGAAGGGTTGTAAGTTTGAAAAAGGACATTTTAGACCAGTTTCAATTTCAAAGTGTCCTTTCCATGGTCATCGAAAAGATCATATGTGCACAGATGAATACATACTTATTGAGTAACAACATATTATTTGAACTGCAGTCAGGTTTCAGAAAATCAGAGTTCACCAAACCTGCCTTTTATATTTAATGGATCACATCAGAAAGAAGGTTGGTGCAGGCAAGTTTCATAGAATGGACATGATAGACGTTCAAAAGGCCTTTGTACTGTAGATCACAGTATAATGCTAAGCTAAAGGCCACAGGGTTTAACACGTTGGTCATAAAATTAGTAAATCCTTACCTCTCTGGAAGGACATAGATTGTGAATGTCAATGGGCCATTTTCCATAGCTAAAACTATCAGTTGTGGGATCCCTCAAGTGATTGTCCTAACCCTATTCTTTTTTGTATTATATATTAATGACATGAAGAATGCCTGTTCATCTGACCTTTTCCTCTATGCGGATGATGCAGCTTTTCTCATCTCTCAAAGATATTACAGTTGTGGAAAAGCTTTTGAGTGAGTAGCTTCAAAATGCTGGCAATGGCTAACAACCTATCTCTTAACCTAGGGAAAACAGAGGCCAACCTAGCTAGATCCACATATAAACGAAGAAAGACCTCAGTAAAGTTAGGAGAAATTGTTTAGTTTGTTTGTCTTAGCAAAGGATTAAGTTAACTATTAAGGATGTACATTCAAGAGTCCAATAAGCTCCTAGATAGGCGGGTGTGCAGCGCGCAGACACTGTGCCTGTTACGCACACACGGCGTGCAGCAGCACACAAACATGCAAAACATCACAAATAAAAGGACCACAATGTGAATTCGTATTATGATGTACATCAACATATTAAAAAAAAGTCACAATGACGTGCCAATATGTATCAGAATCAGTCAATCGCAGTAATGCTCAATGAAACTGTCAATGTAGTCATGTGACCAATCCTGGTAAATCCGCCATCAAACTAACAATCTGCCAAGGTGACAGTGTGCCTGGATATTAAAGGAAATGGGAGATGATTGGTCTACCACGTGTTACGCCCAAAACACGACCCTTTTAGACCATGCGCCTGGCGCAGTGACCATTTTTCTGCCGTTAAATAGCAACAGTGGATTTGGATACACCCCAAAGGCACTTGTGCCATGCGCTTCACGCCATGTGCTATAGATCATTAAAATAGGGCCCAATGTCACTTTGACTATCCTGTCATCCCCTGCTTTAATAGTACACTACAGCACATGAAAAATAAACTGCAGATGGCTCAAAACAAGTTAATCGGGGTTGTGTTACCTCTCCGTACACATCTTGACTAAGCATATTTTGAACAATTTAATTGGCTTCCAGTTGAAAAAAAAAGAGTCATTCAAATCAAGTTCCGACTTACCCCTAAAATTGTTCATAATGATGTCTACTATTAAATAGATCAAGAAACAATCAATTCTGTGTAACAATAGGCAGCTCAACAGATTTTAATTATTTTTAGTTTCAAGAATTCAATGGGCAAAAATACCTTTCTATGCATGGCTGCAATTGGGTGGCGTAAACTCAACCAGTATCACTGAAACTAATTAATGCAGAGAGAAATTTTAAGCAGTTGATGAAGAAATGGCTAGCAAATAGTCTGTCAGAATAGAGGCCTCTCAGAGTTAATTAACTATTGTGTTATTTTTTTGTGATCAAGTGGATATTGTATGTGCCCCTGTCAATCTTGCATGGCATCTCCCCACATCCACCCCTTGAGGATCACAATAGACATGAGCCTGTGAGCTTTATTGTGTAATTCAGTCCTTGACTATTTGTTAGTAGTTGTGATAACTGTCTTCAGGTGAAGCAGTATTATGTGTATTTTATGAAATAAAACAAATCTATCTAGATGAAAAGTCAGGGAATCACCTGAGAAGGATATGAATGTCTAAGAAATTTCATAGAGAAAAAAAAGAGTATACATATGTCAGGGACATGTTTTACTGCATTGAGCACTCGGAACGATACAATTCATTCCTGTGTTTTGATTCCTTTGTGTGCATGAGATCAGTATAGAGCCAGCATAACAGACCAGCCTTTCTCTTTGCAGCATGAGGTGCAGTGCACCTGTTTCAACTATTGGATGCCAGACTGTGGCTGCCCATTGCGCCTAAATAGTTAGGATGGGTAGAGAGAATGTGAAGCTGATGTCACACTGTGTTTTATTTTGGGTATGCACCATGTTATGAGGATTGTGAAGATCCTGATGGTAAGTTTGAGCTATGGTTGGCTATAGTTGGTTAATTTTAACAACATCCCTGCATCAATGAAGGTGTTTTCTGCAGCTTGCACATATAAGCATTTGTAGCATTGTGTACATGATGTTTAAACTAAATGAAGTCCATTGAGAAGTTTAAAGCAATGCTGTAAACTGAAGTTATTATAGTGAAGTTGACAGTTCAGAGATAGTAGAGCTGATGCAAGCTGAGCTAACACCATGATGATGTGGCTTTACACTTTCCTATTGGGGAAAGTGGTCTCAAACTTTTGAACCCTACTGTATGTTGCACCAGTTTGGACCTAAAGCTTCATTCTTAACCTTTAACAAACAAGCTAACTGGCTTTATATAGCAGCTATCACTTTCCAGTTTGTAAAAATGCACTTAAAAATTTAAGACATTTTGATTCTAACAGGATGATGAATGGATCTCAACAAACACTGAACAGTCAAGATGGATTATTTTGTTATCTCAAGGTACATTTTATATACCAGGAAGTTATACTCTGCATCCTATCCTTACCCATCATGTTATATTGTTATACTATATACCCATCCTAACTATTTAGGAGCAGTGGGCAGCCTCAGTCTGACACCTGATAGCTGAAGCAGGTGCACTGCATTTCATGCTCCAGGGAGAAAGGCTGGTCTGTTGTGCTGGCTGGCTGTATATTATATCGTGTCCATGAATTAATCAAAATGTGGGAACAAATTGTATCTTGTGCACACACAATGGCATTTTGAGCACTCGGTGTAGTAAAACGTGGCCATGATATACATGTTTTGCCCTTGTCCCCTCAGGGGCTCCATAGTTGAGACACTGGTGGGGTTTGGCGAAAAGTTAAAGGATCACAAAAGCAATTTGGATACATCATCTGGGAACCATGAATATCGGTAGTATTGTCCAATCTGTCCAGTAGATGTTGAAATATTTCAGCCTGGATGAAAGTGGTGGACAGACCGATGAACAGAACACAACAACATACTCTCCCTACAGCTACGCCTCCAGCAAAGTTAATAAAAATGACATTTTCTTATTTTCTTCAATTGTCCACAGAGAACATTTTTAATCTGTGTAAAAACTCTGATAAATCAAATGTGTGTGTGAGAGAGATGCAGACAGAGATAGAGTGTGGATGTGCTTGAATGTGTCCTAGACTGTACACAACTGCAGTCACAGACATTAATCGATCTTGTCATGAACAATGGAACCAACATGACTGCTCCAAAAGTGTGAACCCCACCCATAGCACACATAGTGCAGCATGGTTTTACTATTTACTACTTTAAAATAATAAAGTACACACACATATACATGTACATCCCATTCATTGCTCTGAATTGTTTTTTTTTCTGTAAACAACACATTTGTCTGGAGTAGCTGAAATGATTATCATTATTTATGATGAAAAACATTCAGTGAGATTAAGCAACACTTAATCACATTATTTTGGTAAAATAAAGGCAGAGAACACAAGCATCACAGTTACATGACTCTAAGACAACAGTTAAGTCTAATTCTCAAAGTAATTAATTGGGTATCAGTGAATCATTAACACAGTTAAGCCATGTGGACCAACAGTGTAACAGTAGGGTTCCCTCTATACATCAAACCAGACACACAGTGACCCCTCGTGGTAAGATGCTGATATTACAGCCTCAAAAAGTGCCCCTACTGTGTGTATTTATTTGGTGTTACTTATAATGTAGTAGGGAACCTACTGCATGGATGGTTTTATATAAATACACAAATATTTCCCTTAGACCCTTTTAATTGGGATTAAAACATCTGCACTGAGAACAAAAAATACCTTAAATCTTATTAGTGCATGCACATGTGTATTACTTCTATTTGTAATCAGTGATTGCCTGCTACTCCATTTACTCACAGAAACATTAATTCACAAATACCAGCCCCCTGCCATCAAATAAACTTTGTCCTTGGCTTCATTTCAACATCTCTGAGTTGTTTTGATTCCAAAAGTCACTGCCCAGGCTGAGCGCAAACACAAGAGAACAAACTTCACTTTAAACCAGCTCAGCTCCTGCATCAACCTCTGCCGCCATGGACAAACTCGTCTGTACATTACTGCTATTATCCCAGCTATTCATTCAGACGCTGCGTGTGTATGGAGAGGGTTTTGTACCGGGACCCATTGAACTTGCTCCTATTCCCTGTAACGACAAAGCAGTGGAGAAACTGTCTCGGCTGGCTGTCACTTACATCAACGAGGATCGTACTGATGGGTATAAGTTTGCTCTCAATCGCATAGCAAATGTCCACCTGCATGCTCAGGTAAGTAGGGACACATGCTTGACAGGAAATGCTGCCTGCAGGTTATTGTAATGTTCTGTCAGTGGGTGATTTGTTCATGTTTAACAAGGGAAGTGAGGTGGAAAGGTTATTTTCCCTTCTTTTGCTGCCAATAGACCAAAAATCCCTGTAAAACAAAGTCACACATTGATAGATTTAACCAGCCGTGACCAATCTTCATGTCAGTGGGACCCCATTTTAAAAGATTTGTTGTTATAAATGGCTGTGCACAGTGAAACATCAGTTCTAATCAGAAAATCATCCATTTACATTTTCACAATGTGCTGACTTTCACTCTGGGGGGAATGATAATGAAATTAAACTCTGCTTCTCAAGGACTTTGTGTAGTCCCTAAACCCCAGTTTTGGACCCACTGGACTAAATCAAAAACATGAAAAATAGAAGCAGTTATTGAAAAGACTAAAAACAATAATAACAATAATATTAAAATTGAAGCACATCATTTTATGTCATGAAATGAGAAGACATCTCCTTTCATGCTTCATGAACAAAGGCCTTTACAACTGAAGTGACTGTTAATAAGGTCCAGGTCATTTCAGAGCAGGACCGCAGTGACAAACCCTACACAACAGGCTTTATGAACTTCACGCTGTCAGCTGCTGAAGGCTATTGTCCAACTGCAGTCAGGTTTAAAGGGGCTCAGCTCAACTTCATGACCTGGAAGGCTGCCATTACACCTGCTTAAAGTGCTGACATTTGTTTTCAGTGCCTCCACTCAAAATGTAGAGATTTACACAGAGCAGCTCCTAAATAGTTCCTTAAAGATATAACTGAATGAATGAAGGTACCTGACAGAAGACTTCTCAGAAATATGAGCCTCAGATGTTCACTTGCATTTGTGTAATGCTGTTTTTTTATTCATAAACCAAAATACAAAACATGATACTGTTGGGCAATCTGACCTCTTTCCTATTACTTGTGTTTACACTGTGCATGTCAGGGCCCAGCAGGCAATGTCTATTACCTGGACCTGGATGTCCTGGAGACCAAGTGTCACATAGGAAGTCCAAAACCATGGAAACGTTGTGACGTCAGACCATTCATGGAAACAGTAGGACACATACACATCTACAAACAAACACACATTTGGACTTGGACTATGATTTGTGAGGACTCTCACTGACATAATGCATTACCTAGCTCATAATCTTACTAAAAATTCACACCTAAAATGTCTTCCACAGTCTTTCTTTTGAAGAAGAAAGACTGGCCAAAATGTCCTTACACCAGAAGTATACAACTTTGCCCCTTACAAAGATAGAAGTACACACACACACACACACACACACACACACACACACACACACACACACACACACACACACACACACACACACACACACACACACACACAATAATACAGTACTCACAATAGTGCAACCTCAACAATACTTTTATATGGACATAAAGTTTTAGTTATGTCATTTATTGCAAAATCCTGACAACCAAAACATGTTTGACTGTTTTCAGCAAATCTCTGGGAACTGCAACACCACAATTCTGCACACACCAGAGGGCTACTCCTACTTGTACAGCTACGACTGCATGCTAGTACCAGGTAAAAATTAACAAACACTTAATAGCAGATTCACAGTGGTATTCAGTCATATTAATTTTGTGCTGAAGGACAGTGTTGCAGTGTGTGCTAAAGATGTCTTGTGTGATTATATC
The DNA here is from genome assembly GCF_027409825.1 of Scomber japonicus. Lineage (NCBI taxonomy): Eukaryota > Metazoa > Chordata > Actinopteri > Scombriformes > Scombridae > Scomber > Scomber japonicus. The sequence goes on along the minus strand of NC_070584.1, from coordinate 26,871,458 downwards.
AGGTTAAATTGAGCAATATGATATCATAGAGCGATGATGTGATACCGAATAAATATGGATTGCACCACATTGTGGTTTTGTGACATACTGTATGGCGTTATTTCTTTTTTTATCTCTATTAATCACATTCACACTTAGCCAACAAAGATAACATAACATGAACATACAGAGTCAGAAATCCATACACAGCTGAGACAAGCTTTATCAAGCATCAAATAATTGGAACACTCAAGCTACCACTGTGTGTAAGGTGTCAAAACAGTGGATCTCTGGTGGATAGATAGTGGATGATTCTTGCTGCAAATAGTGCAAGGTCAATATGTAGTTTATTATGTGAACTCTACTTGTCATGTCTGCTAGTAAACAAAGTCTAAGATTTAGTGATATATCAAAGTGTATGCAGGGATAAAATATTGACAACATACTGCCTAAAATGGCTCTGTTTATTAAAGAATTTATATGGCATCAAACTGATACTGCAAGTGAAAGGGGGCTGGTTTCAGTTCCTCACCAAGACAAAGAACATACAAATATCTAGTCAAAGAAATACAGCTAAAGATATTTGTGGTCTTAACTTCATTCAACATACCAGGCCAACCAATCTAAAAGATTTTTCTCACTGTGGAGATTGAAGACTTTTAGTCATCACACACAGATGTATCCAATTACATTAGTCATGGCTTACTGGCACAACTAAATGGATGTGAGCCTTCATTAATACAATTATGGCATTATGATGACTCCAATTGTCTGCTGTGAAAAATGTTCATGCTACTTTCACCCTAATCTCAAATTCAATTTACATATTATATTAGACATTATTTATTGTTTAGATCACTTATGAGTCGACATAGATCTGGATGTATGTTCATAGTTTTGATGATGTCACAAGGCTTCATATTTAACTAAACCCTGCCGTTATGACCAGCACTGTACTTTGAGCACATTCTGCACAATTTTTTACAGTTCTGAAAAGAGATATAATCAGCTAAATTAAATTAAAACAGCTTTCAGTGCAGGGTTTATATGTGGCTTTATCATATCAATAACAACACAGGCTCCAAAGCATAATTCTTGCTTTCATTACAAGTTTAATACCAATGCTTTAATATAATCTGCACATAATAGCTTATTTAATTAGTTGTGATTTCAATACAAATGTGGCTGTAATCATCTGTAGTATCACCCTCTGGTCCCTGCAGATGCCCCAGAGAAGCTCCAGAAGATCTGTCCAACCTGCCCCCTCTTGCTTTCTGTAGACAGCCCAGAGGTCAAGTCTGCTGCTCAGGCCACTCTGCTGTCCTATAAGAGACAGTCCACATTGGGTTTAGGGCTCGGAGTGAAGAAGATCACCAGAGCTTCAGAGCAAGTATGACTAAATACGCATTTAACAATTTTGATGGGAGCAACAACGCTCTGGGTCTGATTTTCATTACACAACAATATGCTAAATGTTATATTCATTAGGAAATTACAAAAATCTCAGAGTGTACATGAGCAGACAGTGCAGTGCACCTTTGAGCCAGATGAGTACCATTACTGTTCCACAATTACCATAATGATACAAAAGTCTGCCAAGGTTGTATAAATGGAAGCACTTTGGACCTTACTGTCTGGACAGGCTTTTGTGTTGGGATCAAATGAGAAATTGAACAGTTTGCTTGGGGACCAAAGCTCACTTTATTGCTCCTCTTTGCATACAATAGTCCACCTCAGGTTCCAATTTTGGGCTCCAAAACCAAGATGAAAACCATTATATTACAGCACCACAACATGCCAGCTCTCTGTACCTGCCTGTATATGTGTGCTTGTTTGTTTATTTGTGTAATTTGCCTTTTTCTCTATGTATTATTTTTATATTTTAGTCTGTGCCAGTGAAAGCCATGTTTGTGGAGTACACAGTTCAACAGTGTCCAGAAGGAGTGACAGAAAGAGGCACCTGCCAGCAGCTGACACTTGAATCTGAAAAAGAGGTACTCCACACATAGTGGACTCTATGTGTTGAAATCAACATTTTCAAAATGACTACATTGTCTGAAACAGTGCCATTAATAAAAAATCATTAATTTTTTTTATTTTTTTTAACAGACATTGATTACTATGCTGACAATCCAGCACTTCAATGGAACATTTATGACCCTAATTAATTTTGTTCAGAAAACTTAAATACACATCAGTCAACTAGCATCTATGTTAATTTCACTGAATCCGTTCCTGAAAGTGTCACTACTGTAGATGACATGACAGATTAATTTCTAGTTTTAAAACTGACACAACTAAAAAGGTTGCAGTAATGGATTTTTTTTAAAGAAGCCTGACATCTTAATATGCTTTTTTCTACCCTCTGTGGTCTACCCTGTTGCATTTTTGTCCTTGAAATGACCCAGTATCCCATAAGGAACTAACACAATGTATCATATTCTCTCCTCAGACTGCAGGTTTCTGTGCTGGATCAGTACATGGAGACATCAACTTCCATCCAGACATTCAGGTGTCCTGTGAGATGTTCAAAGCACAGGTACAGGAAGTAATTAAGAAATGTTTCCCAGTTTATCCCTGAGCGAGTTGAAGCAAAGGGTTGTCATAATTTCTGAAATCTGGAAAAGCAAATTACAACAAATACAGGATATTAATATGTCAAGACTGAACATGAAAGGTATAAAAAAAAATGAAACCAAAAAAACTTTATAGTATATTATTACATACATCCATATAGACCATCTCTGCAGCCTTCACTGTTCTCTTATTTCTATTTAAAGATGCAGGAATGTAATTATATTTACATTCAATTATTCATCTAAATTTGACTCTTAGAAATAAAATTGTATTGTCTGTCATAATCTGTAAACTGTGTTAAAAGAGTACATTTAGTGCACTCAGTACAAACCAGAAAAAACTGTTCCAAAAAGTTTTAACAACTGTAACAGAAGAAAAACTATACATAACCCCCTAAAATTTTAAAAATCAAGTGCACTGAAAGATCTCAGTAGGTGACAAAAGAGCAACAACTTCAATAAAATGTAATGTTAAGTGCCAATCACTTCAAACTGTGCTCCTGCAGTTAGGAATGTAATAACCCTCTGCCTGAACTACGTTTGATTAATGTTTTATGCTCTGATTTGTTTCAGATTTTACTGAAGCAACCATTAAAAAAAAGATCATTTAACTTTCTGAGTGAATGTCACTGGCCATATAATCATTCCGTCATATTTTCACATCGTTCTTGTGTCTTCAAATGCGTGTTGTGCTCCGGTGTGTTTAAATGTATGTGTGAGATTTAAAATTGTATGCTACTGTACTACACTGCATGCAGTACTATAATTATGTTGTCTTCTCACTCCTCTCTTGAGCTGTGGTGTGTAATGCAATATTGTATGACTGAAACTCTTTGCCGCAAGTGAGAGTGAGTAAAACAACAGTCTCATGTGATCTTGTTCTGTCCCTCTTCAGAATGTGGATATCTTCAGACCAGTGCAGCCACAGGGTCACGACCTCCCCTTCTATCCTGTCATCCCGACCTTACCGCCTGTGATCATTGACCCAGGAAATGATCAGCCGCCTACATCCACTGACCCCGCACCGGCCCCTGCTGCTCAACCAACACCATTGGACCCGGCATACATCCCCCCTGCGACCTTCGACCCCTCAGTTGTAGTTAACCCCTCTAGCCCCCTCTCCTCGTCTTCCAGTGAGTCTGAGGAAGGTCTAGGACACATGCAACAGCAACCACCAGCTGCTGGGCCTTTTGACTCATCCTCTGAGGAGATTGGAGGTTTCGTGGCGTTACGTCCGCCCTTTAACTTCCGCTACCAGAAGCGTGACGACCGCAAGAAACGGCAGGCATTGATGGAGACCTCAACCTCTCACGATCCCATATTCCTGGCTGATTTCCCCAGTGGGATATCTCCTTTCCGCTCCTGTCCTGGCCCTGCTCGATACACCACAGTTTAAGTGGCCATTTTATTCTTGTTTGGTTTACCTGATGTGAAGATTGGATGGATTAACTGCTCTGCTCCCTCACAATGTCACTTAAATGTTCCATTTTAACAATTTGTTCTAATGAGAGGAATGAAATTCCTCAGACAAATGACTAAACTACTATAATAGTGCTCCCAGAGCAGCTGGTGCATAAACCTGGATGATATTGAGAATGGCTTCAAATGTTTGGACAATTTGAGTAAATCTTGTTTGGAATGTCAGCTACTTGAAAAAGAACTTACTAATTTAAGCCAAAAATTTTACATAACCCAAAGTACCTATTTTGGTGAAATAAAGCAATAGCTCTTAGTTTTTTGATGCACATATTTGAGTGCAGTGTTTTCTTACAATCCAAGTACTAGTTCCCATGTAACACATTACATTATGGCATGGTAATGATACAGTGTAATGTGTTACATGGGAACTAGCCAGCAATGTCTTAATGTTTTTTGTTATAATGTTTCAAATTATCTTAAAGGCAAGACATTCTCACATATGGTACCTTCCTCACTTGTATGCAGTATAATTGTGTTCCTACTTATGACAGTTCAGTAATGGGACCGTCACTGACCATGAATGAGAACAGCATTTTTACAAAAAAAGTCAAAACCCCTTATTTAAGGATTTTAGACACACTAAAGTGCCTTGTACAAAAGGAAAACATGACCACTGGGCTCGAAACAGCTTTACTTTACATCCAGTGAACCGAGGGCTGAGGCTGTGCCAAATAGCACTGAGGCGTAAGACAAGAAGTGCAAACATCTCAATGAAGCCTTAAAAGCTCAGAGCCACCTGAATAAGGCTTTTGTCAACACAGCAACCAGGGCTGCTAAAAAAAAGCAGACCAACACAGAAGTGAGAAGCAATAGAGGAGCAATGAGTCATCCTTTACATGGCTGGAGTCTCTCTCACGAGGATCTGTAATTAACGACATTCCTTCATTTTGCAAACTGTAGCAACACAGTAAATCTTTAACTTGCTCAAAATAATAATAAACTACCCCACTCATTCAAGCACAAGCAGAGCAAAACAATAAGGAATACATAGAACAATATGTCTATATTGCCACTGTATTTAAAGGACAGTGGCAACTCCTTTGAGGATGGCAATGTACACATTTTGGACAGAGGGGACAGATGGTTTGAAAGATGAATGAAAAAGCCCCAAATAACTATCTCGAAACAGAGAGGCTGTGACACTGCTCACCAGAACAACTTATCATTGCTGCCCTGACATCCATTCACACATACCAGTCAAACTCATATGATGGTCTTGTAACCTAGTTAGAGATTTACATGTGAAATCCAGATGTGAACGTCCCACAGAAAATGCTTGGGACTGATGAAGCCTCTTGGAAGAACATAAGACAAATTATGAAATTATTCACCGTCTCCAGTAAATATACGTTTTTTGAAAGACTAATTAATGTGTATTTGTAGCAGTAAAGTTCTAGTCTTTCTATACAACTAGTTGGCAATGTTTCATTCTGGACATCTTGGATCATAAGACCCCAGAAAAACAGAGGTTTAACTGTTAATTGACGGGGACTAAGAAGTTACTCCCTCTTTTATCACTTATCTTTTTTTTAATCCCTTTTTCGTTACAGTTTTCTGCACAAAAAGAAAACATCAGTGCCAAGGGAAAGGTTCAAATTTTTGCCTCAAAGAGACCATCTGTTTCCTGCTCTCCTGTCAAAATCCTTTTCGTACAATTTATCCCAGCCAACGATCCCACTCCCAGGGTTGCTGCATGCTGACTGTGTGATATACTGGGTTTCGTCAAAAGTCAGAGCTTTGGCCAGATAAGACAACAGTTGTTTGCATAATACAATACTCTGAGATAGATGACCATGATTCACCACTTACACATGAACAGAAATCAATTTACGAACACAGCATGGCATCTTGAATGATGCTACACTGGGATGAATTGATGGCATAAAAGGCCTATTACAGAAAACAAACAAATTATATATTTTGATATAGCATAATCTACAGATCGTTCATAAAATATTGTAATATACTGTGCAAACTTTTTAGGCACTTGAAATGTTTAGATTTTAATCTATTATGTTGTAATCAAGAAGATGTCTGATCAGTCCCAAATTAATTCAGAGGCATGACAATAACCCCAAACACACAGCTAGAGTCATAAAGAACTACCATCAGCTACAAGCAGAACAATGAGTCCTGCAACAGATGGTATAGCCCCCACAGAGCCCTGATCTCCACATCATGAAGTGAGTCTGGGATTACATGAAGATTTAGAGGCAGCTGAGACAGCCTGGATCCACAGAAGAACATCTTCTCTCCAAGATGGTTGGAACAACCTAGCTGCCAAGTCAGAGGCGGTCCTGGCTAGTCTTGCGCCCTGGGCGGACCGACTATCGGCGCCCCTCCCCACAAATCCTTCATAACACAAAAAATAAGATAAATAAATGAAATATAGTATGTAAACACCAAAGTAAATTACACACATCCGTCATCATACAAATGAATAAAACAAAATAAATAAATGAAAAATACTAATAATTAACGTAATCTGACAGACTTTCACCCTTTTTACAACTGGCATTAAAATGTTTTGTGGGTGATTAGATTGCTATCAGGGAGTTCTTGACCACATGAAAGTGCAGGTGTAAAGTTACTTATTTATTTATTGCATTTTCACATAATCCAATAACTTACATGTAGCTATAGCGGGTATGTATTAATTTTATAAATGTATTATTATTTATTTGGAAGCAGCAGTTTGTGTTGTGTGGCCTGGGATCATAATCATCACAGGTCAGTCTACCCCCACCCCCCCTTGCTTTTCCTCTGAGAATGAGGGTAGCCTATTAAAGCCCATAGACTGTAAGATAAGTTAAGATAAGTTAAAGCCTTGGATGTACATCCATGGCTGAGGCTGTATCTGTTGACTGTATGTTATCACAGTGGAAGGCTAAGCTCGAGGGGTGTGGCGATGACATGATCGAAACGCAGGTATGCGTCTTCACCATCCACACGAACACTCTAGGGCTGCGTTTGCGATGTTTTCACCCTGGGACCAGGCTGTAAACGCTTACAGTATTCGTTTGGACGATCGGCCAAAACGATGCAAAACATCTGCGTTTAAACCAAAAAAAAAGTGTCTCCGTGTGGATGGCCCCTGAGACTCACTCACAACCTGCTCACAGCCTCTGCAGTCGCAAGTTGATCCCCCGCCCCCTCCCCTTTGCCTTTTCTTCTGACACACACAGCCTGTATATATGACTCTCAGCAGCAAGTTGACATGATAGTAGGGGCGCCTCATCGCCCACTGCACCAACTTGATGTGGAAATGAGCGTATTAGTCTAGAAAACTGGCGATTTTTTTTTTGTTTTTTTTTTTGAGAGCGCTCGTGCGCCCCCAAGTAGATTGCGCCCTGGGCGGTTGCCCACTTTGCCCATAGCAAAAACCGCCACTGTGCCAAGTACATTGAAGAACTGTGTGCAGGGGTCTAGAGGATGAATGGTGCTCACACCAAATATTGTTTTAATTTAGGTTAAATGATAGATAAAACTATTCATGGCATTATTTCTGAGAGCATCCTCACTTTACTTTTGCACAGTAGCTACTGGCTGGCATGTTTCTCATAATTTCCTCTTCCAAGTTCAGTATTTATAAATATATAGACCTACACTGACATATTCCACACACCCTTGCTTTTTTTAGATTAAAACAAACATTATATACATAACAGAAGGTGACTCATTTCAAAGGTTATGTTATTTTAGAAATCAAGCAGTACAGACGTAGCCAACCCTTGTACTGTAGGGGGCGGGATAGCTCAATAACTGGCACGTCAAGACATAGCCTACTGCAACTGGAATAATTTAGAACATTTTTGACACAATTGACAAGTGTTCTGTATAAAACGTGACTTTCGAGCATCAGTGACTCGGTTCAAAAAGTCTCCGCCCCCAAAATCCTGTTTTATCCCGTTGATTGGTCGCTCATGTACGCCTCAGCAGTAGTACCAACATTTCCGATGACACTTGAAGGCAGCAGCAGTGTACTCCTAATTGGAGTCAGATTTTCTGCGCTTTTCAGAGGAGTGGCTTCTCCAAAAACTGCTGCTTCACCCACGAGAGGACGGACTCATCTTCCTACCAGATGTACGGGTGAGTACTACCGTAAACAGCTGGATTAAAAAAAACACACTAAATCTTTAAGAGTCCGAGTGGTTTGGACTCATTTTCTAAACCTGAAGCCATGTTTTGAGGTGTTTTTTGCGCACTTAAGTGTGAGGTAAGTTAGCGTGAAGTTACCTGAAAAGTTTTGGTGTCGCTCCTGTTGTTTTCTAGTGAAAATTACCCTGTCTTTAACTTTAATTTTTCCTCACTGCAACCTAACTACTTCAAACTTTTACACCGTTTCGAGTTAGTATTTAAGCAGGGTGCAAAACCTTTTTTTTGTTTGTCCACCGACCAAAATGGTCAGTGAATGTCTAAAATTTGACCAGTAACTACCATTGTTTTTTGGCTTAGTGAGTGAAGCAAATCTTCCAGACACTTGCATACTTTACCAGCACTTATTTGGCTGGTGGCTTATTTTGGAAGTCCTGATTCATGCCAACAGAGAAAAGCGTCACTCTACTTCATTATCTGCCTTTAGTAAAAACAACGAGCATGTGATGGCATGTTCACGCTAATCTGACTCATTTTAATTACAGCTTTTCTACTACACATTTCCCAAACACACACACACACAAACACACACTCATAACATCATGAGACTTGACGGGATTTTGAACATGGGTTTTCAGTTCCCCTATTTTAGGGGATATTTATATTCTTTATTTAGCACTTACTACCCTTAGGCTACTTAAAATATGGTAAGCAGCAATAATAATTTATCAAATGTAGCTACCCTGATAGTTTTTCATGTACTGGTGCATTTTTGAGTGTATTTTTATGTCACTTTTTGAAGAAGTTCAAGCAAGTAACTTAAGGAATGGCAATAATTACACAGAGTAGCCCACAGTTATGGTGCTGTAGCTCATTTTCCCATTTAAATGTGCTTGTAACCTCATTTTCCCATGTGTGGTTGGGGGTTAAGTCTCTAATGATTCTCATAAGATTTCTTAAAAAAGAAAAACATGGTCATCACTTTGGAGAGCATCTTTTAATTGGAGAGGGATTGGTTGGGTGTGTTCATATTGAAAGGGTTATGGTTTAGGATGCCACTTTGGGCATTTTTATCATGAGTATATAAGGTTACTCAGAGCTAAGGGTGTACAATTAGCTGTTTTATGCACGTTTTACTTCTTCTTCTCTACTAAATAAAGTAGAAATGAAAGTAAAACAGTAGACTTCTAAAACTACAGGGCTGTGATGTGTGCTTACTTTGTAGAGATGTAGAGAGAATGACTTATTAACTGCACTCATTTAATTAATTTGACAATTAACACACACCATCTCTCCCCACAAATCAGAGGTTTACTAGGTTTAGAGCAATAGTTAACTGATGACTTTGAGATTAAATCTAGGTTTACATGACATGAAAAGGCAAGTATTTGGTTTCATTTCTGTCTTGCTTTGTTTTTTCATAGTCACTCACATGTCTCCGCTCCCGTTGAATTTGATTCACTTCACTGTTTCTTGATAAGTTGCTAAACAGTGTAACATGGTGAGAGGCAGTGAAAATGAACTTGGGGGAAAATGTCCCCGCAAAGTTAAATGTTTATGTGAATGTGGTTGATCATCCATTTTGCCCTCTGCACTGAAATTGTTGCAGCTCACAGCTTTTCATAGTGAAATAGATTGTGAAACAAATATAATAACATTCTTCACCAGCATGTTTATTTTTTCTTTGCTTTGTTAGCTCACACCCATGCCTCAAATACACCACCGGAAAAAAAAAATCATGTACAACATGCAGACGGGTCAAAAAGTGAAGTCGCCATTACAGACTCATGATCTAACTGACTGAACATTGTGTAATTGTTGCCAGACTTTGTGGTCTCAGCATCAGAAACAGCTGCCCCCTGGGATTTTTGGATGATGCAACCCAAAAAAAATCACAACAGTCAGCTGGAAAGCACACAGGAGAATGGATTCAGTCAAGCCAACAAGGAGGCAAACAAGTCCAGAACCGCTCAATGCAAAAGTGTGCCCAGAAGAGATAACAAAACGCTCACAGTGGGCACACCATCAGCAAAACAGGAGGGAGGTGTGAGGAGTGGATAAAATGTTGCTCGGCTTGTTGAATCTTAAGTTTCGTGGGAACTTTCCGCTTCATTTCAAAGATACGGACTGGTGCACTGTGATACTGTGATATCATGTCTAATCATCATCTGTATGCTGAGCATTGTCCCTGGTGGGGTAATATATGTCTGCAGTTTTTTCTGATACTTTAAGCTAAATAATGGCATGTAACAAAGCAGTATCACACCCAGCTAGGTTTATTTAACAAAGTGGCCACAGAGTCTTCTGTCTATCCTACTTATTTATCCTTATTAATGACTTAAATAAACACCCTCACAACTGTCAGTATTGCCTTGAACAAAGGTCAGAGGAACCAGTTTATAGTGCACCATGAGCAGTAGGGCTGGGCGATAAAACGAAAATTTATCGATACAGAAATTTACGACAATAACCGACGTCATTTTGCCCATGTCGGTATATTCGGTTTTTAACCTCCTAACACACGCTGTTCCGTCTACGGGACGGGACGGATGTTAGGAGGTAGCCACAAGTTCTTCTGAATATTTTAAACACCAACCCTTAAACATATATATTCATGCCGTACATTGTTAGAAAGCTTAGATTCTCCTGATTCATTCAAGACCACTCACGATTTATATGGTTGCTCACAGCCGTAATAGTATTAGCGATTAGCTCGGCTAGCCACTCGGCTAAGTAAGAAAAGCTATAATGCTACATACCTTCAAAGTCTTCCCTTTATCCACAACGATCATCTTATGGCTCAGGACTTTCTGTACAGCTCGCCAAGTATCCATTCTTGTGAAATATGAAATCCGTTTCCATAAAACCGGAATACTTTCCTCAATATGTCAACATGTATTTAGTCCAACACGTAACATAATAACACAAATAACAAACCATATACGGTCCGTTTACGTCATTTCCTGACCTGCACGTCTGTGCAGAGTACACTTGACTAGATGTTTACGACCGTGAGCCTCTCCTGCTTCTGACGACACCACACACAAGCCAATCAGTGCTTAGGATTAGGCAGCACATGTCTCCAAAGCCAATGAGGACATGTGACCGACGACAACGTGGGTTTGATTGACTGCTGTTCCAGCCAATGGAAGTATTCGGTGAAATGAAGTTGATAACCTTTTAGCCAATAGTCTGAGGTTTCCAATGGTGTATGACACTAAGCTATCAGGTTTGGCTGTCCATAAACAAACTCCAAGCGTAACTGGCGTGCGCCCGGTGCGTAAAAGAGTTGAACCATATCATTACGCACTCGGCATTTTAGTACACGGTTGGTTCTTCTTCGACTTGACATATGACTTATAGATAGATAGATGGATAGATGGATAGATGGATGGAGGACAGTTCAAACGTTGAAGGGGCAGCTGCAGCGCCGGCGGCGGAGGTACACCTGGTGGAGGAGGAGGATGAGCAGCAGCTTGTTCCAGAGACAGAAAAACGCGTCTTCAATCGTGTGGCAACATTTTGGTTTCAAAAGGGAAGATACTGCTCAGAAAGATGTAAAATGTAAGTTATGCAAAAACACTGTCGTCACCAGCCAGGGCAATACATCTAACCTTGGAGTGGAGCAATTATGCTGCCACAGCCCCATCTAGTGGCGGGGTGGTGGTAGTCAGAGCGATAGATCTAACATGTTATATCTATCGCTCTGGTGGTAGTTATCGTCCATTTATCGTTATCGAGGTGAACTGCTCAATATATTGTGATATTGATTTTAGGCCATATCGCCCAGCCCTAATGAGCAGCAATGAACATAATTAAGCTGTTAGAGCATCTCTGATTCAAGGGCATTCCCATCTGCATCCATTCAAAACTACTTGATTGATTGTGTTTATGTTTGCTAATGAATGAGACGTTGCAGTTGTGATCACTCCGTGTCAGTCAAGTGTTGTGTTTACTTCTGCTCACTAGCTCCAGTTTCCAGATAAGCGCTGGGAGCGGGATAGTATGACGGCTGAATTCTTGTTTCGATTGAGTCCAGGCCTTGTAGTATTCAGAGTGTCCTGATGACATGGTTTGATGTATCTTAGTGTAGTTTGAAGTGCTTGTTTTTTAAGCATCATGCTGCATTCATTCAAGCTCTTGTTAGGACTCCTGGTTTGACTGTCATGTATGGCATCGTTTCTTACTGCATGAAGGACAGGCAGCATTTACTTCATGTCCGCCACAGGTAGGCTGCATGTGTACTGTGTCTGGTTTGTGAGGTAACATTAAGAGCAATGTAGTATTTCCATGTATTTCTGTGTTGTAAAAGCAGTTTAAAAGCCTGAAAACTTTAATTTTAGAATAAACTTATGAGTCTAAATATTTGGTATGGATTACAGCTGAAACAAAATGAACAACATTTAAGATAATCAAATTATTGCAGTGCATAATCATACTTTTCAAGCTAAAGTCATTCAATTTTGTGGCTCCAACTTTTTTATTTCTTTCACCTTTCACTTTCTGTCTAGTAAACTGAATAGTTTTGGGTTTGGGGGTTTTAATTTTGATAATTAGACTATGTCAGCTTGAAACTGTGATGTTATTTTTCATTCTTTTTCTAAGTTGATTAATTGAATATTATCAAGCATAAATCAACAGCGAAAATAATTGTAAGTTGTTGACTATTGATTTCAAAGTGTATATCATTGTCAAATATAGAATTGTTGTTCAATAATATATCAATGTATTCAAGACTCTTATATAATACAGAATCTTATTGTAGTACTCTGCTTGCTTTTACAGTTATATTTACATATCTGTGTGCTCATCTGTGTAGTTGTGATAAACAACACTGGTCTCCTCAGTAAGCTCTTCTGTGGCAGTAATGTGACACCTTATTGGCTCAGTGATGAATGAAGCTGAGTAGACTACAGGAGGTCTTCACTAGCCAAAGTGTAAATATTTCATGGCACATAACTGAAGCACCTGATTTCAGGTGTATTCTCATTGTGTCAAAGGGTTATACAGTATTGCACCACCAGTATTGTGATGTTGAGTATTACAGACAGTACAAGCCTAGACAAGTCCTTGTACGATCCGCACGTCTTCTACTTGATGGATTCCACTCTCTGCTTTAAGTAACTGGGACCAGAGACCAGCCTGCAGCTAAGTCACACGAGATGATAGCCAGACAGTTGCTGGTCCAGTTTTAAATGCTAGTGGTGGTATCTTTCCAGATTGGAGCGAGCAGGAAGATTGTGCTCATCCACAAACAGCGAAGATGAACTGCATTAGGACAGCTGCAGTGAAGGTGTCTCTGTGCTCTTAAGTAATTTTTAAAGCCAAGAGTGCAATTATCGTAACAATCCTGAAACATTTCCACATGCACTGAGGTTGTGTGATTCCTAACATTTGCCCTCATTATGATGACTGAGCTGGCTTTTGGCAGCTGGCAGCTTTAGTTCCACATGGCCTATTCGTGTCCTTGCGGTGAACCCAACGGCTGAGGCAGTGTTTTTATTCTCCCCCTAGAGGGCACGTTGGTCCAGACGTCTTAATTCTGACAAGTGGATTTCTCTGGATTGGCCACAGCTGAGTTAATAGAAGCTCTTGAGAAGGGGTTTTGAAATGGTGTGAATTCATGCCAGGCTTTATTTTTCTAATATTAAATCGTCCCTTTGGGGTTTACCTCAAGATATTGAGAATTATGAAAATCCAATAATGAATAATTCATCCAATTAAAGACCTGTATTATTGTACAGGTAAATTATTCTTGAGGTGTCAATAGTAGTATTGCTCGTCAGTCTGCTGCTGAATGATTATTTAATGTAGTGTTAAGCAAATAGCTTTAAGGTTCACTGGAGCCACTTAAAGTGGCTATAATTACCTCTGAGCTGTGGCCTAATTGGAAGTGACACACACCATCAGGTGGCTTAAAGATGCAGGTTACTAGTGGCTAAGTGATTTAAAGAAATACAAAAATCTGCTAAACATAGCAACCTAGCTGACCACTCTCTCACCGGTCATATCTGCTTGGTAACAACCTGGTGTTAATCTGCATTTGTGGAAATAAAGATTTCCGGTCCTGACACCTGACCACTGAGGGTCGGCGTGAACGCTGAGCGGATTAAGTCCTTTTGTTCTTGCTGTTGCCACAAGTTAGCTGAGCTCTTTTTAGAGACGGCAGCAGATCCAAGGGAGACAGCGTTTTCTTTTATTTTTATGAAAGTGGGACACAGTGCCTGCGTGCGTTATGTGTATGCACGTGAAGGAAGAGAAGGTAAAGGTTGTCGTGCTGAAAGAGCTGCATTTGCTTCAGAAACTGATCGAGCTTGAAATGTCCGTCGTGTCAAACTGCCTGGAGTGCATCAGAATGGGAAGAGGCAACAGGTATGTTAGTCTGGGTGTAAGCACTTTATCCTTTTTTAGATTAACAGTCTTGGCAGATTCAGACATGCACGAGTGAACTTTGATTGAAAAGCTGTCCAGATATTTTAGAGCCATTTTAAAAAAACAAACAAAAAACCCCATGGATTTCTTTTTTTAATCCATTTCTCTACAGTCTCTACATAAGCTTTCACATATAAAAAGAGGTTGAAAGGAGATCTCTGTTGTCCAGTAGAGATGAAATGCATTCTTATTTACTTACATAACTGATCTTCATCACCGAGGTGTGTGGAAACTGTGTTCCTTTGTGCAGGAACCAGACAAAATAACAAACCCGTTAATACCTCCATAGTGTTTCTTTCATCTGCTGGGAGGGGCAGAACTTAACTACAACCTTAACCATCAATTTTTTAAAGCGGTGGTAGAACCCGTTGGGCACACGAGACAGACTGGGAGGAAACATGCTGTCTGTCTGGGAAGCTTAATACTGGCTACGCGTAATCAGGCAACCCATTGACAGCTGACGTTGAAAACAAGTCTTATGTAAACTTTTCATGCTGAGAAATGTTTTTGTTTTCATGTGAAGTGCACTGAAATCATTGCAAGTTATATAAAGAAAACACCCGATTAGCTTTTTAAAATGTTTGTATTTCCTGATGAATTCAGTCTGGAAAATGTAATCTGTCTAAATCTAAATACAGAGAAGGAATCCAAAATATAGGAGTCAGTTGTCTGGACTTTTTATCTTTAAAATTAAAACTGCACCCTTCAGATGAAGTTGATGTTTAACTCCTCTCAGAATGAACTCATGCATGACAGGATATGTTTGACAATCTTATGACGTAATCCCGTACACTCACTTCGTTCCCTTTTCACTGACAGTTGGAAAAAAAAAAGGGAGGGAATGATCGTATTTTCTAGGAAGGGTGTGGGAGTCATAAAATGCTGGTCCTCTCACCGCAGACGCATTTGAGTTTACGTTGTGTTCGTGGTTAAAATGTTAAAGGCACACATTTTCATTCCAGGGTAATTTTGGAGTTTTTAAGCCTCAGTGTTCATGACAGGAAATGCTTTGTCTCATTTTGAGTTTACAGTTCTTGACTCTTCAGCTTTTAGATTATGACTGGTTTCAAATTAACATAAGGCTGTTAACAATAGTGCTGATATAATTTGCTGATTAATCGATTTAGTTTATGGACAAAAAACATTGACCAGTTGTAACCTCTCAAATTGGCTGCTTCTCTATTTTTTTCTCTCTATGACATTTAATTAGCTGAGCAAAAGTAAGTTGATAAGTAAGCAAGTTGATGAAAGGATGTGAATCTGTAGAACTGAAACTTGGATATCCCGGTTTTGGTCCATACAAATCACAAACAATGTCTTACAAAAGCTCCATCGTGCACATGTTTTTCTCCTGTGGGAACATTTTTAATTGAGAGGTGTCGTGAAAAGAGTTGTAAACCTGAAGATGAGTCATGGGTTTTTTACTTTTATGGTAATTAGGGAGTTTCAGTTTGGTTTCAGTTTTTAGAAAGACAGACCCTTACTTCTAATTGGCTCTTTTGTCTGGAGTTTAACCTAATTTGTTTATTATTCCCCTAGTTTTCAATAAGTCAAACACTTTGCAATATTTGACTATACTCGACAATCTTCACTGAGGTTGTTGTTTCAGTGATTCCCAGTAGACTTCACTTTCATGTGTCACTTCCCTACAGGATGGAGTCGTCATGTCTGGACCTGGCGCTGGAAGGCGAGCGGCTCTGTAAGGCTGGTGACTACCGAGCCGGTGTGTCTTTCCTAGAATCCGCCATCCAGGTTGGAACAGAGGACCTCCAAATCCTCAGCGCCATCTACAGTCAACTGGGAAATGCCTACTTTCACCTGCAGGAGTATAACAAAGCCCTGGAGTACCATCGCCATGATCTCACACTTACTAGGTAAAACAGTTTCTCCACCATGTCCTCCTTTTGAACCCTTTTGTACACATTAGCTACTGCTGGTGAGTCTGACCTGGTTTAGTAACCCAACAAGTCTTTTATCCAGGTCTGACACATAAGCTCATTTTCTTTTTACCTTTTCTCCTTCCATGATTCAATGGCATAACAACATGCAGGACGCAGAATTGCTACCTGCAACTTTACATTGCTTTCTTCCACTTTAAATATTTACTAATATTCCAGTCTAATAATTTCCTAATTTTTCTTCCTGTTTTGCAATTTATTTAAATGTTTCTCTTGTCACTCAGAACCATTGGAGATGAACTTGGTGAGGCCAAAGCCAGCGGTAACCTTGGGAACACATTAAAGCTTTTAGGACGGTATAATGAAGCAGTGGTTTGTTGCCAACGACATTTGGATATCACCAGAGCCATGTATGATAAGGTGAGTCATAATACTGACTGAAATTTTAGAAATGCAGTAACATTAGTTGAAGTGGAAAATTCCTTCAGTGCTTTTATCTCAGGCAGCTAAAAATGAATCAAAAGAGTTCAGTCAGTGACTAAAAGGCCCATTTTCTTTGATTTGAATAAATGTATTCATATTTGTTTTCAGTCATACCACAACATGTTCTGCAACAGTTTGGTTATGCATGATGACTGCAAAGCGTCCACATACCAGTATCTAGAATAGTTTGCCAGCACACATGCAAACAAGAAGGTCTGGTGTCAGTGTATTTTTAAGTATATAATTACAACATTGGTCACTCTGGTTTTGGTCTGTGAAAACCTGTTGTGCGTCTTGTAGGTTGGGCAAGCTCGAGCGCTGTATAATTTCGGGAACGTGTACCATGCCAAGGGCAAGGGCATCTGCTGGAGTGGAGCGGAGCCAGGAGAGTTTCCAGAGGAAGCGAGAGTTGCTTTGAGGAACGCTGCACAATACTACGAGTGAGTTTGTATCACTGTTTACATCTAAACATTGATGTTGTTTTTTTTTATTACCAAAGACCTGAGCGACGATACAAGTGGCCTGATGGTTCAGTGGCAGTACCTCAGCTGAAGGATCACATGTATGATCCACACAATATGCATCATACTGTATATCTATCTATCCATCTATCTATCCATCCATCCATCCAGAAAAAAAAAAAAAAAGTTGTTCACCATTGCCCTTTCCATCGGCCTGTAGGTAGAAATCTCTGTAAAAGCAAATACTGTTGAGAATGTTACATTGTAGTGACTACCACCGGCATGCAGCCACGACAGTATTATACAGTGTATATACAAGAGATGTAATTATTGACCTTGGGGATGGTAGTTTGATAAAATTATCCAGAGTCAAGGTCAGTTTACTAGAGTTTTAACCGCATCTTGCAGGCTTCATCATCCACCACAATTTGTTTACTTTTCATAGTTGGTTTAGTTGTCAAGACCTGGAGTGCTTGCTCTTTCAGATCAGTATCATATGTATATTTATATAGTCATAGTTTTTAGTACTGTAGGTAGGTGAAGTGTTGATATCTGAGCCATCTCCTATAGAAAATCAAGCAAGTCTGATTTATTTCTTTGCTCTTTAAAAAGCCTAAGTTTATATGACTTGGCTCAGTGAATTCACAGAAACCAGAAATAAATTATTGTTCTTATGTTAAGTGCTCATTGGCTTTTTCAGGCTCTTGCATGAACCAAAAATTGTACTAAAGACTCAACAAAAAGGATTGTTATTTCTGTGAAAGTCCTTCATATGTGAATTTGCTATATTTAATATGTACACAACCATCTCTTTGTTATCCTTGATTTTACAAAGAGCAAACCTGAGCCTGGTGAAGGAGTTAGGCGATCGAGCAGCCCAGGGTCGCACATATGGAAACCTTGGTAACACATACTATCTGCTGGGGGACTTTGAAACGGCAGTAGCAGCACATGAAAAGGTAAGCGGCAAGCTACTAGTGAAAGTCAGAAATACATCAGAAGGTGATATAGGGTTATTTCAATTTGTTTGAAAGTTTCTATCCACACAAATGTTTTTAGTAAGGCTGCTCTCCCTGTCTTGATTACATCAAAATGTTGCCTGTTAATCCTGACCTTGATGGCATTAATGTGCACCCTACTGTTTGTTGTCCTGTTTGGCAGCGGCTACTCATCGCTAAAGAGTTTGGGGATAAGTCTGCTGAGAGGAGGGCACATTGTAACCTTGGTAATGCTCACATATTCCTCAGCCAGTTTGAAGTGGCAGCTGGTCATTACAAGTAAGTAAACCAGAGACTCAATACGTCAGTCATTAGTCAACAGTCATCCATAACAACAATAGATATGTGCAATACTACACACAAATATTGTTGTTTTTTTGTTGTTGCCCAAGAGCAGTAACTAATTGAAATGAACAGTTTTAATCACTTATCCTAGCATTTTCTTGACAGAAAAGCCCTACGAAAATAGCAAGAAAGAGAAAAAAGAAAAGATAACCATCATTCTCCTGCACCCACCCTAGAAATTCTTTGACCTTTTCCCCCCCTTCTGTTGCGCCCTCAGGAGGACTTTGCAGCTGGCCAGGCTTTTGAAGGACAAGGCGGTGGAGGCCCAGGCCTGTTACAGTTTGGGAAACACCTACACACTACTGCAGGACTATGAGAGAGCCATTGATTACCATCTCAAACATCTGGTAATTGCTCAGGACCTCAATGACAGGTATCAGCCATAAATGCCATTTGTTGTCAGCCTTTGAAGTATAATGAGAATGCACAGTTTGAATGTTGGTGTCAGAAAAAAAAATGTTGTCTTGCTTTTTTGATTTAAGGTCATGAACACATAGCTATAGAGGTGTGGTGTCAAAAATAGCAAATTTACATACACTTAGAGAACCTCAGCAAAGAGGTCTGTAATTGGATATGGTCAATTTGTAAAACATAATTCACTTTAATAGATTGAATATAATGTTAGTTGTAACCTAGACCCATTACAACATTAAAAACAAGCAGATATAATTAGCTATAACCTTTTTAGAAAGGATCATGCAGTATCATCATATAGTAGAGGCTTCTCCTCTACTACATCACTGCTAACAAGGTAATGCTGTAGCGTGGAAGTACCTCTTTGTTTATAGTCTTAGGAAAAGGAAGTATGGTTTCTGGTAGTATAAATGTGCTCAGCCTTAATATTGTTATACAAGTCACATAAAGGGTGTAAAATTTAATGTAAAAGGAGGGTCAGAAAGAGCTATAAATCCTGTTATTATTGGTTTAAAAGTGTCTCTTCACTCGTACAAATGCCTTCCCTGTAGGTGGAGCTCATGGGATTATTACACTGTATAAAACACTAGAGCCTTTTTGCACACTGTAAAATGTTTACACAGACGAGACACAAACTTGATTCAGGGCTATGATAAATATGGAATTTGCTTTTGTGTCTAAATCGCATGAACTCGTGTTAAAGTCAGATTTATGCGATCATACTGCGATAGCTTGCCCTGCCCAGTCTTGCATAATCTCAGTTGAAGTTGCTCAGCCTGTTTCCCTCTGTGTCCCTCTGCAGAGTCGGTGAAGGAAGAGCATACTGGAGTCTAGGAAATGCCCACACAGCCCTAGGGAATCATGAGCAAGCCATGTACTTCGCGGAAAAACATCTGGAAATTGCTAAAGAGGTGACTGTTTATTGTTTACCTCCCCCTTAGATTCCAGTGAAACACCACCATCTGCTGGTTGTATGTGGAACAGCAGGGAACTGGCAGTCTTCAGCTTGATACTGCATCTGCAACACTTACCTTTCTGTTTCCAAATATAATGTAAAACCTACATTTCTAACACATTTGCAGAGACATGCAACAGAGTTGGTGGACAAACAAGTCAGACAGCCTGTGTGTAAATGAATGCCATCCAGAAATAGTTGGCTCTGTCTCTGTTTACATTGTTTCTCTTACAGTCATTTACTTCATTAATATTAACTTTGGTGTTGTCGATGGTGCAGACTGGAGACAAAAGTGGCGAGGTGACTGCAAGGATGAACTTGTCAGACTTACGGCTGGTTGTAGGCCTGAAGTCCAACCCCAACATCGGTTCCAACATCTTCCGCAACACCAACACAAATAGCTCTGGTCTGCCAGTGAGCCACCAGGGCTTCCTCAACCTCTCAGGTAATTGTATGTTTTAATGTTTCTCAAATTACATGTTTTTCTGTTTTATGTAAAGCACATTGAGTTGCCATTGTGTCTGAAATGCCTATATAAATAAAACTGCCTTGCCTATAAACACACACAACATCGGTCACACTGTTGTATTTGTCATCTTTGTTTAAGGGGCGAAGACTCCAGCAAGGAGGATAGTCAGCACAGAGGACCTGGAAATGAGTCCAAGTCCTGACAAAAATCCAGCTGGCAGTTCACCAGTACCTCCAGTATGTATATGAGTGCTTCACGAGGCACAAACACTTAACTTTGCAATGTCTTTACAAAATACTGGAAGTTTTTTTTTTTTGATCATCCATCAGTATAAGGCACTGGGGTTTCCACTGTGATATTCATTAATTTAGTTTTGTTCTTTTGTTGCAATATTTTAAGCTAGGTAAGGATAAATCACATCAAATCATTTGGCCCATGAAATAGCAAGTCAGCATTTGTAATTAGTCATTAATAAAACTGTGTATCCATGTGCACCCTGAATTTACAGGACTGGGAGGAAGATGTGTTCCCGAAGTCTTCAAAAACAGACACAATTAAGGCTTCCACTAAACTTTTCCTCTTTCATCGGCTAAGAAGCAAGAAGCACAAGAAATTCTCTCCTAAAGGCCAGCATGAAAACGGCACAGAACCCTCAGCACCTGAACTGAACCGACCGGAGTCACCTTTGGTACTTCTAGATATAGTAGATTGTACTGCCTGCATAACATGTGGAACCAGCTAGAAACTATGAAAAAAAGAGACATACTTATACTATGACACAGCCTAACTTCCTCAACAAACTCATGACAATCTTTTTTTATTTTTGTCAAAAGTTCAAAATCCCCAATGAGCTCATCTTAATTTTCTCTCTCTCTCTCTCTGTGCCACAGACCTTCACTGTTGTTAAAAACACATCAGTAAACCACATTGTTTGGTCATTGCAGTGAACATGGCCACTGTTGCTTATGTTGTGTCAATCCAACACAGTTTGTTGCTGTAAATAATTCACTTAGCACAGGAAATCTATGTGCTGAAAAAAACAAATGTGCTAATTACTGCTGTCTAGCATTTGAGTGCCCAGCTGTTTTTTGAAAAGAGCACAATACAGGACAAACTATTGTAGTGTGGCAATGCATGATTATTGTTTTGGACATGTGTTTTCAAACACTCAAATGGTCCAGTGCTCTTTTCACTACTTTGAAAGTTGCCATTTTTAATTGTTTTGCCCTGATTTAAAACTTCACAAATGAAGGCAGCATATACTAACTGCATTAAGATCTGCATGTCTACTGCACAGCTTCTGTTCTGTGGCGTAATTACAATCATATGCTAAACAGAGGCATACTGTTTTTGGTTTAGGAGGTGAGAAAATGCAAAATAGCCCAGTAATCTAAATTGATATAATTGAAACGTACCTCTCTAAGTGGATATTAATGCTCTGTGCCCCTTCTACATTGTTTTATAGTAAAAGCTTGTCCACCACACTGATTACTGTACTATGTTTATTAACAGCACGGGTCACGGGACACAATCGGAGAGGATGGCTTTTTCGATCTCCTCTCTCGTTTCCAGGGCAACAGGATGGATGACCAAAGGTGCTCTCTACTGGATGGCCAGAGCCATGACACTGCCCATTCCTCTCCCTCCTCCACCCCACCTGTAGCTGAAAGGAAATGTGAGTGTTTCCCCTTGTGTTTTATTCCTTATTCACACCATGTCCAAAGAATAGTACAGTTTTCTGATTTGCGTGTCAAGGTGAAATGGAAATCGAAAATTAAGACAAAATTGATCTTTTCTCATTCATCTGCTTGTGGCATTTCTTTCATTGATAACAAGCAAATTACTCGTCATATTCAGAGCATCTGGTGGGACGGTGAGTTAGTGCCCAGAGGCCAATATTACCTTCATGGTGTGAATGCATTATGTCCACACACTTGTCTGTAACTTACTAGATGTTGTGTAAATTAAACCTGTTGTGTTGTTGGTGTCAGATATTATTTAAAGATACTCCACACAAAATCTCTTTGAGTATCAAACACTCTTTATGGAGTATGGTGGTGTCTACGGATGTTTTTGTAGATGGATACTTTTTGTCCTCCCTAAAAACTGGTCACTTATTGGACTGTTCCAATCTAAGCTCATCTCATCACCGCCTCAGTGCTTCTTGTGGGTTGAAACTGTGGATTTAAAAAAGAGAGTTTGACCCTCAAAAGATTTGGGTAAAGTGTCATAGATTTCCATTTCTGTTATCCCAGAGCATCTCCTGTCCTTTTTCCTGTTACCAGTGTAGTTTTATGTTCTACAAAACCAGAATATGATGTTGGTTGGAGTAGTAAAAGGCACAGTTCTCCTTTTTATGTTGTGATTGGCACAAGTGGGATCCACTATTTATTTTAAATCACCCACTTATAATTATCGCTTTCTAGCTATTTTGGAACACGAACCCCCCTTGCAGGATCCTGGTCATTTCCTGGAGCTGCTGGCCAGCTCCCAGGGCCGTCGTTTGGACGACCAAAGAGTCAGCATGAGCCATTTTCCTGGCTTGAAACTCAGCACCTCCAACCCGCCTCGTACACTCTCCACCTCCAGCACAGATCAAGTCCCCACACAAGGTGGTGACATATGATGTATAGCCCATTTTTGTCATCTTCCTCTATCTCACTACTCACATCTTGATTAATGTTGTTTTCTCCTCCCAGCCCCAATCTCCAGTACAGAAACACCTCACACACCCTCCCTATACAGTCGTATCGAGGCCAGCGCTGACCAGCCTGAGGGGGATGATGTCTTCTTTGATATGCTAGTAAAGTGCCAGGTGAGGAAAATGAAATCCAGTATACTGCTTGCAGCCTAAGACATTCAGAATAATATTAACCTCTCAGCATTCATAGACTCTTATGTTGTGACTCAACTATTTCTTTTTTTGGAAACGCCTATGTAATTTGTCTCTAATTATGCAGAAAATGATCTACTAACTGATCAAGAACTGATCAATTTAAGCTCAAGTAAATATTAATTCAGCATTTCACTATTTGAAATTTTCTTCATTATGTACATATTTTGAATTGTTTGCTTTTATGTGCACTGTCAATTATATGCAATTAATTTATTTGAATGTACTAACTGAACACTATCTCTAATATCTCTGAAAACCCTTAATAGAGCATTACTTGCATCCTTTGTTTTTGAAATTCATAGCTATAAATACTTTTCTGGAGTGTGTTCAGTTTGTGTACACAACCTTTCTGTTCAGATAGTGTGGAGCTGAGAAGAAACTTTCTATCAGGATTTAATCAAAATCCATTGATGAAATATCTAAGGCAAACTCTATGCACCATTTTTACTTGAGCCCTGCTGAAACAGTGCTAGAAAAAAACAACAACAACTACTCAGTGTGTTGCTGGGATATGACACATTATGATATTATGTGTCACTGGGATATTATGACAAAGCATCCCAGGTAAGGAAGGCCTACACACAGTCAGTCACTGGTAATCACAGTCTGGAATGACTTACTGTGGTGTCACAATGACACAGGCAGTGATAATCTCATGGGATCAAGTGACTGCTGTTTACAGAGCAAGATGCCACACCTTCTCCCAGTGCATGATGGGAAACAATTGGCTTTACCCTAAACCCTGTGCTAATTGGCTCTCAGGTTCGATCAGCAAGATTGTGTTCACATGGGCTCTTACATTTTCTGTGCATTGTCTATATTTAAATCTAGTTTTTCACAGAATAAAAATTGTACTATGAAGTTTTATTCTTTTTACGGAATAAACTGACTTGTATCACCTAAAGGCAGAATTATTTAAATCCAAAAGTCTCAACAGTATTTTTACTCTTTTCAGTCATTATTTTCATTTTCCATATATTGTCTCTTTTTAAACATTTTTAATGTTCCTTTTAATGTAAAACAGTTATGTAATTTTGTTGTAAGACACTTTGAACTGCATTTCTTGTATGATAGATGCTATACAAATGAGGTTCTTATTTGAGGTGGTATAATATAATATTTAGAAATGAGTAATGTGTTTTTAATAGATGAATATTAAGAGTCTAAATGTAACATGTCAAGGCTACTTGCACCAAGCTTGCAACAGCATCAACTGTGATGTCTCCCATGTTATTTTAGGGCTCCAGGCTGAATGACCAGAGGTGTGCTGCACCATCTTCTCCAACAAGAGGACCAACTGTTCCAGATGAAGATTTTTTCAGTCTCATCTTGCGTTCCCAGTCCAATAGGATGGAGGAACAGCGGGTCCTGCCGCCATCTGGTCTCGCTCAATCCAAACCAGACTGATTTAATGGAGCTATTTTATCATGTTCTCTCAGGATACAAGATGAAGTCACCAAGCTTCCATTATTTTATTATTTTTTTAAATCAAAATTTTGATTTTTAACCCACTCTACTTGACTCTTGCCTTTCTGGATTATCCAACAATGTTCCTGTGAGACTGACAAGAATACATGGGATGCTATGCGGATTCAAGGTCTCAGATAATACAACTGGTCATTGTGACTGAAATTGTGGGATGTTTCACATTCACAAGACCTATGGACTTGTTTTAGCTAGCTGGTAATCACGATTGCTTGTCAGTACCTTTGACGTCTTTCTACTCTGAAAGTATGAATGAAGTCACTCATACAAATTGTTTTGGTTTCACTAAGAGTACTGTAGTCTAGTGTTATAAGCCAAGCCACAGAGATTGGTGATTTTATCTTAGAGATTATGCAATCAAGGAAGCTGGAACATAGCTGGGACTTCTCAGCCCGTTTGTTATTCAGTTAATTCGCCAAAAGTGGAGCATTTGGTTCGAACTTCTCCATCACCTCCTCATCAGAGGGTCAACGGATAAACCTCTTCTGGGGGAATAAATGGACATCTCTACTACCCCCATTTTAAACCTCTTGGTGACTGCTGGGACATTTATAATATGTTTTCCAGATTTTACTTTTGAAGACTGTCAATTTTACATTGTTCACAGAAATTCTACCATGTGAATTTTTGCCATGAACTGATGAATGGGATTTTTTTGCACAAGACTTGACAAGGAACTTACTAGTGTGAGAAAAAAGAAATGTTATATTAGCTTTTATATTACTATAACTTCTCCTGACATTGGAGAAATAAAATTTCATTTATGTTCCAATTTATTTATTTAACCTTGATTTATTATCTCTAGTGTACAACATTGAGAATTTCAGTGTCACAATCTTTTTCAAATAATTGTATTTACAAAGTGTTCTCTGCATCAGTTTTTCAGACTTACAATTCAGTGTCTCATATTCCTTCATTTCTAACTTTCACGTCCACTTAAATTTTGGTCTCTAACACTGGCTCGGGAAAAAAAGTGCTCCATCACACATCAATCTCTAGGGCAAACCTGAGGCACATTATTTTTAGCATAATGCTTCAAAAAGCATTTCCACTGAATACAACTGCATAAAGTGCACATGAAGGCTTACAGTATGTAGCCTGCTAAATATATACAACAAAAATGTGCTATGCTTCTGAAGTCAACCCCTCTTCATTCTTCCTGCATCTGAAATGAAAAAAAAATGTCTCAACTTAGATTATATTAGGTTTTATGTCTAAAGACAACATGCAATATTGAGAAGTCCTTTGACACAGTGTAATTAGTGCTAATAAAGAGAACTCCAAATTGATGTTACCATATAGAAGCAAAGGACACCAGGATACCAATGATGCTAGACTATTGATTTTTCACCCGGGTGAGCTGCATTTGACCTACCTGTTCACGCAGCAGTTAAAGAAGCAGGTGTTGCTCTTCGAGTCAAGTCTGTATACCCCTGATTTTGGCAGATCTTCACACACTGACAGGAATCTTTGCAGTTCTGTCGTTGGTATTCCACTCTCCTGCTGTTGCTAAATGAAACAAGTCAGGGAGTGACAGTTTACACAAGGTGTGAGCGTTAAAGGAAACATTTTAGTCAAAGATGAAGCATTTCTAGAATGCAAATAAACATTATGCCCAGCAAAATAGCAAAATGGTGAACCAGCACCCAAGCAAACATAAATACTAGAGTATCTAGAGTATTAATCAATACCTTGATAGTGTCATAGGTGTCAGTGATGAGTGTGATGAAAAGACTGAGGATCATGTAGATGAAGAGCGAGACAAAGGTATAGAGGTAGACCCTACTGAAAATCCACACCAGGCTGCTCTTTTGCTTCATGTTCTTAAAGGTTGGAAACATGTCGTCTCCATTGATCAGAGAGAACAGACACTCTGACACTGTGTTCAAGGTCCGGAACTAAAACGAGTCGAAGAGGAGAAAAAGTTAGAGGTACGTGATCAATAATATGTCCTTCGTAATTATTGACCACTGAGAATGAACAGAATTTAAAATGATGAATGTTTAGGCCACGGTGAAACCCAGCACATTTTTTCTTTGCACTCTGTAAACACTGCTTGCCTTCTCGTGATACGGTCCAAGGACGATCCAGCCACAAAAACAGTAACTCAGGTAGATTATTCCAGCGCAGCAGATGAAACGGATTACATTTGGGAACGCTGCCCTGAGTGTCAGGATGAGAGTCTGCAAATAATCACAGAACACATGGGAACAGACCTCTGGGAGCCACATACAACAATACATTCTCTCTTGAGAGTACATTCGAGTCAAGCAGTTAATATTTTCCTGTAATTAGGCGCAATCATCACAAATGAGCCTTAAAAAAAAAAAAAAAGAACCTTCCAAAATGTATTTCAAAAAAAGACCTGAGCATGTGGCACAAGGTAGAATCCTGCCCTGCTTCAACAACACACCCTTAAAAACATCTAATTATCTATTGAAACCTGCCCTCTTTCTTCATTTACTAAAAAATATATGAAGAGATGTCTTAAAAAGCAATAATTCTACTGTTGTTCTCTATTCTAAGCACTATGACAATGGTGTGTGACACTCATAAAAACAATTCAACGTGTTCTTTATTCATGAGCTCTCCAGTCGATAAATAAATGTGGTCTTACGTTGTATTTCCGAAAGTAGCCCATGTAGCGGATGACCCCAATCCAAACGAACATGGTGCCTGTACCAAGGAAGATGCTGCACACGTCATAGCTCGTGAGGAGCTAGAGGAAAAGGAGCATGTTTCAAAAATGATGAATTAGATGACCAGACATTGTAGACAGCAGCTAATATTCTGGTAAACCTTTCAAAGTAAATTAAAGGTTGTAATTTACATTTTGATTAAATGGCTTGTTACCTTAGTCTGGATCTCTATCTTGAGAATAGAGCCAATGATGGTCAGCATGTCACTGACAATGATGAGGATGTACCAGCCGTTCACAAACTCAAACCTGTCTGACCATGGGACTTCTTTATCGCTGTGCGTCCTGCAGGAAAGTGTGTACTCCTGTTTAGGGCAAAAGAAAAAAAGTTGTATATCTGTGAAAAGGCAGCAGTCAGGTTTAAAGGACAGGTTCACCATTTTTCAAGTATGTCTTAAAACAACAGTTAGTGGTTTGAAACTGGTTCAGTTTGCTGTAATCAGCATACATCCTTTCTTCATGTGTTTTCAGTGTAAGTGATGGCTGACAAAATCCACAGCCTTACTTTGTGCAAAAATTAAGTTCAGAAGTTTATTTGAAGCTAAATTGAGGCTTCAACAGTCTGAGTTAGTCAAATCAAGTAGATATCTTCCAAAGTTACATCCTTTTTAGTACGAATGTTCCTCTTTCTTTAATTAACCTGCCACTACAGTTCAACTGAAAAACATGAAGAGGACATTTTGTACTAAAGCTTTGTGTATGATTTCTCTCACTTTAGTATAACTATAATGAACAGGTCAGACAACCATACTGTTTCTTAGATCTAAAACTAAACTACTAAACAGAATAAAAAAACATTAGCTGTACTTCAGGGAGAGTTCAGTTTACTTACAAACTGCAGCTGTATCCCATTGAGTATTGAGCGTGTGCAGAGGCAGAAGGAAATGATGCATGTTACGATGATGAGGCAGTCAAACAGGACAGTCAGGAATATGTTCCTAGCAGCTGAAATACAGAAATTAAAATTAGTCTCATGTGAAAAAGGAACCAGCAGTCATGGACATGAGCTTCAAGCAACAAGTGATTTATTTGTATGAACTAAAACTTACACGCTCCAGTTACTTTCCAGTCTCTGCATTCATTGATCTCCACGTCGTTTTCCAGGTCGATCTTTATCCTGCCACTGTGGGCTTGGTTATCAAAAGTGATCTATTAAAAAGGGGTGGTGCAGACAATTTTAACAATGGACTCAATTATTTACAGCCAAACCTAAAAACTAAACATTTACTTGCCAAGACCTAAAGCTAATATTTAACTATGTAAATAGCAGGCGGTATGTGGAAATGCACTTTAAGCCTACTTAGATTTGTACCCTGGAAGTAGCTTCACAAGCTTCACACAGCTGACTCTTTTTGCATTTTAACTGCTATCTCTGCTGTGTAATCATTCAGTGACACAGCAAATCTCTGTCACCTTTAAGGCAGCAATGAAGCAATCAGATGTGTCATTACTGCTGGTAAAAGACAAAGTTTGTGTGACATGATCCACTGCTGTTTACTGAGCCATGAAGACAAGTCAAGTGACCTACAATAACTTTGAAGTCGTAGCAGTCTGGCAGCTCTCGATGTCTCACTGTCTGTAAATTTATGGCCTTGAGGACGAACTCGATTCTGACAGAGAGCATCCTGAAAGACACAGCAAGTACATGAACTGAGAAGGGCTCTCCCATCATACTGTATACAGCCTTACAGGAGAGTGTTGTTTATATACCTTTTGAAATGCAACTCAAAATGTGGAAGGTTTTCCCGTGAGCGCCGCCAATGCATCGGATAAACTTTAATACACTCTGTAAACAAAAGCACAACAAAGATTACAACTGTTTCTCACAATAATCACAAAGAACAGCTGCTTTCAAACATAATGTAAGTATAATTATCCCTAATAATATTAATACTGCATACCAGTATCCACATGTGCATCGATTTCAAAGGTCTCATTTCCAGGATAGAGGGTACCGTTTCTGTAAAAGTCCTGACACATTGACAGGGGGGTAAACTTGCCATCGTTTTTCTCATATTCGTGATTGCCCACTGTGTTGTTGTGCAGAAGTCCAAACTGAAAATGAACAATTAAAGTCTCAGTTAGTTCACAGCACACAGTTTATACAGTTAAAATGTACAAAATGCAATGACCAATTCAAACAACATGTACAAAGTCCTATCCCATGATGTAGCTCATCATGAGAGCTTTTTGCGCAATATAGGCATTTAGAGTAATAAAATTCCAATAATGATTTACAGCAACACAAAAGCAAAAGCAAAAATCTATCATGCAACGTGACTAAAATAACCTGACATCGAAAAATTCCAGCAAATAAAAATTCTTCACGTTTCTTGTAAATACAGAGGAAATAAACAAAAATGCATTGGCCTCAAGTTACCTGTTCGATGACGTAATCAATGTGATCATAAACTTCTGCCTGTCGGTAAACAGCATACGTATCCATACTTCCATCAACATAGTCTTTCAGGAAGAGGTGCTTGAATGTCATCAGATTTTCCTCCCTGAATCTGACAACCATCTGGTTGCTCAGCCCAAAAGACACCAACTGGGACAGGGGAAAGGACTTTTTTAATCAAGATGATGAAACAACACAGTGATAAGCATTCTAGTCATGTCCTAGATTACTACCTGGATAGTAATAATGGCAATTTTGATAATCTGCAGGATTAGTTTCCATGGTTTTCTGCCACGAGCATGGTACTTCTCACAAGGGTTCATAAAATAATATTTGATCTTCCTTCTCAGACACTCCACACTCTCTGGATCGTCCAGGGACTCATGCTGATGGTCTGTCCAGACAGGGTGGATGTCTGTTTCATACACATCATATAAGTCACTGGACTCCTCCATATCTGAAAATTCATAAAACATGGTTAACTTATGTGAAAAATGTCTATGAAAATGTGAATTCCATTACAGAGATCATTTAAATGTGAGGGGAAAAGAGCATGTTCATACTTAAAAACAAAAACACAAAGTATGGACCTGGGTACCAACCAATTGACCATCAAATTAAACAGTCAATCAACTCACTTCAGCATGGAAGGCTTCTACAACTGCAAAATGTAATGCAAGTGCAACCAAATACATTAACCCAGCTGTAAATCTGCTCTTTGTAAAGCCTTCAAAGGTCAGTCTCTGTTTATACACAGTATATTGTGTCAGGGTATGGTGATTCACACCTTACTGTTGTTGTTGCTATTGTTGTTGTATTGAGGAACAAAATAAGATTATAGAGAATAAAAATGGAAACACTACTTAATAAGGAAATCTTAACACTCTACTAATTCAGGCCTCAAAAAAGTTCACATGATCCTATCAATAAAAACTGAACTGACCATTAAACCTTCCACAAAGATAGGATTTATTGCTGGACTGCTGCACTGGATTAGACTGTACAGGTGTACTTGATGAACTTTTCTGACAGGAAATGCTTATTCTTCCTCAAGTGGTTTCCTTGGTAAATATTTCCCCACTAATCACTGCAATGTTTGGCACCCATGTGACTATTCAGGTGTAAAAACGAGGAAATGAAGTCAGCAGTACCGGAGCATTGTTGAATAATACACAGCATATCACATTCTGAAACCTTATATATTTCCACCATTGTAGCAAATAATCAAATATTCCATATTTGACCTCTTAAGAGAAAGAAAAACATGTTATGTCGTGTCGATCACGAACAACAGTGAACAGGAATGAAGTGAAACACAACATTTTCCAATTTACTTACCAATGTCCCGCTGCAGGTTAATCAACTATTAATTGCATCCACCTGCCAGAACCAAGCACGAGCGCTGAGTTCAAATCTCTCCTTGTCTTAATTAAAATTCTTAACTTGATTTAATTGTTGTCTTAAGGCTCATGGCTGAACTAGCTACAAATCGATTTGACTTTCTATAGTGTGTGCTGTCTTGTCAGTGAACTCCTGAGACGGTTTGTGAATGGCTCAGGTAACGTTGAAAAGACAGTGTGACGTCATTTCACTGCCTAGATCCTATTGGCTGTTGAATATGTCTGTCATGCCCAGACACACCCACCCATTCTTGTAACCCATGGTAACCAAACATTCATTGGCACACAGGATTCAAAGCTACTGTGGTTTAAAGTACCGGTAAAAATTTAACATTTTCGTCTATAAAATATAGCTGTAGCGTTTAGAGACCGCAACTTCAGCACGGATGTCGATAATATTAACCTCAGATAGCTGCACCATCGATTAAAATGACTTAATAAATAAAATATTTAGCCTAAAAGTGTTCAGTGGTTAACTACTACAAGCTATTTCTGCTACATTGACTTTAGCTTACCGTAATGTCTTTTTGTCATTAGGTCAGCTTTCAGCGAACAAACCATACTTAACAACTGAACAAAGGTATGCACAATTATGTTATTATGACCAGTAACTACGAATATTTATTTAAGTACTGCACCACTAAAATGTTGAGGTGCTTTAATGTCACTAGTATTTCCATTTGTGCTACTATGACATCCACTGCACTACATGTCAGAGGGAAATATTGTTGTTTTAAGTTACGTAAAGATGAAACAAGTTGTTTCCAGCGTGGTTTTGATGTCTTACAAAAAGCAGTGTGTAGTCAGTGTCACATTTCAGATGTCTATAAGTTGTTAACAGCTTCACCAAATATTGATTTTACATTGCAAACTATTTCAGGTTAGAGAAAAAGTCCAATAACAGGAAACAGATTTGTGTATCAGAACTTTGTTTTTTCTTCTTTCCTCTCCCATTAATCATCTCATGACCCTTCAGATTTATCTGGTGAACCTTTGGAGGGCCCCTTCCCCTAGGTTGAACCACTGGACTAAACTAACTGTATATAAAGTAGTGTAAACTAGCGCCACCTCCAGCAGCTACAACAGTAACATGCTGCTCTAACACTGATGCTTCACTATTCATAATCTAATGATGTCATATATAATAAGTCAGAGGGACCAAACCACTACTTTTACTGTAATACTGCATACTACATCGAGCTAGTAATACTTACTTTTACTGTAATACTGCATACTACATCGAGCTCATAATATTTATGTACTTTTACTGTAATACTTTAACTACATTGAGCTAGTAATACTTATGTACTTTTACTTATTTCATGCAGCACTTTTACTTGTAAAGGGTTACTTTTTAATTGCTGTATTGGTACTTTTACTTAAGTACAGGATCTCAGTTCTTCTTCCACCACTGATTATAATTAGTTTTATGTATAGTTATTAGACATTATTTTGATATTGAATGTTGGAAAGTAACCAGCTTAAGATAGCCAAGTACTTTGACTCAAATACAGTTTTGAGGGGGGCTTTACTTCTTTCTTTTTTTAAAAGGAAATATTGCACTTTTCATTGTATTGGATGATTTTAACAGCTATATTTCTATTTTCTGATTATAATGTTAATAAAACATGATTGATTTTTTTTTATCTTAAATTACTCAATTGTAGTGCATAAAGTAGTTTAAATGAGGTAAAGGAAATTCTGCTTCACCACAAGATGTCGCCACTTGCATTCATAATCATTTTTGGTGCACTGTTACCAGGCACTGCACTGCATAGACCTGGTCGAGGAAATAGAAATATATGGATATGAATATGTATACCATGGTGTTTGGATTAGAGTAACAAAGCACAACATGAAACTTCCTGTTTATGGTTTATCACTGTTTCATAAGAAGGTTAGGAAAACAAGGGCATATGATTATTAATTTATTTTCATGTGCATTTGAGTTGCATATATTTGAAAATTAAAGATAAACTAAAGTGTTGTTCAAAGGGTTTGAATCTAGCTATTCTCTCTCCCTCTCATTAATGAAGCTACCATAAGAGCAAGGATGCCACCTAAGAAACCAAAGAGTGCAGTCAACAGTGCAGGCAGTAAGAAGAAAGATAAAGGTGAGTGTTTGAACACTAATTCATGCATATTAGTCTAATGGTGAGACACAGTTAATACAATGGACTCTTACTTTTTATTTAGACAAGACGGCTCCGTCACCTACACCTTCGGAAACTCCAGGTAAGAACATTATTATTATAATTATTATTAGTAGAAGTAGTAGTAGTAGTAGTAGTAATGGTGGTAGTAATAGTAGTAGTAATAGTTTTTGTAATGGTAGTAGTAGAAGTAATAGTTGTAGTAGGTATAGTAGTAGTAATAGTAGAAGTAATAGTAGTAGTAGTAATAATAGCAGTAGTAGTAGTAGTAGAAGAAGTAATAGTAGTAGTATTAGTAATAGTAGCAGCAGTAGTAGTAATAGTAGCAGCAGTAGTAGCAGTAGTAGTTGTAGTCGTAGTAGTAATAATAGTATCTATTTACCCATTAAGAAAGGGACAAAACCAAGAATAATATTTACTGTGAACTTGGAAAATTCAGATTCATATCAGCTTGTAACTTTTCCAAACTGTTTTTAGTAAGAACTGGTTGGTTAACTACGTTTAGATTTGTCTATAGGCCTGTATCAATGAAGGTATCAAATATCTTATGTTATCTATCTATGCAAATTTAGCATGACATTATCATAAGATCCATAATTGCCTTCATTTGTTTGATAGAGCAGGCAACATGCACCACGAGATACATACATATATACATTTTAAATACCTTAGGAACACATCCAGGTGGAGATACAACTCATAAAATCTAAAATATACCAAAAAAAATGATTTGTGGAAATATTTACTTATGTGCAAATGAGGTCACTAGTAACATCAAAGTAAATAAAAAGAATAATTTTCACATCTTATTTTCCATTCCTATGTATGTTTAAGAGTTAAGGAAAGACATTAAGATTTGC
The DNA here is from genome assembly GCF_027409825.1 of Scomber japonicus. Classification (NCBI taxonomy): domain Eukaryota; kingdom Metazoa; phylum Chordata; class Actinopteri; order Scombriformes; family Scombridae; genus Scomber; species Scomber japonicus. The sequence goes on along the minus strand of NC_070584.1, from coordinate 26,836,984 downwards.
CTAGATAATGTAAGACATTTAAATCAATCTTACTTGCAGTCATGTAAAAGTAATGGCTGAAACTAATAATCAAAGGTGTCTTTGAGGAGTCAGGAAAACTATATGCATTCCTCTGATGTGCTCTTTAGTGTTTTGTTGCATACTAGCCTTTGGACATGCTTTCTACACAGCTGTGGATCCTATTGTCCGCAAGGTTTGGTTTACTTTCAACATACCAGCCCTGAGAGCAAGCTTTTGGTCAAATGCAGGTCACCAACATTGTATCTTTTACCACAGATTAGGTAATTGGCTTTCTTGAGGGAGATAAAAGAGTCATCACATTCAGAATGAGTCTATTTTTATACATGTATCAATTTATGTAATACATTTCCACCTTTTAAATCCAGCACTATGATGAATATTGAAATCGTAAATTATTTTTTGTCACTTCGGAGGATATTTGATACATTCCCTGGAGACTTACCCTGACGTTAACCTAAACCTGAACTTAACCTAAAACCTTAACCTTAAGGCTTGACCCTCAAATCTAATGAATTCTTTAATGGGAACCAGCTTTTTGTCGCCGTGTAGGAGTGAGTCACTGGCAGAAATATTAAAAAATTGTGCAGGTTTTCTTCACTCCTGAACAGCTTTCTCATGATATCAGTGATAGTTAATCTTATCAAGTTATACAAGTGATTAAATTCTTCACAAGTAAACAAACAGGGCCAGAATTGTGATGTACTGAGGTTAAGTATTAATATCCTACAATCATGAGTGGATTATGTAAGAATAAAGAGGCCACAATTTAAAATACCTAGTCTATAAATGGTTTAATTACATTCTTGTGGGGTTATGGAACATTGCACATTACACTCTCTCTTTGTCTCTCAAGCAAACATTTCCCATGCATTAAAAAATGCCAAAGTTGACACATAAATCTGTGAAATGAGGGGTGTGAATTTCCACTACAATGATGTGGCATGAGGCCTAAGTGGTGTGAGTGAAAAAAGGTTGACACACCCAACTGGGAAGTGGTTACTTAAGCTGTACTTGAGCATTCCCTGTGTCCCCTCAGCAACCTTGTGGGAAGACTTTGAAGACATAGACCACGAGCAGGATGAAAACTATCATTATGTGGAGCCCTGTTTACTGTACAGCATCCTGGACTGAGCCTGGCCCTCAGATATGGAGTCTGCATAGATTGTTTATTAAGAAAAAACCTGGTGGTGGTGCTGCAGTAGTAAAAATCCTGGTTATATATCTTTAACTGAGCAGTTTATGCCTTGATTTCATGCATTATTAAACTGAGTTTCTTTTTAAAAAGACACTGTTTCACTTACAAGTGTTTGGACATTGCAGGTTTCATATTCACAAGGATTTCTTTTCATCCTTCGATATTGTGGAGCGTTCCACCCTGCAGGGAGGGGCAGCCGAAGGATCAGAGGCATTGTAGTGTGTTTGATCAGAAAAAGCAGAGGCAAGAAGTCTGTGTCATGGTCTGTAGGTTGGGTTGAGTCACGAATCCATTGTGTGAATATCGCTATATTAGTGATGTTTCGGCTCTTAGATGTGGCATCTTTCCCTATACATCATCTCTGTATCTCATTTTTTTTTTAGCACTGTTTTATCTATTTCTGCAACGTTCTCTGCTCTCTGCAGTATAGTAATTCATGGCAGTCATATCTCACTATATGAACCCTGTAATATGTGTAACTCTGTCTCTTCTATTATTACTGTGTCGTTTTTTTTGTAACTTCACATGCGTCTTTGGGAAGACAATCTAATGTAAGATATATTATTTTAAATGCAGGACATAATCAATACTATCTTTTTAAATAATCTTTTGCCACCTGCTCATTTGATTGGAGGAACAAACTCTATTTCACAAGATGCAAAGATGATGACAGAAATGTGTTGTGTACAGTCTGTGGCACAGACAGAGCTCATGGGCGTGACAATTAAACACGTAGTTTATTATCACCACTGTCAACAGTGTGCAGCACCAACTCTCCTGGTATCTGACAAGGAGATAATTATGTCTCTATTTCTGGACATCGCATGTTTGATTTATGCATTGTTATCCCACTGCATATTTCTTGTTAAATTATCTCTAAGAATCATTTTTGTTTGACTAAGATTTATCTCCCCAGACATGGAACATCTCTAATTATTCAAATGGTAATCTTGCTTTTATTGTTTGAGTTTGAATTTATAAAGGAGCAAAAACACCAACCGAAATAGCCCTACAGATTAAATGGTTAGAAATGGGAGTACCTTTAATGTCCTAAAAGTGACCAAACTAAAAAAAAACAAGTTGTACCTACCAAGTATTTTGTTCAAACCAATAAAATACAAATGTAATGTGATTTATTGGCCTTTGAGCTTATAGTATGTTCATGAAATTCATCATATTAATGTATAATTTGATCTGTTTTCCATTTTTCTCATCTGCCTTGATTGCTCACCAAGGTCATCCTGAGGATATCTTCCCTATGGTCCTGACATCAGCCACCCAGGAGCTCTTTGATTGCCGGGCTGATGAGGATGTCACAGGGGACGACCCTTACAGGCTGCTGAGAAAAGACGACATAATACAGGACATGAAGACCAGAGCTGCGGTGTCCGATTTCAGCCCCGTGAAGGCGATTGTGCTGGTGAGGCTGATCCATTGTCGTACAGATCACTCAAACAATACACCCAAGACACTGTGATGATGCACAGACACCACGTTAAGAGCTGTGAGAACGCACAGAGTAAACAGTTTCACCTCAATTCCCCCCTCGCTGTCTGATCTAGATTAAATATACGGCCTGCACCATTCACGCCTATTCTATTGCAGCACATTACTCTAATGAGCCCAGAGAACGCCCTGAGGGACCCATACAGACTCTGACTGTTAAAGCCCTGAGAAATTTCAGCTCTCTACTTGAGTGACTAAGTGCCCCAAGTGACATGTGTGGTTGGCTGCCTTTTTCTTTGTTTCACGTCCAAGATCCACACCTCCCTCCATCATCCACTATTCCCAATCAAATTATCGAAGCACAGAGTTTCCCTGTGGTCGCCAGAATCAATTCGCCACTTGCACTCTAAATGAATTTTGTCGTGAAAACAACAAAAGGAAAATAAACTGTGTTATCTGATGTGAATCTGACACTGCTATCTGTTTTCCCTGTTGACAGGATTACCCAGAAGATGATATCTTGCTGGTTTATGACAGGGACTTCACCTATGGCCAAAGCTTCTACCTGGTTCTGACCCCAGAAGCAAAAGACAAAATCCTTAATGTAAGCAGACGGTCATTTTGATCATGAAGGTTTACTTTTATTTTTTCTATAACCTAATTTGTGTTTAAAAAAGTGTAACAGTAGGTTTCTGCAGTGTACTAAATATGGTCACATGGCATTTTAAGTTTTAACTAAGTCAGTATGAACTTATGAGCACCAGTACTTGCCCACATTCCTTCCAAAACTGATTGTGGTAAATATTTCTGTAGGCAGGACTGTTTTCTATTATTTATTTTCCTTTCACTGGAGGTATGTACACTATTTTATCACTTATCTCTAACAGTAATGGCTAGTATCAGGGGTTATACCATTTAAAGTCAATTTGCTTTGCTGGCTGGCATTTTTTTTAAACTTTTTGCAATTGGTTTAAATAAACGACAAAAGAAAGAATCTTCCACTGCCGCTCAGACATAATTTTCGTGACCTTGGAAAGTGTGACTGTGCAGGAGGTTGAGCTATCAAGTCACAAAGCCTTATTAACTGACTTTATTGTGTTCTCTGTTTTCTATACTGTTTTGTCTTGTAATTATTTCTGTGCTCTGCAGCCCCCAGAGCCAGAGACAGCAGAAGTGGAGGTTGTGAATGAAGTCTATAAAACCCCAGAACCAAAGGATTGGCTATCTCTTGGCAGTGAACAGGAGATAGATGAAGAATCCATCAAAGAGACAAGAGAAAAGGTACTGCAGTATGTAAAAAAAACACATAAAATATTCATATTAAATCTGACATTTTCTCCTTCACCATTGCCCTTCCACAACACCACTGAGACTATTCTGTCTCCTCTTTTTTATCAGATGTGGTACAAGTTGTCCAGAGTGCGGAGGAAGTTTGGAGCACCGGTCTCTTTTTCAGACCGCAATACTGCAGATGTTAAGGATGGCTACCTGGAGTGTGCTTCCTATCAAGACAGCCGATTCAGCATCAAGCAGATGCAGAGGGACTGCGGGATGCAGGCTGTTCCTAGGTTTCGGAGCAGCAGTGCTCAGACACAGTGGTACAGTATGCCTGCAAATGAGGACACACAAAATTGATTTGTTCTACAAGGGGGGGAAAGCAATTAACAGTCTGTCAGTGTGGTGAAATCATTCCTCCTGCTAAATGCTTTAAGATAATGAGAATGCATATTAAAAGACTTAAGACAAGTACTTGTAATTCCTGTCTATATGTATTGTACTTAAGTAATGAATATTACTCTCTTTATTGTCTCAGTTGTACAGTAACTGCATCTACTGACATATTGTGTTGTGACTCTTTCCTGTCTAATTTACAGGAAGTTTCTGAGGAATGTCTTCATGCAGTATACACCAAGAGAGTTTAATGAGGATGAAAAAGAGAACATCCTCCAGTCTGAGAGTCTGAAGAATTTTTGCAAAGCAGTGACCCCCAGGTAAAAGGAATATTTCAGTGATTGATGGTGTCTAGTTTCTGCTTCCTGAGGGAATATATTATTGTATAAAACTGAAAGCCAACTCAAACTCATACATCACTGGATCAGCCTCAGGGTACTGAAATCAATCCATTATTACCACTGAAGGAGCATGAGTGTATTCACAAGAATTGTTAGAGAGATATTTTTGTTAACCTTCCTACTGTACTGTATTTGATGTTGCTATAGTTTTATTAAATACTCAGAAGTTTGATAGTTTTAATGACTTTGTTATGTCAGACTTTTAGACCAAGACCTTTACCTTTATGTTTGTGTTCTTTTGTATCATCATTAGATATAAGAGAATATCATGAGCATTAGAGGACTTGGTAGTGGTGCTGTGGAGAGAAACAAAAGAAGAAGAATAAATGTTTTTATAAAAAAGGTTTTCCCGTTAAAGTTTTACATAAAAAATGTTTTGCAGAGTTATACTAGCCCTTCAGCAAGAAGAGATCATGAATGTGTTCTTTGATGACTGGAAGGCTCTCGGGACAGAGGCTGAAGGCAGTGACTGGTCTGGGAAGGTTTCTGAAGGCTTGATGCTTTATCAGGCCTTCACAGTTCAGAAGTACTCTAAGGACAAGAAGATCAGCAGCATGAATTGGCACCCCACCATCTATGGTACAATTCAAAATCTTACTCAAGGAGTAGATTTTTTTCATTTTCTCATCAAAAACAGTGACTAAAAGACTTTGTACCCTTCAAATCATCTGATTGTTTTCTTTCTGTTTACAGTGAATGAACATTATATGATAGCATTGATGTGATAGCAATATCACTATAGGTAGTCCATGCTCTATAAGACTACACCATGTTTTCAGTCTAAAAGCAAATGAGTTGAGTCATGATACTTTGTGCAGGTTATACTGGCTGCACACATAGAGAGGATGTAGTGTATATAAGATCATGGTCATAGGCCAATACTGACAATAAGCCAATAGTAATAATAAAGGATAGCACGGTAATCTCTAACTATCCTCTGTTGTATAATCAGTAATGCTTTGTAATGTTGCCCAGCTGTCATCACTCATAAAATAGACTTCCAACAAGATCCAGAGGGATAAGGCGAGTGTCATAACATATGATCAATGTGGATGTACTTTTTTGAAGTGGAGATCAGAGTTCATCTACCACTTCCTCAATCATCAGAGTCAAAGAGGCTTTATAAATATATTTGACATCTATTTTGTGTTTGTGTTGGTTGGATATATTGTATGATGTTTTTTTTTTCTTTTGTGATGTGTTAGGTGTGATTGCTATTGCTCTGACAGAGAAAGAGGAGGAGCGGTTGAATGAGACCTTTGCCGTCAAACCATCTCTCATTCTCTTCTACAGCTTCTCCGATCCCGCTAATCCCCAGGTATGGAAAATGTATGAGAAGGTGCCTCTAAAATAAGTGGAGAAGTCACAAAAAAGATTGTAAAGACCATATTTGTGTGTGTGTGTGTGTGTGTGTGTGTGTGACAGTTTACAAGCTAGTTCTCTCCCTTCTCACCTCGTATCTGTTTGAGACACACTTTCACAAGAAAACGTTGGAGAGGATTAGCTCTACGCTGTCATCCAAAACCATTATTTGCTCGAGCAAAATTTGAGAGGATATGTTGATTTGACCCAGACACTCAATCAATATCTGAGCTGCTCAAACAGAGCTGCTAAATCACTCAAAAGTAATGTGAGTGCTGCATGATATATGCCTTCTCTGGTGCGTGTCATGCTTGGGTTTCACTGTCTGGTGGTGCAGTGATCAAAGTAGCAAAGGATTCTGTGTAAAGGAAACCAGAGACATTATATAGTTGAAATAAATATGTGTGTTTGGTGTAGGGAGGAAAGTGCTGCAGTCCAGTCTTAAAGCTAATTTTAAACTGAACATGATGCTGAAAAATGACTTCTCTGTAATGCCACTCCTGCTCCTCCTGGGTCTTTTTTCCCCTTATGCCCGATGAAATGGAATCTATTGTATGTATTTGGTTTTGTGGTTTAAAAGTTAAACTCTGTATGGAAAGACTAGAATAAATAAATACACGGGATGGCAAACATCCAGTACATGGAAATTTCTACTTTGAAGTGTAATATTTCTGCCCTGCTTATGTGGGTTTTTGTGTTGTTTGCAGTTGCTGCTGGAGTGCCCAGACGACATTCTTGCCTTTGAGTTCTGCCCCTCTGATCCAAATATTATCGTTGGCGGCTGTGTGAATGGCCAGGTGCTGACTTGGACTCTGCTCTGCATCTCTGCTTGGCTGGCTCTGCTGTTTTTTGCCTTGTAGTTTTCAACTCTGTATCCTACTACTTCCTCGATCATCTATTTCCTCTCCCATGCCTTTATTTTAAATGAAATATGTTTAGAAAGATAAATATGTACTTATCCTGTACCGCTCCCTGTTATTCCGTTTTTTTGTTTTTTTAAACATTTGAACAGATGGATTTGGCTTTGCACCACCACACTCAGATGTTGATTTCCAGTAATTGATTTTGTGTTGCTGTTGTCTCAGGTTGTGTTATGGGACATTTCTGCTCACGTCACACGACTACAGGGAACACAGCCTGGTGGTAAAAAGCCGTCTGTCAACACCGACACATTCGTAAGTACCCATATCCTGTCTCTCATCTGCACAATATTGATACAATAATACATGGTGTTCTGTATCTCTGCTGGTGAACTACATGTGGTATCAGTTACTGAAATTCTTTTTCTAACGCTGATCTCACATTGGTTTATTCAAGTATGGGTCCTCAGTGTATCAAAGGATGAAACATGTTTTCTGTAAAGACAGGCTGTACTCTGGTGCTGTATGACAGAGTGAGATGATGATACGTTGACTACTGACTTCTCTCCTCATTCTCACCCTTTCATTAGATGGGAATGTAGTGGCCTAATGTTTCTCTTCAAGCTAGCCACAGCTGTCAAAACTAGCTCCACAAATGTACTAATGCCACAAGTAATTCCAAAAGCAAGTTTGTATCATTACATGACCCTACTGCCATAGGAAAGCAACCAATTAGAACTCATACAAACACCTCAATCTGACTGAAGTGATCTAACGGACTAAAAAGCTTCTTCTTAACACAAGACTGACACTTCAAAGAGGCTTTCTCTTTTGGCTTAAAATCATAGTAACTAATATTTTCATGGCATATCTGCCTCACTAAATGGTACTCTGTAGACTAATAAAGGAAAGGTGTAGGAAGTCAGAGGTAATGATACGTGACTGAAACTAAGCTCAGATTTAAACCACAACACAGCAAGAACATTAAATCCCCCGCAGCCTGCTTAGACATCCGGACCAAATATTAAACAAGTTCTGTCCCTTAAAGCTTAACCTCCACTGACACCTTCCACTCAGCTGCTGTATTTAAATAGACACATATGCCCCCATCATCCTACCATCCATTTACTTTGTGTGTTTTTATTGCCTCTACAGTGGAGCAGCTGTCTCCATCCCTCTCCCCACTACTTCCTTCTCTTTTGCTTTGCACTCTCCCACCTTCTGTACCTCCCTCTATTCTTTTTGTCCTTGTTTGCTCTTCATTCCCCAGAGTCAACAGCAGCGGCTCACATACTCCAGCTGTTACACAAGCGCTCCATCGTCCACACTAGTTTGTCCCCGGAGAAGATAACACACAGGCAAATCAGATCACTGCCCTCCCTTGTGTTTGCAGCGTAAACAAGGTTTTATTTGGGTGCTGTGAAAGCTGCACTACACCGGCACCTGTTGATAGCTTATCAGATAAATGAAAAATTAAAATCCACCCATGTGGATTTGTTTGCTGTTCACACCATGATACATGACAAATCTAACCACAGGTTTACCACACTGCTCACACTCAAACCTTTTAGCTCGATTATATCTTGTTGCTAGTAGGATGACAAGTAAGTGCACCATAGTCAGTATATCATCCTACATGGCAGCAGCACTGCTCTGTTCATGTTTTAGGATTACTACATATTGGAAAATGGCAGGAGCGTTTTAGGATAGATGTTCACCACTGTATAAAGTCTTTGTATTTAGATTGAATTGTCAGAGTTTACTGTACATGCTGTGCCTTTTGTGTCTGACCTCCCATCAGGACCTCGATGACAACAAAGAGAATAAAACTCCCGTTGTGCGCTACTGTGCAGTGTCTGCCTTAGAAAGCAGCCACAAAGCACCAATTACTGATGTCCAGTGGCTGCCACAAACGTTTGAGGTACAGGACACTGAAGGGCGAGGGAGGGGGTGGTGGGTGGTGGGTGGAGGTTGTAACGACTGCATGTGTGACACCAAGAAGGTAGAACAATGATGATTTGGTTTGTTATTTCTTGACATTTTCCATCAGGAGTACAATGGGTTGTAGCTGAAACCTTCCACAAGGTTAATCAATGTTTAATTTGGCCTATCTCGATTAATAAAAGGTGTTATTGTATGATTAGTGTACACAGCAATACTTTCAGCAAAACATTTGCTTGATCTCAGGGTTCTTTATCATATCTAATGTAAACACTGTTGCATAGTTTCTATCATACCAGAAGCAAACGAGAGTAGATTTGAATCCTTCACACCTGAGTCTCAAATTGATAGTAAGACATTAACCCATTAAGTGTCAGGTCTCATATTGCCCTAATGATTTTGCTATCTAATTTTGCTATATTGAGTATACCTGATTAAGGTTAAAAACCACTCGATTGTAAACAGCTCTAACAGGAAGTGAACTATTAGTTGGCACGATAAAGCTGTATAAGGTCAGAGAACAGGCAATGAAGGTGAGAATACAACCTGTTGAAGCTGTGGTGACAGGCATAAAATGAACTAACTGAATTGGCAAAGAGGGACAATGTGTGTGACACTGCCAGAAAGAACAAAAGTAATAAAAAAACATGCAGTTGGTCATAGCTCAACAACTCAACCACCACAAAAAAAATGCCTATTTATCATAGCCTCCAGATGTTTTTTGTACTTGTACTGAAAGACTTTCCTGTTCCTGACAGCTGCAGACAATCATTTCTGTGGTCCAGTTATTTCCTCCTAATAGCAGCCTTGCCCAAAATAAAATCTTTGAATGATCTGTACATATAAAAATGTATTTTGTGTGCTTATTGACCTGAAGTGATATTTGCTATGGTGATTGCCAAGGAGATTTACATTTTACAGTCCATGGCACACAGGCACGTTGCAGAGTATGTCTAAAATCTTCTTCTTCAATAAACAATGAATACATTATAATTCTGGTTTCCCAAGGGTGCCTGTCCTTTGTCGCTATAAAGCTGACTGTAATAAATCACAACCACCTCTGGCACTCATCTGGATGAGTAAAATAAGGCAATCATCAAAGTGCTCCCGGGGTACATTAACCTCTCATATATCATCACAGGAGCCTCACTCACTACTATCAGCTCTTCACAATCTTAAGCCTGTTAGAGATTTGTTGACTTTGAGACTCTCTCTCTCTCTCTCTCTGATTAGGTGACCAGGACGGGCTTACCGGTAGAGAACAAGTATAACATTTCTGTTCAGGTTGTCACCTGTTCCCCTGACTGGTAGGTCTTATACAGAAAATAGTTCAAATTACAATGTTAAATGTATTAAATGCTATCAGCTTGTACCCAATATAATCAAGTGATGGCAGATTTTGACTTACAAAGCAGACCTATTTGTTTATATGTCGACCTCTCCACTGATTGTTATAGTTGGCTCATAGACTGCCAGCTTCAGAGCTCCTGTCTCGTCCTTTTTTTATTACTCTTCCTGTTTTCTGTTGACTTCTTCTTGTCTTACTTTGGGATTTTAATTTGCACATGCACTTTTGAAGATCCTCTGTGCATGCAACCTTTGTAACCACCAGCATTAATGTCACAGAAGTTCAAAAAAAAGTCTGGAGAACTTATTTTAGTCATTTCTAAGGACGTGATAATTGGCTCTTTGTTCCACTGTTCCACTTGCTGTGACTGTGAATAGAACATCTGCCATTGCATTGAATCTGTCAGTGGACTTAATAGCGACATGAACAAAAACAGCAGACTGGTTGAAAATCAATGGGATAGACTTGTGTGTCTTACCCTGCTGAACACACTGTGCCAGGTACACATATAAAAGCTGTGAAGTCGATGAGTATTTGACTGCACTGCAGACAGAACACCTCTATTGATGTTTTTATCTCACACACAAAAACATGTTAGTGAATTCTTGTTTTATAGTCTGAAGGATTGCTTCAGTATAAGTAAAAGTATACACCAAAACATGACAGCATTTTTGATTTATGGAATTGTTTCAGCATCTATGCGAATGTAAAAACACTGCTGTGTCTGTTTTCTATGTTTGAACTGTAATTGCAGAGTGTTTTCACCTCACAGCTCATATACCAGATGTTGTCATTGTTAATGAAACCAGTGGTGTTTGATTTGGAAATGTCTGTGTTTTTTTCACTACAGTCGGCAGTCGCTGTTCCTCACTAAATATTTGAAGCACCAGTCCCTAGCAGATGCTGTGCTTCTGTAGTCATACAGGCTGCTTATTTATATATTTGGTAGTCTGGGTAATGTTATTGATTGGTGTTAAAGGAGCTGCAGATTAGAGAGAGACACCAAAGAAAAAGCTTTTAGTACCACTCTCTGTCTCTGCAATTCTTGGCAGTCACCACATTTAGAGAAGATTCTGCTTCATGTACCTTTAATTAGAACGTGACAAAGCCTGCAAGTCTACAACAGAATCTGTATCAGTCTGGTTTAAACATGAATATGTTAAGATTGAAGTTGAATTTTAATTTTTTGTTTGATGTTCATTTTTCTTTCTGTCCCTACAAAGCTCTTTAATGTTCTGGGATGTCCGTGCGCCAAAACTGTTGGGCCATTCAGCATCAGACATGAAGCAGAATGTGGATCAGAAGCCACAGATGTCAACTTACAGTGTACCTGACACTTTCAAGCACTTGGACCGGACATGGAAACCACTGTTCAGGGTACTGCAGGGATACTAAACTCGTGATTTGTGGATACTGTATAGTTATGAATGATTTTTTTTTTCTTATAGCAGTATCTGAAATATATGCTTTATTCTGTAATATTTTGATAGTTTACAGCACACCAAATGGCCATTTATAACATTATTTTCAATATTAATAGCAATTCTCTATGTACTGCAACTGCATGTATTTTTATGTAATTTAATGGGGCTCAGCTAATAATTCATCTGTGTGGTTTATTGAGCGTAACTTATTATGTGTTAATAAAAATGATGTCAAGTCTCATTCAGTTTTCCAGATGTCAAATAAGGTTTTCTTCTCTGTCATGTGTTAGGTTTCCCTGCCAAAAATCAATACTAGTGGTGAATACGCTCCTTTGAAGTTCAGCTTTGAACACTACACTTGTAATGGAAAGACAGGTACGAACACAGGTGAGGGATTTTACCCATTTCAGCTGCTTTAATTTATTTGTTTCTGTCTGTGCGACAGACAGCAAATGTATTTCACACATTTGTGTAATACATTTATGATAAAGCTATGTAGTTTTGTGACAGTTTTGTATTGTAATAAAAACAAACTCAACAATTTGTAGATTTAGAATATATAAACACACAGACAAAACTACAGCTACAGAAATATATTTTAAAACAAAGTTGTAATACTCATTTTAAGGGTGGTGTCAAAAAACTGTCAAAATTGCAGAAGCCATAACTTTCCTCGAATGTAGCTGGCTTACATAACTGCCATGCTTGGTTTTGGGTGCTTTATAAATTACAGTATGACACACAAGTGAGAGGAAAGCTTAATATTTAAGCAGATGAGACAGAAAACAATATTTGGTATCTTTCTTTGTTAGAGGAGGAACAAATTATTACATTACAAATATAACTATCTCCTGTTTGATAGTTCTGAGACTGACTTCTTTGTTTGTCTTGGATTCTTGAGTCCTGCTATGGATGGTTGAGCACAGTGATCAGTGGGGCAGTGCTCGCTCGCCCCCCCCAGGTACTCTCTTTCTCTCTGTGTTTCTACCTCTTCTCTCCTCTGGTTTCATAGCACTTTATTAAGTGATACGTCCAAAACAAGGCCCTCATAGTTGCAGAGCATTAGCCTTGGTGACTGTCAGCTCTTTGCAATATGCTGCTCAGGCTCCTGAGACCAGAAGATGATCATGTGTGTCCTGGCTGGTCAAGAAGAGGCCTGTCTTTGTCTGGCTGAATAACCACAGCTTTGGTGGTTGGCTGTTATAGAATTAATATACTAATTAGCTGAGGCAATAAATCCACTATGTTTATCAGTAGCCCTCAGGCATCCTGTTATTAGGTTTTCAAGAATCCCTGTGTGATTAATAATTTGGTGCTGCGTAAGATTGACTCATATTGATTGAGGATGCCCTCTACTGTCTGCCTCTGAGCACCTTAGTCAACATTTTGTTTTGAGACTTGTGCTAGGTCACATTTTCCACATTAGGCTTTTATAAACAATGAAGGGGAGGGGAGAATCTGTCTGCTGTCACTCCTGATCTCCTGCTCCCTGATCACTAAAAAGATCCGCTGAGTGCATGCCTCATCATGCTGGCTAGCAACAGAGGGTTAAGTTAAGTAGGTAGGCCAACGCTCTCACCATGAAGACTCTGAAACAGCAGTGACAGCAGCATTGGAGGGGCCACCAGGCTGTAAATAAAGAAGGTCCTTAGTATGGGCAAACTCAGATGCCAATACATCCACTCTAAGAGCAATGGTTCATTGCATTTCTTTTTAGGGTTGTAGTGTCACCCTATGTGTGCCTGTGGTGCTTAGAACCTGAAAAGGGGCCCGAAAGAGGAAAGCCAGACTCAACAGAAGTGTGTCTATGTTCCCACAGCCCTATGTTCCCCCATTTTAATAAAAAAAAAACTAAAGCTGAATTTCACCTGTCTTTCAAACATTTCCATAGATGAAAAACAACAACACGCTATGTGCATTAGGGAATGGCCCTACCTGTGCTTTGGGAATGTAGGCCTTAGGAAACATAGGGCCTAATTTTGATGAGCGGAACATTTCTTAGAAATGGGGGAACATAGGACTGTGGGAAAATAGGGCTGACCCCGCTTCAGCAATGCAACGAGGCAAAAGCACCTCAGCAAGCCTGGTCGGTCCAGTATAGAAACCATTAGTACAAAACAAACACATTACATAAACATGTATAGAATGTCAAGTATAAAATACCACAAGCTAATACAGCACACAATAATAAATCACCCGCAATGAGCGGGGGCGCTAAGCTAAGTATATTAAGCTAAGCAGATAAGTAAACAAGGCACACCCATTGGGGAAATAAATGTAGCTACCTATCTGGAAAAGTTCACTACTTTGTAGTTGGGGTGTAGGTGGATATGAGGACCCATTATGCAGTCTCTGGAGGACAGGACCGTAGCTCCAAACGATGGGTTACAAGGCTGCTGGGATATGTGGTTAGATCTGATGCTAGCTAATGCAAACGACATAAACGACCTGGGCGGTTAGGCGAGAAGATGAAAAGGAGATGATTGCTGGGTGCCAGGCCCCTTTATGAGGTTGCTTGCATCACCCAGGCTGACTTTGTGGATATACCGTCTGGCCTCCTGCGCTTTCATGCAATGCACGTCCAGGTATTTCATACCGTCTCCGGTGGACAGGAAGAGTGAAATCGATCTGGAATAGTGTCTACATCTGTAGCTGCTCTGTCTCATATCTTTACACACATCTTAACCTGGGGAAAGTGGATTTAGAAGATTTGTGATTGGGTAATCTGATCCAACCTTTAAGAGCTAATCTAACAGAGAATTCTAACAGGCTGAGACTTGATTGGGAGCAGCCCACTGATAAAGGGGTGTGAACGGATAGTCCTGTACTGTCCCTGACAGATAGTTGGGCTTTTGTGATGGAAAGGCCTCTTCCGTCACTACCAGCCTCTGCGTCCTTCTCCCTTTCCATCCCTTTCTCTCCTCAACCCTCAGTTTCACTTCCACCTCTTCTTCCTTTCTCTCCGACTCCCCTCATATACTACCTTACCAAGCCATTCACCTTGGCTGTACCCATCATCATCTCTCTCCCCTTTGTCCTCCTGTCTTTTTGTTCATGGTCAGATTACACAGCAGGGTGAACTAGCCTTTTGCTGAATTTTAACAATGATCTTTTTTGGGTTGTTTTTAATTAAAGTTTGTGATTTTTTTCTTTGGTAGCGAGTACTGCCAAAAGTATGTGCTAATGTATGTGTTTTTAGTGAATTATATTGATTATTATACTTGGAAGTATTAAAATTGTTTTATGTGAAAGCGTATTGTAAACTCTCATGCTTGTCACTGATGTGGATCATGCTACCTTACTTGACTTGCTAAAAAGTTCCATGTATCTGTGTCTAACCAACCTAAGCTAATTCCCCTCACCACATCCTTTCCCTTGCTATTTTCACTGGCAGAAGACGCTCAAGAACATGATGACAGCTCAAAAGTAAATCCAGACTACAGCCAGCTCCGAGCCCCCTCAGCTAAAACACTCACGCCTCTGGAAGATGTCAATACCAAGCTTTATATTGGAACAGAGGTAAAGAAACATCAAGCAGCATTTAACTTCAGTACAGTACTCAACTGCTTCAGTTATATGACTTTAGTTAGTTTTCCCTTTTTCACCACCAGCCTATAAAAGTTTTTTTCATTAGATATCAGATAATGGAAAATTCACACCTGGGAACTGTTGTTGGCATGTCTTTCAGTATCATGACTGCACTACAAACACTTGGTTTAAATAATATACAGTGCAACTATAAATGTACCAAAATATCACTTCAAAGTTAAGATACATCTTTTACATTGTGTTGTACAAACACATGAACCATTTCTCCTCCTAAAAATGTTGAACAAAGGAAAGATGTGGTCGCCAAGCTTCACTTGACCAGTGCATATATACCAGTGCATATATAACAGCACATCTATAAATAAAACTAGGGAGAAATATACAATGTGTGCAGGTTTATTCCACATTTGCTTGTATCGTGTCCATAATGTAAATATTTTACTGCCAGGATGGGGAGGTTGTTTACACTGACTGGAAACTGGAGAAAGACGATTCTGGACGGCTGCACAGTGAGTACTCTGGAGTGCCATTATCAAAGAACAGTGTTATACAGGTTGTTGCCTGTTAAACTGCATATCATGTGTGTATACTTGACTATTGATCATTTTTCAAAGCAGACCTGAATGCGGTTTGTTTTAGAACTTCAACCACAATAGCAACATTTTCATCAAAGTCTCGACAGTAATAGATTTAATCATAAAGATAATAAAGTCCAAATTATCTAAATTATTTTAATAACCAATGTCACCTTAAGTCAACCTCTTGATTTGGCAGCCATGCTACACCATAAGAAGTATAGTTTAGAGTTTGAAGTTTGTAATTTACAGTGACATTGAGTATTGTTTCTCATATTGCTTCTGTGTCCACTATCAAATACAACAGTTCACCTTCCTGTCTCTCCTCTCTCCCAGGCGCCAAGCCCCTCCACTGTTTTAGTGTCAATCACTGTTTGGTGAATACTGTGCAGAGGTCGCCCTTTTTTAAAGACATTATTTTGACTGGACCGTCGCCAGCTGGGAGGTGGAACTTTGCCATTTGGAAGGAAGGCATCATGGTAACAGCACCCGTTTATTACAGTAGCTGTCAAAAAAACATGAACTGCAATAAGTAATCTCTCACTGGGCATGACCTGTAAAGCCTAAACCTATAAAGTGAACAAATATAAAATTTAAATCACATTTTCTGTTAAGAAATGAAACTACTTTAGATTTGGACTTTAGATTTGATCATTTTACATAACAAAATATTTTACATGAGTTCTGCTGTGTGTCTAGTTGATTTGATTTGAAAAGATTAAAAAAAACAGGAAATCAAGCATATGCTAGTGTTTCAACATAATTTCAACCCATAATATTAAATAAATACCACACTAGATTTAATACTGTATCAAAGACACTATATTCATCTTCTTGTAAACTGTGACTTCCAGGACGGTCCCATCATCTTGTCACCAAACTCTGAGTACATGTACACTGCAGGATGTTGGTCTCTGTCCCGACCAGCTGTCTTCTTCATTGGGAAAGAGGACGGCAGTATTGAGGTGTGGAACCTGCTGGAAAAGACCAGTGAACCTGCTCAGGTCCACGCACACATCACAAACGCCAAGATAACCTGCATGATTCCCTGGACTGGCTCCTGTGAGTTCCTGGTATATTTAGTAGACAACAGGGCAGTAAACATACTTTATGCGTGGCTCAATAAAGCAGGAATGACTTGTTTCAACTCTCTAGTGTTTGTGTTTTATACTCAAATCAACCATATCAAAATATGTTCACCTGAAACTTCTACAACGTCTTGTAATTTCTGCCTGGACCTCCTTTTCTGTTTTATTTATATTGTCACAGCCTCAGTGATAAATTACTTTCCAAACCATGAAACTCATTTCCTGTATTTTTTTTGTGCCTACAGCCAAGCAGCACCTCCTGGCTGTGTCTGATGACCTTGGGATGGTCCGTGTTTTTGAGATCCCGAGGACACTTTACATTCCCTCCAGGAGTGAGGTGAGGCGATCCAACCGCCTCCTGTATACTCACTTTTAAAAAGGAGATAATGAGTTGTCTGTTTCCTAATTACTTTACCAAAATAAATAATAATGTAACCTTGGTCAAGGTCGAGAAATTGAGGTGTAGACACATCTTAGAGATGTAAACATATCCAGCACTGCAGCATACGAGCAATAATTACATTTTTGTGGTGGGTTTCTCATTGCTGCCTTGATATCAAGAGCGTTGATATGAAGCTGTTCCACGTATAAGGATTCCTTGTTATAGGCACGTGGTCACCAAACCTCCATCATTGTTAGAGAAATTGTGATTAGGGGTTATTGCCTTGTTCAAAAATATACCTCATACATTAGAATTGTTGACCAGACTTTCTCTTTTTGTGTGCAGAAATTGAGTACAGGGAAATACTTTGAGCTAGAAGAAGAGAGGTTGCTGGATTTTATGAAGAGGGACGAAGCGTGGGCAAAACAGAGGAGAGAAGCTGAAGAACTTGCAAAGAAAGCGGTGAGCTGTGGGTTCTGATTCTTTACAAGCTTAGTGCGGTCTTTAGAGCCACAGAAGAAGGTTTGTTTATGGAGGGTTGTTGGTTTGAATCTAGACAAGCAAAGGATTTTATAGTTAACTCTCCAACCATTGAATGAGACCTCGTGTCCTCAGTTAATCTTACTGACAGCCACCGGAGCTGGTGAACAGTCCTTTAAATATACAGTGTGACTCACAAATGGCTTTTATTGACCTAGTTAAAATGGTGTTCACCAGTCCAAAGTTGACACTGTAGAAGCTGGAATAGGCCCTCTTTCTTTCTCTTTCTTTCTACACCTCTCTCTCTCTCTCTCTTTCTCTTTCAGTCTCTCGCTTATTCTCTCTCTCTAACCTCATGTTTAATTCATTCAGAAGGGTTATTTGATCCTGGGCACCAGGGAGAGTATAGTTATTGATAGCCAATGCCTGGCAGTATCACTGTTAAGTCTTTAAATGACAAAATCATTTACTTAAATCTTAGACTGGTCATAAGAATAGATATCAGTTATGAATACAGATACTGTTTTGATTTGCTTGTTATTCTCTCCTTGCTCCTCCAAATGTCCACAGAATTCCCACATATGGTGCGGTGTTAGTTTCCAGCCACTGTCGTCATGACAAGGACAAGTCACTTCAAGAATTCAATACAAAATATTGTTTTGCTGCATTGTCTGTGTGTGTGTGTGTGTGTGTGAGCCTGTGAGTCTGTGAGTCTGAGTGTGTGGGTGGGTTTTGAGATTTGCTGTGTATCTCTTCTCTTTGTAACTACAATGAAATGAAGTGATCACAGAAAATGATCTTTTATCAAACCCTGCTTTAAGAAAAATGTTTTCCTTGGAGCAAATTTTACAATATTACAATACAGTGTTTTAATTTGTACATTTTTAGCTTAGCAGATAAAAAAAAGCAGATGCAACTGCCAAATGAACCAATGAAGAAGTCTGCTTAAATGGACAATAATTGATTTATATTTGATTGATAAGATTATAAGACCTATGCTTTTCCTGCTGCTACCAAAAGTTTCCGTACTTATTTCCTTGCTTTTTACGATATGCAGTTCATATCTGACGTTACTGTTTCAGCTTCAAAGAGGGGAAAACATCATATTTTTGGATAAGGACAAGTTTCAGAGTTGTGTCTTGTTTGCTTAGTATTGTTTTTCACTCTAATTCTTCTTTGGTTTTGTCCCCCAGGAGCTCGTCAAGCCAGAGAAAACCCCCGAGGAGAACGAGGGGGAGAACAAGAAGATGTACAATGATCACCTGACCTTGGAGGAGAGCATCCTGAAGGGCATGGGCCTGCTGTCAGCCAACACACAAGATACCTGATATCACACACACACACACATATTCATTTCACATAAAAAATGTTTATCAGTTTTATTAATACATTTGATCACCTGAACTGTTTTTTTAATGAAAATACTATCTGACATTTGTCACATTAAAGTCCCTTTAAAACAACATTTTAACATAATTTATCATAACTATGCATGATTAACTGTTTCTACTCTAATATAAAAGTTGTTAACTAGTTATATATTTAAAATGTGAAACTTGTGTTGTTATAATGAATAAAATAAAACTGGCTCTTCCATCAGTATTCAGTCCTTGGGTTGGGCCTTCAGGGTCACCAATAGATTTATTTCATCCACCCATCTGAGATCTGGTTACTGGGTAATGCCATCCATTAGCGCCCTCTTCTTCACCGCTACTCCCTGAGGATGCAGTGTGGAATACCTCAAGGATCTGACCTTGGCAGGGCGTAATTTCAGGACTCTTTAATTTCATGATATTTATCTATTGTTGTTGAAAAGCCCTTCAGTATAAAACATAAGTGTTTATGGCTAATCTCTAATGCTGCTGATAAACAAATGAAAGAAAGCACAGAGTTTACACGTCTTACCTCAGTGGTGTTACACAGACTAGAGACCCTAACCCTTTTCACAGAAGTCACCAACCGTGACGTCGAAAAACTAATAATGTACAAATCTCTGTAAATCATTAAGATGATTTTGGTCATTTTGTGAATATGTCTAGACCACATTTTTCAAAGCTGCATCGATCAAATTTCTTATACAAAAATGGCTCAAATGACTGCGTTTGTATTAAAGGGATCACTTGAGATTTATAACCCAAGTATAATCCCCCCTGCTCTGCAAATGGAACACTTTAGCCTCTTTCAGCTCATTGTTTTGGTTTTTATGGCCCATTACTCCGCTCCCATCAGCTGGCAGGCAGGTGTTTGGGGCAGAAAAGCTCAGATAAACCAACTTAACACAAGCTACTCCAAATCTCAGACAGATAAATTTAGCAACTAGCTGCTTAAGGGTCACATATTTCTATCAGAATTAAGCAGAGCGCCAAAGAGACCAAAGCTAGAAGATATGTGAATATTAGCCAGATTGCTAGAAACACAACTCCAAATGAATGATAATGTTTCACAGTACATGCTGCATTTGTAAAAAGGAGCTATTTGCGAACATGTTTAGCAACTTTATAGTATGATAATATGTCAGTGTTGTGTTAACAGCTTTTTCTGCTGCATGTGTTAGATTACCAGCTTTCCAACATGATCCCAGTAATTCTAATGAGAGGATTCTTATCTTTTTATTAGTACTAAGTTTGTTTTTGAGTCAATACCCCCACCTGTCATTGGCCATGGTTTTCACTTCACTTGTGAGATTTAGTTGGCTTGAGATTGCAAGGACTGCTACTAATCATGTGGCCTTGAAACTTTGTAAAAGAGGCTCTGAAACGGTTAGTGCCAAGAGGAACAAGGGAGCAGAGGAGGACTGAGCAATGTACCGTTCACACTGACAAGTAGCCCTGCAGCAAAAATGCAGTTTCCTCTTTAATTTCTTTTCACCACAGAGCAAAGGTTTTCATAAAGTAAACTTTGCCACATTGTTGACAACATTTATTAAAATGCTGTAACCCTTGCAGCGTCTAGCAATAAATATCCCTCCAGCTCTCTGGTCTCCATTAGTTTCGCTCCTTCATGGGGATAAAATAAGGAGGCCTCAGTGTGCCGGGCCCAACTCAGGTCAAGAGCAGCCCAGCAAACCTATAGTCAGCACTGACAGCCGGTGTCCTGCCAGAAAAGAGGCTGGAGGGACAGAGGAGGGGGGGAGGGGGGGATCATTGAATAATATAAGGGCAGCTGTCTATTGCCAAGTTTTCACACTGTGTTTGAGATGCCTCAAAAGGGAGGAGAGAGGATTGAGAGAACAGCATCACAAATGGTTGAATGTTGGGTGAGAGGGGGGGAAGGAGAGAGTGAGAAAGAAGAAAAAGAAGATGGCAAGAAATGGAAAACACTATTGAGTCCCCCTAAACAGAAGTGCGATGGGGTCGACTTCACTCTGGCCATGACTCATTCACGTGGACGGTCCTGTCACACAGCACGAGGTGCGGGGGGGGGGTTTGAAGAATGAGCTGATGTGAGGGTACACAGAAGCAGGCGTCCATATGGCCCCTGAGGCACCAACGAGGCCCAAGTGACAAAAGAGGGCCTCTGCTCTTCAGTCGTCCCCTCCTCAAAACCTCTCTGGGAATTCTGTTTTGCAGGCCCTCTCTCCTGTGCGGAGCCTCTCACTTTCTCCCAGGCCAGCTCAGGAATGTGCCTTCTGCAAACCAACACACACACACACACACACACACACACACATAGGCGGGGAGTGTCTTCACCCTTGCTGGTTAGTTATTACTGTAATGGCTGATGCAAAGAATGTTTTTCAATTGAGCAACCTCATGTGCAACGTAAACACTTGTGGCATTTGACACTGCACAGACATCTGCAGGTTCAAGCTCTGCTGCTAGGCACTCACGCTTCTTTAATGTCTCGGACAATGGACATCACAGCAGCAACAGCACGGCCATAAACCCACTGACCCCCGCTGGCATGAAGGGTATTCATGATGTCAGATTTCCCCTCAGTTGATTTCTTCATCAAAGTCCAAGAGATTTCCCAAACATAAAAAGAGAACTCTAGCTAAGAGGGGAGGGGTGGAGGGGTGTCTATACAGGATGGATTGCCTGCAGTTCAATTTTCATCACATATTCTTGAAAGTTTTCAAGCCAAATCCTGGGAAACAATGTGAGCAGGTGCTGGGCAGGAGGGGCTGTAAATCTGGCCTGGCGAATTAAGCCATTGCCTTGGCATTGTTCTGGCTGGCCTCTTAGCTGCTCCTGCTGAGGGGAGTGGGGGGTGGGGGGTGGGGGGGGGTGTTAGGTGGAGTGGGGTGGAGCGAGGGTCTGCTGCACAAGAAGGAGACTTAAATGCTAACATGGGAGCACCCGGCACATTTCACACATAGTCATTCGAGTTGGACCCCAGCTGCAGAGGGAGAGATACGAGTCACACAAACACACAACATCACAGCGTCCTGCAGGAGAGGCAGACGGATACACGGGAGAGGTGGAAGCATTAAAAGAGGAAGACAGAATCAAGTGGTTGCCAATGAAAAAAAATGGCTGCATCTAATTAAAAAAACAGGAACAGGAAGTTGTCCCAAAAATATTTCCTTTTTTTTTTTTTTTTGCATGCAAAGAATTTCATCACTTTTCCCCCTTCACCTGGAAACAGCTTGAGTTGCTAAAATGACCCCCAGTTAAATTGTTCTGCTATGTTTCAGCATCTTAAAGCTGTAAACAAAACCCTCTGAGAAGCTGGTGGCAGGTTTCATTAGTTGACCTTTGACCTCATATGAGATCAGGTGACCAGGGCACTGCTCAGGAATGTTCCCTCTTGACTCATTTTCATTTTCTAATTTCAAACCTCTCAACAGTTTGAATTCCTGTCATTTTACCAGCCCCTCTCAAAGTCTACAGGAACTCTTAGCCTACCAGCTCTGTGTGTGGGTTGTGGGGGTAGGTGGGGTAGGGGGGGGTTGGGATGCATGCACACCAGTCAATAATAGAAAACACGGAGGCCAACAAAGAGACGTGTATGCTTCACTTCATTCAGCTCATCAAAACATTAAAAACATGAGTAAAGTAGCTGTCTGAGACATAATTTGAAGTTGACAGAAAACACTAATTACCAAGACACTACACCAGGTGAAAAGTACCATCTTCTACAGAATCTCTTAGTCGACAGCCAAGCTTGCAGCTTTGTGAGGCTCTTAAGACACAGCTGAAGCTATCACAGTGCGGCTAACATACTGTTTTCCATGTATTTTGCAGGTTATAGTGTCACCACCCCATTTAAAAGGGCAGAGGTTGGTATTTAGCACTGGAAACCTTTAAAAAGATGTTTAAAAAAAGCAGATTAGCAGGCTGGAGTATGTGCCAAAAATAAGGGATACCTATTGACAAAAATATTAATGAAACAAAGACGAACTCTGGGAAACTCAGCAAAAACAAACATAAATCTAAAGCCTCACAGCAACCTGCCACTTAAACTCTTCTCAACTCCCTCCCAATGACCTTCTTAGCCTCACCTAACTGGAACGTACCATTTACTCAGTTGACCACAGGGTTAGCTAAACACCAAGCCTTCAAAAACATACAGAAGGTTTATGTAGCATTTCTGTTTCTGCTGAGAATCACAATGTCCTATAGTTACATACAATCACACACACACACACACACACACACACACACACACACACACACACACACACAGAGCTGTAAGTACACTAAATTAAACCAAATGTAATTTACCACAGAACTATTTTATCCTCCCTACCTGAACTTTACAGTGTATAGTGACTCACTGCTTAGTGCAGGTAATGATGCACACCTGTTGTCACTATCACTGATTAAGCAGAAGATCTTCTCACCATCACGAAATTCTGGTGGACAAGGTGGACCATCTGATATTGGCATCTTTAGAGTCACACAATTAATCTGGCTAAAAACACACATGTTTGCTTAGCGCTGATGAAGACCATGAGATGCAGTTGAAAGCTCCACAAAATTCTACAAAGGAGGACTTCAGACAAGATTATTTTGTCAAAATATAACCTATCCTACATAAATCTGTATTTAAAGATATTGTAGTTTTACGCATACATAAACTCCATCCACTAATGAACACTGTGATGTGATTGGGAGCCTGGAAAAAGCTAGTAAGTAGTCCTTGATTCAAGCTTTTCTTTCTAAAACATATATTTTCAATGTTAAAAGAATAAATACATTTCACACTTGATATATTAAAAATAAAATTACATACAGGAAATTCTTCTTCTTTTCTATTCTTTACATGGTTTTAAATCAGTAGTTCATAATACACTTTTCTTAAGGCTTTACATGCAAGAGACTTTTTAAGCTTTTCACAGAAATACAGATAGTTATTATTCTGAGTAAAGATTTCCTTCATCGGAGGGATTCTCACTCAACCCTACTGAGCCCGCCAGCATGAAAGGCAAATACTCTGCCATCCCTGCCACTTCAAAAGGAAGCTCCTCAGGTTGGAAATATTCACAATATTTCAACCTGAGGAATTCAACTTCAGATGCTATAATTTCAGTCCGTCAGCAACTGTGGTTGGGAAATGATCCACATTGAACATTGGGAAGTTTTTCGTGCAATGTCTTGGCTTAAATCCAGACCAGGATACTGTCCCATCAGAGCGGGATCTGTCATCTAAACTATTAGTGTATCACGGAAAACATATGGAAAACCCTTAAGGCTTTTTTCCGTTTCCTACGTCCGTGGAAACTTTGAACTTGTCTTCTTTTGACGCACCAACATCAGTGAGGTCAAAAACAGACAGACAGCGATTGAATAACAGACAGTGTGGAAACCCAAATGTTTGCTTCTTTGAAATCAGGTTTGACACTTTGGGAAATACCAAGGTGAGAAATCCACTCTCACATTTCTACAGTAACTATGAAGCCACCAACAGCAACTGGTTAGCTTAGCTTCACTCAAAGTCAAGAAATAGCAGAACGAAGCCACAAATGAGCCCAACACATAACATCCCATAAACTACAGTGCATTGCTTTCACACTTTCAGTTTTAAATAAACAAGATATAACATGTTAGTTAAAGATATCTAAAGGGTTCTTGAAGGCGGGTTTGGACAAAGCCAGGCTAGCTTCTCCCCCACGTTTCTAATCTAACTGTAGCATCATATTATTCCTACAGGCTGCTATTCCTCGAAGGAAAGAGGCCGCAGTAGCTCAGCATCAAGGAGCCATCACCTAGAGCAGCAGGCAAACTAAGTTTTACTGCTGACAGGTGGAGAGTGCTCTGCTGACAGGACGCAGGTGAAAGCGTGCACTAAAATACCAACTGTATCACTCCACTTCCTTTCTGGAGAACAAAGTTATCACCGCGCCTCATATCTCATGATGTTGGAGGGTGTGCCACCTGCAAATTTATCAAACCTCGGAGGCCCAAATCTTGTGATTTAGCCCGACTGCAGCTGCCGTCAAGGCCTCTTTTCAGTCTCACCTTTCACATTTTTCTCTCCTATCAAGCGGAGCAAACCCTCACCCTCATCCTGTCCTCATGCTGAAAGGAGATTGCTCTCTTCTGGAGGAGTGGGAGGGAGAGAGGTGATGAGCAGCTTACCTCTGGGAGGGATTAGCCTTATTAAAATGAAATAGTCTAGTCCTGAGTGACAGAGCAATGGAGGTGGAGGAGCGAAGAGGCTGGGAGGATAGAGGAGAGGGCCGACGTTGTGTGAGGCCCGGCCCTGAGGATCAGAAGCGCCGCTCCTCTGTGTTCTCCTTCCCTCTATTCTTCACTTTCACCTCTCGTTCTCTCCTCATCTTCTCCCCTCTCGGTCCCCCTTTCCTCTGGTCTGCTCTCTCATCATCACCGCGGTCCAGAACAGGCGGATCTGTCAGCGGTGCGTCAAGAGATCTGCCCCGAGGCCCTCAGATGAGCTGCCAAGTACAGGGGCTGGACTGTAGGGGAACAAAAGACCCTCAAAAAACACATCAGAAAGGCTGGGACCTTGGTAAAATGTGTTTAATAGCCCTCCTATTGAAGGGCACTGCATGTATGGAATGTCTACCCAGGGTCACTGCGTAAAGGTTCCCAGCAATTACCCAGGCTTAGCTCTCCCATGTTTAGAAGACATCGATGTATTGGAGAACATTAAACCAACCTGAGCCTCTCAGAACATGCTCAGTGAAAGATGTAAAAGGCTTTAACATGATGAGTATGACTTTGTAATTTGTACCTAATGAAATGTACAGAATGGTAATCCTCGTAAGATGCACAGAGCCACAGTCGGATCAGAAAAGCGTTTGTCTGCTTCTCGTGTTGTGAGTCAGAACATGACACTTTAATTTTTATTGGAGCATGTGGTCTTCATCAGTAGACAATAAAGAAAGTATTAAAGACTTATGCTAAATGTACTGTCCTGTTGGTCAACACATTGCTACATCCTCTTCAGTACATTCGTAACATGCTAACACGTTAGCAAAGACAGTGTTGAGTGATTTAGGGGAGTGCGTCTGTTACATCCCTGAATATGAAGATAATGGGGGATGCAGGGACTAACTATGATGTTACCTGAGGAAAGATTAAAAAAAAATTAAGGCAAACAGAGTTAAACTAACATAAATCTGGGTTTTTATTTTAACAAATAATGTTAACAATAAGTAACGTCAACAGAAATCTACTTTCTTAACCCTTACATACTGTTCAGGGTCAAATTTGACAAATGCCTGAAATGTGATATCTTCCCCTAATGTGGTCCAGAATATACAAAAAAAGGAAATATATCTGACACATATTCATCCAAAAATTTCAAGAATGTTCCTTCTTCACATTTATTATGATTTGCTGAAACATTAGACCATAGTATGTTTTTAATATAGTTATTTTTAAATCATAAAAACTAAAGAATAAACTCTCTCTGGATCAATCAGGTGCGCTCAGCCACACACATTACCATGCAGAGGAAGGGAAGGTGGAACCTAACACACCTCACTACAGCCATAACAGCATCTTTATAAAACATGAGTGACTGAGAACAGCTCTAAAGATGGCTGTATACATTATAGGTACAAAAATAGACTTCAATTGCAAAAGGATTAATTTATCTGATGTCCAAATGGTTACAAAGTATGATAAATGTTAACATTTAAGTCATAAGGCAATGTTAAAACTATTTTCACTAGTGTGGCAAAGCAGTTTTCTTTTGGTGGGAGTTGAGAGCTAAAACATTTCCTCGTTCTTTTTCTTGAACACTGTCATGGGAGACTGGTAGAGTACACACACATTACAATATAAAAACATACTATTTGAATCTAGCAGGGATAACATTCATTGTTGGTAATTAGGACACGATTACTGCAGCTGACATGTTGACAAAAAATAATCCATCAGTTTTTGAAGTTAATAACAGCAGATTCACTTTATGGTCAAGTGAATGATTTTGAACATCAACTATGATGTCTCATAAATAATAAAGATGAAGTCTCCTAAAACCTCCATCTATCTTCTCATTTAGCCTTTAACATAACACTATACTGAAAAATAACCTCTCTTGACAAAGACTGTGTGTTTGTGTGGTTGGCTGGTTGACTTGCAGCCATGATACTGACTCAAAGGTCAGCGGAGATTAAGGGAACGGAGGAGTGAAGAAGAAGGGGAGAAAAGGTCTGGTTTCACATGCAGGTGGCTGTCAAGGATGTTTACTTAAAGAGATCATCTCTCTCCCAAATTAGAAATGAACAAAAGTTCAGTTCAGTTCACTCCGACAGACGGCCCGATCTCAAATGGCGACCCTGACTATCCAAACAGGCTGGAGTGTTATTATGTCTACCTCCGTCTTCATATGGGATTTCACTCTTCTGCTTTTACTGCGACTGAGAGAACAGCGTCGCCAGCCAATCAGTAAGGATTCAAGTATTTAAAAACTGTTAAATCAGTCAGCACCTTAATCTAAATATAAAACCATTTACAGATGATATTCAAAAAGTAATAAATACTACAGGTTGAGTTAATCCTTTTTTTATTGAGTCTTTGTGAGAAAAACCCCTGAATAGCTTAAGACTGTCAGACAGGTACAATGTTCTTGTTGTTTAAAATTATATACATTTCATTACATCAAACTGTCAATGAAATACTCGGCTCCATCTCCACATAAATTCCAGTCTGGATGGTTATTGAGGCTTCGTGCAGGTAATTTTTTTTTTTTTGTCGTGACTGAGTGGGGATATAAAACAGGGCTGCAGGGTGCAGGCAGGTATGGGTACATTCTGTACCATAAAGCTTCTTCATACCTGTTCAAGGCAGCCATAAAAAACATGATATGAACCTACAGTAGTGACATCAAACAGGGCTGAAAACCATTTAGTGCTGAAAGGCCTGCGGCTGCTCTGACTTCTCATGCTAACTGCCAGAGATGTGTATCACCTCAGCTGGAGCAGCTTGAGTAAATTTCATGGCCCTGTTTGATTTTAGAGCTCATTCTTAATGTTAAAATGACATTCAACTGCTTTTGAGTCTACCTTTAGTACACATTATTCTAAGTTTAGCTTAATTGTATATATATCTCACAGCTGTAATGTTGGTTTTTTGGAGCCACAGTGAAAGTGCAGTCTTGTCTAACAGTGCATTTTACTGGATGGCTAAATGCAGCTGCATCCTGGGAATGTCCCTGAAGCTGTAAGCTCTTCTGGGAGATTCCCACAAGCCAACAAGGGCAATTCCCTCACATATTTATCTGTACTCAACTGAGGCTAGGTTACAATGCTCCCACAGCAAAGAGATGAATCTACAAAATAACAACATAGAATCCGGTTTACTGAAATAAAGGTCATAATATGACGCCGGTTTCCGATAAAACAAAGACAGACTTTAGACTGTTTTGGTAAGACGTGGCTGCAGTCTCAAGTCATTTCAACAAGTTATTACAGAGTCAAAGGCACAATACAGATGTGTTTGTATAAGTTTTTTATGAATGGATTCCTGACTTTTTTTGTGGGAGTGAGAAGAATTTACCACAGAATTTTTTTGGGTTTTTTTTGTTTAGACAGCTTTGTAAGCGAGTAAAGCTTTGGATCAATTATTGGCCATTTAAATGACAGTTACCCTCAAAGAAACATGATATTGAAACTAAAACCATAAATGCGTTCTGGAAAATTTGACTTCAAATGTAGTTAAAAAATGAGGAAATGTTTCTGAATGTCTTGGCGGGTTATCACTGAAACCAGTCATGTTTATGGAGCAAAAACACACAGGGGCCACATATGAATGTAAAATAATATACTTTATTATGACCATACATTTCTCAGGATCAATACAAAGCACTTTTTTTCTTTTTTGTTTCGTGATGCTTTCTGTGTGGCGTTTTCTCTCCAAAGGACAAAGAGGACAAGTTGAACATTTGCTGAGAGAAGAGAAGAGAAGCTGAGAGGATGATGAATCATACCGCTGATATTATTCCAATTTTTATTTTGCGTATTAATAATAATCCAAATATCTAATTGAGCAAAAAATAAAATAACAGCCAAATTGGATCTTTGAAATATATATAGCCTCTGATACACTCAATTTAGAAAGTTTTTTTTAAACCTTAAAAATAAATCTAAGCCCAGTCGATGCTTCTTGTTGGACTCTGAACTGTAACTGTAACTGTGGCCCTGGTTCTTTTAGTGTTGCTGGGGCAGACAGATGGTTTGAAAGGATCCCTGCTGAAAGTCTCTGTCACCAGACTGACAGCATGAGCCACAGCTTCACCATGAAGCAGCAGGACTGTGCACAGACAGCATGTTGGAGAGTGGAAGTGGAGGAATAATAAAAAAAAATATAGACTGCTAAATTAAATTAGAAGGAAAACCCCAGTAATGTACTTTCAAGTCTAAATTCTGCTGCCTCTCTCTTGAAAAGTACTTAAAGTGAAGTTTCTCTTGTTTCTGCATCAGAAAAATGTAGAAAATGATTCTATGAAAATGCAGATATGAGTCAAATAAAAAGGGAAATTGTCTTATTGGAATTTGTTTTAAGAAAAATCTGACATTTTAATTTGAGCTGTACATTATGGAAGTGATTCTATAGAGTTTGGTTGGATGTGTAGGAGATACATGACTGAAAACATACAATTTCAAAGTGCCTCTGTCAGATTTGTACCAAATGAAATGACTCTTTAAGTCCTCTGGAGAAACGCTTCAACAATGCAGCATACTCAGCCTATGGGAGGAACAGGGTGCCGAACGAATGAGCATACATTACAAAATAGTCTCTTTACACATAAATATCAAAGACAAAGGCAGATGAGAAATAGCCTTGTTTATGTCAGTAAAGCTTTTGACCATGCAACGTTCAATACCTTTTAAAAGAAAACAAAAAAAACAAAAAACACCAAATATCATGAACACAGCTTAGTCCACCAGAGACAAAAACAATGTCAAATATATACACAAAATAACAAAAATAACAATATCACTTTTTTCTGCAAGAGCACGATTTTATCATATATTTTACAGCTAAAGTTGTACCATTAGTCCAGCACATTAAGATGTGTACAGGTAGCTTGAAGGGAGGAAAAGCGACTATTGCTACAAGTCAACACTACGAGGTCATCGGAAGTATTTAAATACGCCATTGAAATATAAGCTGTAAAAATAATATACTCCGAATACATTTATATAATTATATACATATACATATAGGTTAAATACTGATCATTCTGAATCCCTGGATTGCTGAAAACGTCCTTTGTCGATTTAGGCAGCTAACTAAGTCGTACTAACTGAAGCTAACAGTTTCCACTGCCGCTCTGAACATTGTGCTTCACATTTGGCTGCGTCTATTTCACGTTTCTTTTTTTTTTTTTTTTGCCAAAAAGCTGGAAGAAGCAAAAAGGGTGACTGGTTGGGTTTTTTTTTTTTTTTTTTTTTAAAGGAATACTTTGACATTTTGGGTAACATGCTTATTCACTTTCTTGCCAAGAGTTAGATGAAAACATCAATATCACTCTCATATCTGTTGGTTAATATGAAGCTGGAGCCTAGGACCAGATGTGTATGGGAAAACCTTTATAATAAGCAACATTGATACAGAAACACAGATCCAAATTATGGATGAAATTTAAAAAAACATATCTATTTCATGTCTAAAACTGATCCAATAAACCATTTCTGTCTTCACACTCCTCACAGTTTATGTCACTGTCAACACAATCTGAGTGGAGTTAGCAGCTAAAGCTATTTCGGGACCCTAGCTCCCTCCTGGTTGAAAGCAAACTTGAAGCCATGTACAGTTTCTTTTACAAGGACATGTGACTGTGTGCAACATGAATGAAAGTCCCAAAATCCAGAAGGATAACACTGACCCAGGAACTGAGGTACACAATACCCAGTCTGCTGCATTTCACCATGGTACCCAAAATGTCAAACTCCTCCTTTAAGTGTAAACTGAATATGATGCCACATGAAACACATGTTCTCGCTGTTTAGTTTGCCTGCTTAAAATCAAATGTATCTCTACTGTACAGCTTTCTGTGAACATCCAATTGTGACAGGTGTGTCGTGTGTGTGTGTATGCTGTGTAGATGGGTGTCTAAACATTGAAAAACCTTACACAAAGCACAAGGTAAATGAACTGTTAAAACCCATTTTCTAATCATATTCAATCCTTAAGAGGAGGTTTCAGTGGCGGCTGTTTCTCCCTTAATCCAGTTCACAGCCAGAATATTACTGCATGAACTATAATGACAATCTACACTACTGCCTGCCTCATAAGTGCATTATTGTTGTACAACATTTAGTGTTTCATACCTCAAAAGAAAAAGCTCTCTGCTGCCTTAAAGAGGAAATACACCCCTAAAACAATGTACACATGCTTCTCCTATGATCTTGGTTTGCTTTAAAAGGATCACTCCACAGATTTTACACATGAAGTTCAGTACTGGTGCTGATCCGTTAAGGACTAGTAGTCAGGATATCTCAGTCTTTGTTGTCTTTGATTTTGACCACTGCAGGCAATTTTAAATGACAAGAGCACCTCATTTAAATAAATAGTGAATTTATAAACTAGAAACTAGACGAAACCACAAGCTAGAAATGTTCTCCATGCAACTTTAAAGACTTATGTTCTTGTCAGTAAAAGTGGAGTTCAAATGTTCTTCCACTGTTGAAATAATGAGGGGCTTTTCCTTGTCCGTAAGAGCTGGCAGAGAAGTTTTGTTTTCTTTGCATATTTTCTCATTCATTTAATTACTTAATTACATATTTTTGTTGAAAACCGATTCTTAATGCACCCCAGATTTTTTTCCTACCACAGGAAAGATGTGGAAGTGCTCCATGTCCAAATGTTGCTTCAGAGAGACACGCTAAGAAGATAATGGAGGGAATCTTGGAAAGTGGTCAATTTTATGGACTAGATATCTTTTTTTTTATCTGCACTCAACAATATAACAGTTACTGTCCATTGATATTAGAATGATTGATCAAAAAGTTGCACCAAATTCATACCGAGGTAATTTCCTGATTCGTACCTGCTATAAACAAAATATTCTAGAGCTTATTTCAATGTGAAAACAGCACAAACTTATGAAAAGCGCAGGGGTAGCATCCAACTCTTCTTCACATCAGGAAGGGTTGGTCTACTGGATTATTTAAGATCATAGGAGGGGATGCAGTATGTTTCAGGGTGTATTTACCTCTTGACGTACCACCTTCACACAATTAAGGCACCTTTTAAACCCCTGAGGGGTCAATGGGTTCTTCTAATAAGAAGAGAAGCAACAATAACAACATGGAACACAAAACTGGACCGAAACGAACCAATAACATGAAGTCAGTCAACAAAACAAAAAGGAAAATAAAAACATGAAGGAATGTCTATGGGTAAGGTACAAACACCAGAAGTGCCCAGTTAAGTTTCTTCTCATCTCATGCTTTAGCTTTTTTTTACAGCAACACCATGTGCCACACTGCCCTGTTGTCATCAAAGGATCTCCGTGGAAACATTGTAGCTGTATCTTGAAGCACCTTGATTGGCTAAGAAGGTCCCCCCCCCCCCGACCTCATCAGGCTTTGTGAGAGTGTTTGAGTAGATATGTGTGTAACAGAAGTCAGTATCCGACATTGAGCTTGTTCTTGTTGAGCTCTCTCTCCAGGTTTCCTATCAGAGTGTCGATGCTCTCCTGCAGGTCTCTCAGGTTGACCCTGTTGCTTAGCACTGGGCTGATATCCTGGATCTTCATGTAAGCCTGGTAGGTGTGCTCCTTGGGCAGCCGTGGGGGCAAGATGTGGTCACACACCCTTTCCTCCTCCTCCTCCTCCTCCTCCTCCTGCTCTTCTTCCTCCAACAACTGCCTGTTGCCTGAATCGTCACTCTCTTCTTGTTTCTCTTCTTCCTCCTCCTCATCATCCTCATCCTCCTCCTCTTTCTCTACCTGCTTTTCACTCTCTTTCACCACCTCTTCTCTCAGAGTTTGCTCCTGCTCAGTGAGATCAGACACTTTACCCTCCTCTGTACCCTCAGGCTTCTCCTGCCTCTCCTCAGATGCCTCTGTATCCTCGGAGGGCACGTCATCATAGTCCGCCTCCTCTTTGCTGGGAGGCAGCAGCATTTCACAAGGGAAGTAACTTTCTCCGCAACCACTCCAATCACCGGCGTAGCGGTTGCTAGGGCTGTCCAGGCGTCCTGGTTTGGGCCGCAGAACACCCACCATCTCCGCTTCACTGAGGTTCAGCACCTGGGGGCGCTCTTTTCTACGTCTTATAGGAGCTGACAGCAGGTCCGAGGAGGCCGCAGGGGTCGGAGAAGAAGACTGAGCATTTGGGTCTATAACTGAAGCAGCAGAAAGGAAAAGAGACAAAAGAAAGATACAGTTAATCAAGTGTAAATAAGTTATTTATACTACAATTCTTAAAGGGTCAGTTCACGCAAATTGCAACACACAAACTGTACTGGTATTGAGCCATGCAAGAATAAAAAATACAAATTTTTGACCCAAGTTTTGAGATATCAGTCTCTGAGATGTTGCTACTTTAGTACAATAAAACCTTCAGAAGATGTAACAGCAAGATTTCTTACACAAATACATACAGTTGTCATGGGGACTATTTCTTCAGTAAAAGTAAGTGTCCCTAGGTAACATGGGCAGGATGTGGGATGTCTAGAAAGACACACAACTGTTGTTGTGAGTGTCAACTTGAAATATCAAACAACATACAAACCAAAAATATCTGCAGAGTTATATAGCATTAGGGGTAAATGACAAAGTATGTTTTCTGTGTAACTTGCGTGAACCAATCCTTTAAAAGGTGATGCTAAATTCCTTTTGTGGTAACTTCATGAGACATTTAAAAACATGCTTTGACATCAGTGAGTCTTTTTATGTAACTTAACTGATTCCTTCCATTAAAA
The DNA here is from genome assembly GCF_027409825.1 of Scomber japonicus. Taxonomy (NCBI): domain Eukaryota; kingdom Metazoa; phylum Chordata; class Actinopteri; order Scombriformes; family Scombridae; genus Scomber; species Scomber japonicus. Next base: position 26,802,952 of record NC_070584.1, on the reverse strand, counting down.
AAAAAAGCCACAGGACTTATCTGAACTTGAATGAACCTCTATCTGTCAGCAGGAAGTTCATCAAGTTGCCCTGATATGTGAAACACATCCTGCCAAAGTAACCAATATACTGTGTGAACATGCCATGCCATGCTCAAAGTCAGATAAACACATGCTGAAGTCACACCACTGCACTCTGTGACCTTGATGCCATCGGTTTTTTTTTTTTTGCACTGTTTGTTATCAACTGTTGACTGAACCAAACTTAAAAATTAACTAAACCCGAAACCCTGTTTGGACATTTTTTTGAAAAGATCATCTGACTGCGCTACAAAAAAAAAAGTGAACAGTGAGCACTCCAACACAACCAGCACAGTCCGGTTACCTGTCTCTGTCTCTGTGTACCTACACTTGTTGACACCGCTAGCTCTCCCTTACTGGATCGGAAAGGGGAAAAAAACAGTTAGGGCTACAAATCATGTATAATAATAGGTACAATATAAAAGAAAAATGACTTCTGATTTTCTTTCTTGGGTGTGTGATAATTCCAGCCATATCTTAAAATAAAAAATGATGATAAATTATGACTGCTGTCTGTTTGACACCAGTACATTCATCAGGGATGGCTGTTGCTGATACGGTATTTATGATCAGCGCTTGCATGCCCCTGCAACTATCCTGAGGCTAAAAACTCAGGCAATTATCATGTAGAACAAACAAAAATTATCCTTCGTTAAGAGACAGCATGTTATTTAATTTCAGACATGATTCACTGATGACATGATTTAATTTATTAGCTGTCAGCACAGAAAAATGACAACAAAAATATTGCACCTAGTGTTACTGTGACAAAAAGGCAAAGTGTAACTTGTGTAATGATTCTCAGAGGGTACTTTGAACGCAGCACTACTGGTAGATTTTTAAGCACACAAGCACAATAGAGCGCTCCAATCATCTTGTCACACAAACACCACAGCTTACATTGAGAATATGTATTTGCACACACACAATACTTCCTCATCCACGCATATATTCTCATGCTCTCTCACACATCCTGTAAATACTGTCAGTGTTTTTCATTTTTTCTTTTTTTTTTGTTGCTGACGGTCAGACGTCCTCAAAGACATGCACATTTGAGGTCTGAGCAACAATGTCGTGGAGGGTTGGGTGTATGCGTGAGAGGCGTGAAGAGGCGGCTGAAAATATCCCATAATGATGATTGTGAAATGTTAGGGTGAAGCTTCAGGAGCTAAGGGCCAAGGTTAAGCCTGGAATGCCTTTAATTACGGTCCAGGCATCCTACGCTATGTGCTGGAAAAGAGGGTGAAATGTAGATGTTACTGAGGGTGTAAAAAAAACCCTGAGTGACATCTCCATTTTGCCCCCCCTTTCCCAGAACATGGGTACATTTCAAATTTGATGTCAAAGAATAAAGATATACTTTTTTTTAAGCCAAGTGGAGAGACTATCACTGGTAAAAACACAACGAACTCGAAATGACATTTACAGGTGAGTCATTCCAAAATTCATGCAAAGGTAAGCACACTTAAATATTATTTTTAAGATATTATTTCATCAGTCGTTCTGAGTGTGTGTTTTTGCTAAATTTGTAACACAACACCAGCTAAGAGAAACCACCACCATCCTGTACTTATCAGAGAAGTGAATGACTCAGAGCTGCTCATCTTTGATCGTTAGTTAAAAGATTGATTGACACGTTAAAGATGATAAGAGTAAAACTTTCACTGTCCTCAAATCCAAAAAAAATGTAATGTTAAACTCTTGTTGGTGTTAACTTAATGAGAGTGTTAATGTTAAGGCATAAGATGGGAGAAAGGAGCAGTGATGTAGTATGGAGACAACCTGAAGCTGTGTGGGTGTGTACGAGTGACGAAGGAGGCTCTTATTCAACCTCACAGATACAGAAGATCCCACGATGACAATAATGAGCCAGAGTGCAAATAAAACTAGTGAATCCCAGCAGATTATTTCAACAGCTTCTTCTAAGTGCTAAAGAAAAATATACCAAGGAGGAGGAGGGCATAGCAACAAGGATTGGGCACACGGGATTACTGCTCACTGAAGATGAGGTCTTTGTAGAGTATATTTAATTATTCAGGGAAGGTAGGTCTAATGCTTATTAGTTTTATCATGTTATGGTCTTAGATAGCAAGGCCATATTCTTGTTACTTCTATTGGAGACTTGATTTCAAACTGTAATACTACTCCATAATAAACAAATAAATAGATGTTTTCTAATATTCAGTCTATAATGAATGTGTATAACATCTGTGTATAAGAAACATTTTAAATAATTCATTATGAACTTGAACTACACATGTTAAAAATCTTATGATATTTAGTCAACTCAAAGTAAAACAATTCAGCTGACTAACATATAACTTAGCCATTTTAGTCAAAAGATGATGACCACACTATGACCCTGGACTGAAAGCTATGTCAAGTTTAAACCAGATTATTACAGACACTAACTGGTAGTCAGGTGCGATCAGCTACTGAGAAGACTACAACACAGAAAAATGCATCTCTGCACATTGTATTTATCTTGTGAAATTTTAACTGTACTCCACACTCGGCTAACTGCAATTATGGGATTCAAAAATGCTGATCTATTTAGCTGCTGCACTTAGCCTAAGTCTCTCTCTGTGTTTCTTCCACAGCTGATGTGAAGGAGGGTGAAGGGGACTCGACTCCAGCGGTTAACAGAATAGGTTCAATGTGGGAGTTGGAGGATGCAGTTAAATTTAGAGGCTAGACCAGACACAGAGTCAGTTCTTCTTCAGACATCAATCAGCATTTTTGGTTAAAAGCTTCAGGTTAAAGGGAAGAACGCTTTGAATTTGTCAGGGATGAAGTCTGTCCAACAAGGTGTTAGGAAGACCTGGATTGTTTTGAAAACAGATATCAGTCTGAAAAACAGCTTTCTTTGAATTAAGATCAGTTGTCCTTGTCTTGGAGAGATGATTAACCTCAAATAACCCACATGAAAGATATGCTTTGTAACTATTGTAAAAATTATTTGGACTAATAAAAGTGTTTCATGTCTTTTTAATCTGCGTACACTCATTAGTTTGATAGATTTTAGGATGATTTTCTACAATGTCTGAGATCTCAAGTACACTACAGCAGCTGCTGAATGGTTCATGCATTAGTGAAAGATGGGGTTAACAGAAATGTTAAAAATGTAACACCTAAGGTAAAAAAAATATATCAAATTAGTGGCTATGACCAACACAGATTTTACACCGCCCGCAGATCCTTTTCATCAGTCTCGGCTCCCTCCTGAGTAATCTTTGGGTTCCTGCATATCTCACACAGAGCTGCAGCTGGCAGACAACAGCTGGGCAGGCAGACAGATGACCTGTGCTGAGAGAAGCTAGTACTGGGTATCTGTCCTTGGCTGGTGATTTATCTTAAGATGGGGAGCCACGCCTCGAAAGTTTGGTTTACATTGGGGCTTACTGGCTTGGCTCTGATTGGCTTAGTCTGCCATGATGAAGCACTCTGTGGAGAGTTTCATCTTTGAGGGGCCAACAGATGGTGGCCAATAGCTATCAAATGTTGTTTTGCCAGTGGTGGATAACCTCAACGATCAAAGCAGCCAGGCCCTCTAACAGTCCTTTGTAGAGCTCAACCACAGAGCTGGCAGCGATTTGTATGCGACCCTCAGGCAGAAGGCTGGTATATATATATAGATATATATATATATATATTTATAGATATATATGAGGGCATATCACTATACATAACCTGAATGTAAATAAGATTGGATTTCAAGCCAAAATACTTGCAGAACTGTATTTAAAATGGTGTATTCAGTAATTGAAAGAAATCCACAGAGCAAGCAATTACCTGGCCAGAGCTGCAGCAGGTAGTGCAGGACTTCAATGTGCTTTTTGAAGTGCAGTGCGCTGGCCAGTTCCTCAGAGTCGATGAAGACTCGGTTGGTGTGGCACGACGCCTCCTGACGCTGGCTGAGCAAAACCGGGCCGAAACACACCGCCAGGTTCTGACACGTCATCTTGTTCACTTCCTGGTAGGACGCCACCAACTTCAGGTGGTCAAGAAGCTTCCGCAGTGTCATCTGATATATGCACACACACACACACACACACACACACACACACACACACACACACACACACACACACACACACACACAGACACGGACAAATAAGAAGTTGTCAACAAGCTATTTAAGTTGTAAAATAAAACTACACTAGTTCTTATGAGAATGAAGAAAACATTTCACTTGTTGAAAATTAGACATAATCTTCATAGAGCAATGGAAAATAGGGACTGTCTGCCTGGAGGCCTTCAAATTATTATTCCAAGTGGGAAACTGGGCACGGTTTCTCAAAAACACAAGACTCCAAGTTAGCTACTGTCATTACAGCATGTTAATATGCTATATATATTCAACAGTATGTGTTTGACATTTCACACATTCACAGTAGTTTGACTTTTAGTATTCTAGTCTTTTAGTCTCATAAATGTGATTCACTGTCACTCCCATTACAGCTGCAACATACTGCCATTATCACTTGTATTTTCACTACAGCTAGATTCATTATATTGGTAACGTCACTTACTGTATGTCAGCCAATAAATAACAAGAAACTGCACTACACAAATGAACAAATATATTTACATATGTGTTATTTGTGCACTGTAAAATCTATTTTTTTAAAACCTGAAAATATTTAAATGAGGATGAAAAGAAAAGAAAATCATACCATGCAGGCTTGTGAAGTGTACACTAACAGTAATATCAACCAAAGTGCAAGCCTACATAACAGAGGTTAAACAGTAGTAATCTGTGACATTATCATCACAGCCATCATTATCTATTCCACAACTATCCCTTTCAAAACCACGTCTTGTCACAATATCTTAGCAGCATGATCACAGTGAGAGGCTGTTCAGTGCATCTTCCTCACCCTCTCCACCTCTGGCAGGATTTCCAGCAGGCTGACGGTGTGCTCTGAGTCGGCCTGGTCGTTCTCGCAGCCCCCTGCTCCGATACGCAAAGGCCTCACAGCCATAGACTCCAACACTGCCTCATACAGATGCTTGGTGATCAAAGGGTAGGGCAGCTCTCGTAGGTAGTCCTTCAATACCCCTGAAGAGAGAAGAAATAGAGGATGAGACAAAACTACAATGAGCTGAGTGTCAAAACAGTACATGGACGTACATGTAGAGTCAGTTAATAATCCTATAAAGCAGTTTAATGCATCGTAGTGGAGAGTTATTCCATTTTCCCGCACTTGAACTTAGAATAACCTCTTATCCTCTACACAGGCAGCTTTAATACTTGACTAATCTCTAACAATATATCATTATCAAGTGTTGTCACTGACATCAACAGCTTTTCTTTCCCCTCCCTTTGAAATGTAGCGCAGTCCCTTGGCTGCAAATTGAAGTTTCATTGTTTCCAGGGGTGATCCAGTGGCGTCTGCTGAGATGCCTGATTGGAGTCGGGTGTGACTCTGCAGTCAGAAGTGTTGTGTGGGGGGTTGGGGGTGGTCCTGGTGTCAATGACTGCGTGTTTGCACCTGTGACTTCAGCCTCTCGCAGTTCAGACAAAAGCTACAAGAAAACATGAAACCCACGCTGCCTGTCTCCACTAAGCCCCTGAAATATTGCTGCCATGTCTTTTCATCAAAGGCAATAGGAGGAGGAAAAAAAAGAGTAAATACAGGAATATTAAAAAAAAAAAAAAAAAAGCTTCCTGGCAGTGTGACAGCTCTTTGTGGTTAGTGTCTGTTCTCTTTCTCCTACTGCATGAAGCTGGATCAGTTTTCAGAGAGGGCTGGGGTGGGAGTGGTGGTGGTGGGGGGGGTTATACTCCAGAGTGATACATGCTGAAGGTTCGTCGATGAAAACTAACAAGATGAATCACTTTATAATTCACTGGTGTCACTCTCAGTAAAATGATCAAATGACCTGCGAACAAAGCGTGTTGTTCATCAAACTGTTCAGCAATGCAGAGAATGTGATCAGCTGCTTGCTGCTTTCACCGAATGTAACTGATCTTAAGTTTGTTCAAAAAGTAAAAGGTTTGATCACTGACTTGACATCTGCCAATTAACAACAGGAATGGGGCAAAAAATTAAAGGATGCCCTGAAGCAATGTCAAAAAGTGAGCTTGTACAATACCACAACACTCAAACTCACTCAAACTTAAAAATACTCTTCTCAACATTATTAATCCAACCTCACTGAATCCGTATATGGCTGATGCTCAACTGCCGACAGTTCAAATCATGTTGCTTCTGGATGACTTCGTCGAGGAATTATCGCGCTGCTGATTGTTACATAAAGTTGTTTTTCAGTCACATATCTTATCAGCAGCTGGCCTCAAACACACACTAGAAGTAAGAATAAGAAATCTCCTGCCTTGAACCATGGCGAAAAAGGTTTATTTTCCTCTGAGATGCCAGAGATCATTGCTTTTCTACACCGACTACTTGTTCTGACATGTTCATCATATGATGTCTTGGCTCCGTTGGCTTCTGTCCTTTCGAGCGATGTTTTATTGTCTGTTCATTTCTGCTCTTACGTTGTCACATATAGCCATATACAATATTGAGCGTGTCTCGTGTTAATTGTGAATTCTGTTCTTGTAGTTGCTGAGCTTATATTTTGTTGTTTAGCATATACGCATTATGATGTTTTCATGCTACTGATTTATATAGTCGTGTTCCTCTGGAGCCATTAAAGTCTTTATCTGTCTATGTTCACATGTAAACAGTCTTTGATGTGTAAAATCGGTGTGGTTCCCCTTTAAGCTTAATTATCATCTGCATATCTACGTAACATAACATTCCCGAAGAACAGACAGACTCCAACAGCATGACAGTATGTGATTTAGACATGAGTATGGTAATAATTATCTGCTCCATAGCTGACATGCCTGTTTAGATGTATCCATCTTACTGGATAATACTATATTAAAGGTACCTTGTAAGGGAAGGGTGTCAGAAAACTGTCAGAGGATGACTACAGGGAAAATCACTGTGTAACACTATAGTGAAACAAATTAGTGTTATAAAGAATAACTGTACATTTTTGGCATAAAAATAGCAAGAAAGGCAAGTGTATCTTTGTGAATGACCATTGCGTGTTTGTGGTAACTCCCACAGTAGTGATACCATCTTTCGGGCGTCTGAAACAGACTCTGATTAGGATGCTGAAAACAGAAGCTCCTACTTTATCTGTTCCACATCGCTAGATTCCCTCACTCACCCAATGTGTTTTCTGCTTTGCCTCCTCTCTTCTATTTACAGCAAACTACAATATGATTCATTGTAAATCCACCGACATCCCCTTAGGCTGAGTACTGAGAACGGAGGGCACAACTTAATACGCTCACTCTTTAATCCCAGTAAGTCCCTGCTCCGCTCTTTAAGGGAGCCTGAGGCTTAACACATTTCAGTCTGCTCCTGAAGGGCATTTTGGGTCCATCACCTGTTAATATTGATAAAAATAAAGTGGACAAAAAACAAATGCTTGACATTGAAACCTAAAACATCAGATGTGTGATGACATTCAAATTTCCAGGCATTCTTTCCAACAAATAGGCGTGCGTAAGATCCTTTGAATATAGGATTAGACAGTGAAAGTAGGATCTAAATACGTTCATTGTAACACCTCAAAGTCTCAGATTAGCACTGGGTTCAGTATCTGCTCACTCAGAACACAAACCAGACGTCAACACTCATCATTACAGTGATGTACTGTAAACATATTCAGCATTACATTTAAAGAGCAAATCCTGCATTATTCACAATACCAAGAAATATTTTATATCAATTACAAGAACTGCTAATTACATGAACGCTTGCCATCATTTAAACAAGTCTCTGTATTTCTCCACTCAATCTACTTTCTTTTAATAAACATTTCCATCAGGGATGCAAAAAATATATAGGAACAGCTGTGACTTATTTACATAAAATAGTTTCTTTGTCAATGTCATGACGTTACCTTATATAACCTGACTAAGACTCTAAAGTCATGCTGGCTACTCTGTGAGGAGACAATGTGCTAATGGGCTCAAGATAAGCAGGGGTAATGTTTGCCATGTACACTGTTCTAGTTCAGTGTGTTAGCATGCTAACATTTTCTAAACAGCACTACACACAAAGTACAACTCAGGTTAATGGGAGAGTCATTTGTTTAAAAAGTTGAAACAAAGCATTAAAAGATCGCCTAAGTGAATACTATTCATCCTGAGTGGAGCAGAACTTTGTGCATCAAGTATTATGTCAATCAATCCAACATCTACTGAAACATTTTACTCAAAACCACAAATATGAACCTCATGAGGATCAATCACAAAAATCATTAGGATTCATTCTCTGGGGAACATGAATGATTTTTCATTGAGATATTTCAGTCCAGACCAAATTAGTAGACCGACTGACATTACCATTCCTTGTGCCACAATGCTTACATGGCTAAAAATGATCTTAATGGAGGTCCACATAGTGACATTTATGGATTTTAAAAATAAGAGGGAAAAGAGAGTACCATCATAATCAGTACAACTGACAAAAAGTTGGATCAGTACACCTCTAATTTCCAGAGAACTCAAAATACATCATAATCAGTCAAAGGTGATTAGCATCTTATAAGGATTTCATTTAAATGTATCCAATTCCCTTTGCATTTAGTTTTTCTTATTGATTTGTTTACATTGTCTATAGTACACTTGTTTTTTTTGTATTGCACTGTTTCATATAAAAGGACATTAAGGGACAAACACTGAGAATTAGACTATGAATGCTATCATTTGTGGCATTAGACTGTTGGACTGTTGTTCCATGCTGTGTATCTGTCGTTAAATGAATAAAACAAAGGGATAAATAATGTACTGTGTCAAAATATGTGGTTTGTCACTGCTCCCCATCTTCACACAAAAAAAAACTGTTTTCCAGCTTTTGAAGCCCCATCAGAGCTCTTTCCTCTGAACTCAACACGAGATTCAACACGCCTGACACCATTGCGCGCACACACACACACGGGCGCACACACACACACAACACACACACACACACATTGCATTCCTGAGGCAGTTAGTGATGGTTCTGAAGAAAAACAACATGCCCAAAGAACTACATTGGCGTACTGTGTCAGCCCTCCCATCTCAGGTAAACGTGCAGAATGACAGCTGAGTCAGCTGAGTCAGCATTTAATAGGTGTTTGAGGCATTTAAAACTTCATAAATGTGCTTCATGTCCCCTGTGCCCTGTGAGCCAGTGTAGGTGATTTACAGCAGCATGTTTCCATTTTGTTTTTAGCTCTTATTCACATTCTTGAAAGCGTGTGTTATCATTTATCTTCATCAGGTTCAGAGTAAAATCTGGTATGAGCAAAATGCGATAAGGCGGCATAAACACGGGATACATTCACTCTCCTTAACGCTTTCTTAGGCATGTTGATTTCCAAAAGAGATTACACAGAAATACTGTGTGAACGTCCTCCAGCTTCCTGTTGTCAATCTTTGCTGAGACTTCACTGAGATAATAATAATCTCCTTGTTTCATCGTGGGGAAACAGATTGCCTGAAAACAGAAATGAGCCGTGTGTTTTCATCCTTATCTCGGCAAAGCAAAGACTTTTTGTTAAGTGCAAATAAAATGCGGAGGAGAGGTGCCACTCGACTTGTTTTTTTTTTCGCCCCTCAAAATGGAAACTCAAGCGTGGTAGATCCTCTGACCTTCCCTGTGCTGTGAGGCAGATCATCTAGACACAACAACAGCAGCACTGTTTCACATTAGCATCGCCTCTTGAAACAAAACATCCTTGTTACGCCTTGCATGCAGTATATGAAAAAAAACACACACACACACACACACCTTTCTATTTCCATAATTTTAAAAATACACCACTCAGTCCACCTTTGTGTACGTGCTGTGCAAATGTGCCTGTGTTTACCTGAAGTGAGGAGAATACAGCCATTCAGGTAAATCATTAGCAGGCTATGAGTCAGTGCTTGTGTTTACTTTAGTGTCTTAACCCTGTTAGTGCCACACACACACGTGCAGTGAAACATGAACACAACTACACACACACACAAACACACAAGGTCATGGGCTCAGGGGTGAACAGGTGTGCTTCCCTGCAGGTGCTTCACTTTCTTTCACAGTTTAGCTGACAAAAAACACATCCTGAGTGTCTGCTCGCTCTCGTTTTCACTGTTGCGGCTTTGGCATCGTACCAACAGAGAAAAGCACTATCCTTTTATCACCACCTACACATTATGACTGATGGAGAGTCATAAATAACAGAACAGAGAGCTGCAATCACAGCACAGCAATAAACAATGCTTTAATATCCTGCAATTATTACAGCTACTGATAAGAGCAGGTAACCTATTTTCATGTAAATATGTTTTTTTTTTCTTCTTCTTTTGAATTCAGACTATTTCAGTGCTCCAAATGTGCCACCAAACACTACAAGGCACACAATGCACTGGGGCATGGCTCTACCTTTGACCCCTTGTTCAAACAAAGCAGAAGGTCACTCCTCTTGTCAGTGCTGCAGTCAACGCCTCGCCTGGAGAACAAACAGGGGTTTGTTCTCCATACTGCCCCCTCCCTGCTGTCCTGCACGCCCCCTTAGTACTGGGGGTGTGTGGGTGGTGTGTGTGTGTGTGTTACTGCCTAGCCCAGTGGCACGGTATAGCTTCAAACTGTGGTTTCTTCAACTTTTCCATAGCCTCCTAAATCCCTCAAAAAAAGAAAAAGAGCAAAAGTCTTAATTCTAGAGCTAACACTGGTGCTCTCATGGTACGAGGATTCATCAGCGATATGACAGCAACCCTGTTTTCAACTCCCGACCTGCAGTTTAAGGAATATTCTGACACCCACACAGGGTTGGAGCTCTTTGTAAAGTGGTTGCCTGCCTCCCTGGCCTGCCCAGGGTTCAGCTAATCCCCCATGCGTGAGCCAAATACCATCTGTGTTTGTTCGGCAACAAAGGGGGCACTTGTTAATGACTTTCCATGTCTTCACTGGAGTACTGCCGAGGGTGGGGGGCAAAGTAGGGAAGTAGGCTATGGAAAAGTCGAGTCAGGCAAGGCAAATTAAAAGACCACAAACTAGGATCAATAACTGCTCTGAGCTTTCAACCGGCAGGGCCTAGTTTCATCTTCAGAGGACAGATATCTGAAATAGTTTCCCATCATTGGATCACTTCAGAAGCTCACAAAGGCTAAACAAGTTGAGCTGATGGCTTAGTCATTAGTTAATGTCACTAAACTGCCCTCTAAACCTTTTCAACAGGGATTGGGTAAAAGTTTTTCAACCTGATGATCTGTAAGTCTCTGCTCTAAATATTTAGAGGTTATACTCTTGAAATGCTGAGAGCATCTTGGCCCTCCTGTGGCCTAACAAGCCGTATAAGACTTCACTGACTGTCCTTCATGAAGCCCTTCGTGAAGCCTTCCTCTGCACGTATCAAATATCAAATTAAATCATTTATTCAGTGTGTTTTTATTGATTTAAGCAATTTGACGATATTGAGCACTACTGACGTACATCATTAATGCCACAAGTGGTTTTCAGTTCATCTTCAATTCAAAGTCACCAGCAAGTGTTTCAAAATCAAAGTTATTTCCATTTTTGTACTCTTGCATTCAATCTTAACTGAATGTATTGAATATTAGAGAGCTGAGCTGAGCTGTAGTCACACAATCCTTCAATTTTAGATTGAACTTTCTTTTTCTTTTTGTTTTGTTTTTGTAGATATTTGGATAGGTGTGTTATGCGTATGTTGTTTTATGACATAATCCAATCAAATTGTGTGTCCAGTGTGTAATATTTGGTATATTCAGCTAGAATTGAAATAACTGAGAATAAGTAGAAGCACTTTAAATGTCTGTTTAAAAAAAAAAAAAACTTGACAAATGAATTGACCCACAACCCTGGAGTCATTAAATGATTGACAGGAGTTGACAGAAGTTACGGAGCTGTGAACCCCTCTGGTCCACTTTCACATCAGCCACCATATTCCAGCTGCTCTACAGCTACACAGACTCATTCCAGAGTGTCAAACAAAGCTCAGTGAAAGAGGAAACAACTTTAACTACAGAGCAGAAAGAGTAGAAGATAATGTTGTTTGTCTTGATTTTTGACACTTTTTATGTCCTTTTGGAGTGAATTGTGATTTGAAACAAAAGACTGTGATTTGAAACAATGGAGGCCCACGCACTGAGCATGTTTTGCAAGCTTTGGATTGAACTCTGACCCCTGTATAATCCCTTTCACTACCTCCGCTTTTAAATTAGCCGTGTGACACGCCGGCTCTCTTCTCTCATCCGTTTGCTGTTCGCTTATTAGCCTCTCGTCTGACTCCACACTGCAGAGGCTCCACTTTAATACTATATTCATCTGTACTTTTATACTTTAATTATAAATTCAAATTAGAAGGCCTTTATTGAAACATGAGGGGATTACTTCAAAAAATTGTCAAGAAAAAAAAAAGTAAAATTAGGTCAATCAACTAGCAGGCTTTAATCAAATGTTTCAAGAAAGACTGTTTTAAGACTAAATCCATGATTATATCCCACATGGACATTTCTGCAGCACACACCATAAACCCCTTCATATGCCTCCCTTCCCCCCTCTCTCTCTCTCTCTCTGTCCTCTGTCCACTCACTCCGGTCCATCTGCAACAGCAACTCGCTTGGCAGAGCAAATTTAGGCAGCAAGCAAAAACCAACAATCCACGCTGGTGCTGGCCCTTTTTTTCTAACCCGCTCAACTGTTAACTGTGTTCTTTGCCCTGCCATGCAAATGCATGTGGATCAAAGCAGGCATGATAGGACGACGCCTATACGGGGCCTCCTCCCAAAACCAACAGCAGCTCCTACAATGCCCAGGGGTTTCCATGGTCTTCCTCTTTTTGTGGGAGAAAAAAAAAATCATGACCAAGTGACTTTCTACAACTTTGTACCCCCCCCCCCCCCCCCCTCACCCTCATCTGTCACACAGCAGGATTCATTACTCAATCCAGTGACACAGCTGTTTTTGTAAGCTGAAGACTCTGTGAGATGTGCTGTAATTCAATGTTTCCATTTTTAATGTCACAGCCACAGAGTAGAGAGTAGCTGAAATCTGAGTGGCATTTAAATTGAGATTAGAAACACTGAACTTTTGGGACAATCAATCTTCTTTCCACACTTCCGCTACCAACACAATCAGGCTGTATACAATTGAGAAAAAAGAAAAAAAAGTTAGGCCCTACCAAGGCTCCAGGAACTGCTCTGGGCTTTGAAGCTTATTTAACATTGTGGCCGAACCATGTAATTGCAATGTCATGTGAGGCCTTTGGGCCCCGATAGACTTACATTGTGAAAAAGATGCAAATACACTTTTTGGAGCATCGCAACCTCCACAAAATGACTTGTTTCACTATCACAATTTGATTAATTGAGTTCAATAACATTTTGAAAGTCTAGAAGAGCCACACGATTTAATCATTTTGTCCCCACTCAAGTGAGCTGCAGGGCTAAACCGGAAGTTAGTACTCTTGGCCGGTGGAAGTCTCTAGTGAGCATATTCTATAGACACATTGGGCCCATAGAGCGTGCGCAGTATGTTTTCAGAAAGTGGCTTTTTTGGCTTCATGCACCGCTGAGCAACTTTCATAGGAATGAACGGGGCCCTGCCTCTGAGGCTGTATCCAGTTCTCTTTATACAACCATGGGCTTGACTACCGAAAAGGGACAGTGGAGAGCAAGTCTCAACCGTGAGCCTGGAAGAGAAAGAATGACCTGAATGTACAGCATGGCCTGATTTGTGTGAGAGAGAGAGTGTGTGTGTGTGTGTGTGTGTGTGTGTGTGGGCCCTTCCCTCAGGCACCGCCGGTATGTTGACTGTTGGAATGCTTTTACTACAAACAGCAGACTCACACACTCACACACACACACACACACACACACACACAGTCCTTTAGACGTACACGTATGCTGACCTATCAGGCGCGGACACCAGTTCAGACACGTTTTCTAGGGCAAGGGAGCGTTTCATTCATTCACTGGATCAATACTAAATCACACTCCATCTGAGTAATGCCCCATTTGTTTTGTTATTGATGTAGATTTGATGCTCAGCATCACTGTTCTCACAGTGCTGTTCTGAAAGATATTGAGGCTTAAAAACTATTGACATAATTCAATATAATACATTTATTGTCACCTCACTCATAAAGTTGCTTAAAAAAGTATTCATAAAATGTTTAAATGGTCCCAAAACCTAATTCTTTAAACTATTGCTTCTTCCTCTTCTTCTTCTTAGTAACAAGTGAATTGAACAGGTCAAATCAATCAAGACTGATAGCTTTCACCTGTAATCACCTGCTCAGTCTGTTTCAAGGAGGCTAATGTTTTGTATACTCAGTATATTATGTAATATCCTGAGTGAAGTAGGGGCGAGAGGGTACTGAGAGAGTAAATATCCTGAAACCAGATGGACGCCAGCCATCAAGTTAAATGACCTTTTCCTAATTATACTGAGTGTGTGAGGTGATCCTGAGCTTTGTTGGCGTCTTATGTTCCACGTTACCAGCGATCAGTTTACCTGTGATGACGTTGATGTCAGGATACGTGTTTTCACACAGCTCCACGCTGTAGCTGTCTCTCTCAAATGCCTCACGTAGCTCCTTCTTTACAGCTGCGGAGCCACAAAGACGGTAAAGACCCACCACCTGAAAACACACACATACAAAAGTAGGTCAAATAAACATGCATGCCTTGACAGTCAAATAACTGACAGAGAAACAGACATTTTTACAACCCAATCGATCAAGGTCAACGTTTGCACTCAAACAATGTGCTGGATGGAAGCCAAAACCACTTTCCCAGAAAGCCCACATTTAAAAAGTGGAGTCTGTTGTATCTCTAAGAAGCAGCAGCTTATTTGAACGGTTAACATGCACATGAAGCATTGTTGTATCCATTTTGAAGTGTGGTGGTATCAGTTTTATATATTTCCAAAAGTTCCATCAGAACTCACTTTTTGCTTGGGCATATAAGGCTAAATGTGAGGCAATACTAGGCAGCTACAAGCTGCTTTAATGGAAGGATCAAAAATACAAAGGCTGACGCAATACAAAAATGAACTGTTTGAAATATTTCTCATGAATATCCCAGGTCAGATTTTCTCTCAGGAGCTTTAACGAATCCAGTAAAGTTGACTTATTACATTTAATATTGCCTTCATATTATACTTTAGGTTCTAAACTGACTTATTGATATTCATTTTTACGCCACAAATTATACACATGTAGGAGGTAACACAAAACAAATAACAAGACAAAAGAGCGTATACATTTACAATTGTCACTCTGTTTTTCCATTTTCAAATGTTACTTCTGTCTAGCTTGATGATAAGACTCAACTGTCAATTTGTTTTCACTTTATTATTCAGTCTGACGTTGTGTTCACACTAGCCACTTCCTGTCTGATAGGAGGGGGTAAATATCATAATAATATAATATCCTGATTTGTTTAACTTTATAGATAAAGCCAGCGTAATATTAATGTATGTGCTAAAACACAGTGAAACAATGTCACAAAATAAACAGCAATATCTACGTAGCCAGAAGTTAATGGTCATACCACACCATCTAAGGTTGTAGAAGAAAATCTGAGTGTTTTGAATGGGGCAAAGTGAACATAAGTTTTTATTTGTAAAGAGATTATTTGTCTTTACACTTAAAAGACTATGCATTATTTTCTAAACATACACAAGTGACAATGGCAAGTGCTACAACGCAATATAACACACACACAGTATGGCACAAATGATCAAAAGAGCCATGAAGGCAGCAAACTGACTCAAGTATGTCAGTTAGCACAACAACATCTTTAATTAAAGGTGCAGTGTGTAAAATTAGAGGCGTCTAGTGGGGAGTTAGCAGATTTCCACCTACTGAATACCCCTCCCTGTCAAGTGTGTAGGAGAACCTATGGTGGCTGTAAAACTCAGTAAACATGTGAAAGGGCCAGTGTTTGTACATTTTGGGCTACAGTAGAAACATTCTGGTGCAACATGGTGGCCTCCCTGGACGAGGACCCCCTCTTTATGTACATATAAAAGGGCTCATTCTAAGGTAGCAAAAACACAACTAATCTTATTTTTATGGGATTATACACTGACTACTTTATATATATATAATATTATATTGCATGTCTGCCAAGTCTGTACTGCTAGATGACGCTAAATTCTACACACTGCATCTTTAAGTCTGCTTGCATTAGCTAACATCAGCCGTCATAAGTTACTGGTCAAGGCTGTCACGGTAACATTCCAGAGTGGACTGAAATGAGCAATGGTGCATTTTATTGCTTGTGGATTGGTACTGTTCAATTATAAGAGGAAGATTCTGTCATGTCTTCAAAATATATATACATTCCTTACTTATCGTTTTTTAAAAGTTAGAAGTATTTCAAAGCATCTGCCAGTGCACTTTAATTCATTTGACTCTTTCAAAAAACGAACAAAGGAAAATGTGCTCTGTTGTACAAAAATTACAATCTGAAGAGTGATAAAAGTGTCACATTGATGACTGAATGGATAAACACTGCGCTCCTCTAAAAACCCAACTGACAGCGAAGCATTAAAAATGGAAGCAGTGAGTAATAAACCATATATGTTTCTTTACCTAAGCCCCTGGAGTGTGACCTAAACGAACGCTTCACTATTTCCTCGAGACGTTGACATTTGATAGTTGAAACTCGGCACCAATGGTCTCCTTGTTATGTTGGGATTAGGCCCTGGCTACAGACATACCATAATTTCTCCTACATGTGTCTGTCTGGTATGTGGCATAGCAGACCAACTGGTGTGGTTGCCCCAGCAACGTGTTAAGTCAGTGGGCTGTGAATGGCGGGTCGGGTTTGGTTCTACACAAACACACACACACACACACACACACACACACACACACACACACACACACACACACTGCTGGCCTTTCCGGGCTCCAGCGTAGGAGCATTATAATGTCTCCCCATCCCACCAGACCAACTATTTGTGAGCTCTCCACGTCGAGTTGAGCAGTGTTTTCTAAACCTCACACGAGAGGGAGAGAGGAGGACAGATTAGGCAGGGATTTGGCTTTGTGTGAGAGTAAACAGAAGTCACTGGGCACAATGAACAACAAGTCCATTCAGAAAAAAAAAGAGTCTCTCTTTGGGGGAGAGCCGAGCGCAGGCGGGGAACAGCTGTTAGCAAAAGAGGGCTTGCACTTATGCACTGTGGCTGCCGGGCAACACAACGGGCAGCACCAGCCTAGCCAAGGTCTATATGCAGAATAAGTCAAACACAATGACCGCAAAACAAAACAAGTTCCCTCTGCAGGAATGTGGATGCTGCAGTGACTGTAGGCCCAATGATGGAATCAGAGGGTTGGTTTTTTTTTTCCCCCTCTTCTGTCTGAGATCAGCTTAACGACTTCATAGAAACATCAAAGGAGCAGAAAGGAGAGAAAGAATAGTGCACTTGACTTAACCGCACTAATGCTCTTGAGTGCACGGCCAAAGTCATTCCACCCACTTGTTTACTTCCTCTGAACATGACTCACCTTTTTAATAGTTGGGATGGACACTAGCTCAGGGAATATTTGTTGTCACCTTCATGATAAAATGACAAAATGCTTCTCCTAGCTAGCATGATGCACAGATTCCCCAAACATTCACTTATCAGACTACAGAAACTCAATAACTTACCAAGAGGTAAATGTGAAAGGTGGGATGTGACTAATTCAAAATCTTGATTAATGGATAAAATATTTGGTCTTTAAAAAGTCAGAAAGTGTTGAAAAATGTCACATTTCATAACATAGTCAAACAGTCCAAAACCAAAAGATATTCAGTTAACTATCATAAAAGACAAGGAAAAAAATTAAAATCCTCCACAGTGAGGCACTTTCTGGGTCTAAAAAAAATGACAATAAATCTTCTGTTCCAAGCAATTTTGCTCACGTCAGATCAGTATATAAAAATTGTGTTTTCATTGATTTTTTCCCCCCTCATACTGCTGAACAAAGAGGAAAAAAAACCCTCAGAGAACCGCAGTAGTCATCAGACCATCAGTCTCCCTGAAGTTTCAGCTTTCACTCAACGCCAACTGCTTCCAGTCTGCAGCAAAAAGTCTTTACATGCTGTTACAGCTTGTGAGCCAAGAGAAATGAAATGAGTCACAACCTCACATCTTGTAATTTTATGATTAAGTATATAAAATATGCTTGTTGTTGGAGTGTACTATAAAATAGAATATTTTATTACATCAAATAAATACTGAAACTGATGACAAAATGTATGAGAAGCAGGAACAAGTATACCTTCCCTGTGTTCATACTTATCATTAATTAAATATTTAACAGCAAAATAAGGCTTTAAATCCTGATGCACCACTGACTACTCTTCTTTCCTCTTCTTTGATACACACTTCATGCTGTTTTCCAGCAGTGCCATCACTCCCTGATAGGTGCCAGATGACAAACATTGCAAAAGTATTACATCTCTATGTTTAACAGTCCTGTCCTGCTTGAATGAAGCTTGTTACAATGCTCAAGTAACATGATTTCTTTGTGTCTACATGTTTATCTTCCAGTGTCACCTTACCTGAGCAGGTCAAACCTTTGGGATAAGTTTAAAAAGAAATAAACCGATCTTGCACTTTTAGCTGCATAAAGAAACTTTTTTTTTTTTTAAACTAAACCATTATGTAACATTTGCATAACAAAGACCTATATCTGAAAACCTTTACCAATGCAACACAAAGATCTCG